>NC_012875.2:60944426-61277060 GCF_000003195.3 Sorghum bicolor
GGCATAGATAACATCACCAGTTCCATTGAACTTTATTACTGTCTGGTCCAGGGAAGGAACACTCCTCAAAAGCTTAAACTTCCTCAGATCCCACACCTCCGAATTTAAGATCACCTATACAATATTCAACAACAGATAAGGAGCCGAAAACACTAGCAACAAGTTCCTCTGCGCAACAGATATATTGGTAGCAAAGTCACAGTGGATAAATTATCCTTTCAGACCATTGTTCATCATCATCATCAATACCCATGCACTATGATAAATTTCCACCCCACTTAAGAAAATTAGGTGACAAATGCGCTATTATTTTCAATAGCCCACAGTTTTTTTAGTGCCTTGTAAGGCTCTTGTTGTTTTGCTACTCCATGCACTCCTCGTTCTAAAAAATGTTATCTGTACATTGTTTACTGAGATACTTTGTTTGGGCTCAAAAGATAAGATTATGTTGAATCCAGAAAATCTGTTACTGAATAAAAAATGGGACAAGATTGAGATACAATGGCATTAGCTGGATATGCTGCTGAACTAAACAGGTCATGGAAGAAGGGAAAGTATATCAAACAATCCTACAGTCATAGTCATGAGAGAGAAGTGATATGTTAAGAATGCCATAAACCCACAATAACATGCTATGAGATGGATACAAAGACACTACGGCTCAAAACATACAAGTAAATGAGATTAATTAGTATGGTTCAAGGGACAAAAAAACAAACCTCATTTCCTGCTGGATGGAATCCACCACCACAGTAATCTGTGAACTGGTCAAACTGATGAACAGGAGTTGGTTGCCTCGTATCCCACAGCACTCCATTCCAAAGCAACATTGTGTCTGAAGGACTGAAATGTATAATGGGTTGTACGTAACCCCGGCCTGAACCTGAACTGCTAGTGTTATCAGGAAGCCGTGTAGCAAGGGTATATGTCTGTACATCATACAACTGAACCTCCCGTTGAGCTGTATCAGTAGAAAGGGCAGCAAATGAAGTTCCAGAGTGGTTAAACCTAGCAGCTTTGCAGTCATCAAATGTGTGCAAAGGCCCTGCTGATAGCGAGTAGGCATCCCAGATCTTAACCTCATTTAGGCTGGATGTGAGAATCAGCTCATTTCCACCAGAATATGTCGACTCCATCATTGTAACAAGATGTTGGTGGCACGTTTGAGTCTCTAGGAGATTTGCCGTGTTGCAGTCAAATATCCTTAATTCACCTGTGTGGTTACCAGCTGCAACTCGAGATGCATCTCCAAGAAATGTCATGCAAGTCAACAGTGATGCCTCATCACGACAAACACGACACTGCTTGAACCTACTGTATATAAAATGACGATCCCTACGAGGTATCTGTATCCCACTAAATTGCCTACTTATCTCACGGCTTCCCATACGAGCAGCTATGTTTGCAGGTGCACTAAGGCTGCGACTAGGCTCAGGGCAAACATGAGGGTGCAAAAGAGAGAGTGGTGGCAAAGTTGTAACTGGAGCAGGACACTGACGGTGTTGATGTTTCAAGTATTGTACAACCAGTGAGTCAAGTGTCATACGCTCCAAATTTCCTGATTGTTGATCATTCACACCAGGAAGTGCTGTAGTGGTCAATGCTCCTGGTGTGCCTTGAGAATTGTCCAAGTTGTCAGTAGAAATATTGTTGAAGTTTGTCCGACCACATTGAAATGAAGTAGGAGAATCTACTGCAACCGACAGACCTTTGCGAGTGGGAGCAGGAGTTTGGAATGCAGATGGTTGGTACATTTGATCAGTTGCTGCGAGGCGCTTCGATGCTGATGCGGAATTATTATCCTTCACATCCACAAGCTTCCTCTTAAGTGGCAGCGACAGTGGTGTTTTATTCAACATTTCTGCATCTCCAATATCAGCCGCAATAGGTACAGGACTTTTAAGGATGTTGCTTGCTCTGCTACCAGAAATAGGATGCGGAGACAGAGCTCTTCGTGAGAAACTGGATGAGAAGGTCAGTGCCTTTTTCTTAGATGAAGGCAGGATAGAATCTGATCTCTGGGCAGATTGATCTGTCGACATATTTATTTTATCTGAGAGAAATCCCTGAACACGTCCAGAGGGCCACTGTTGCTGAACAGATGATGCTTCCAGGGCAGCAACTTGGTGGGCAGGAAGCACTGCTGCTGTCAATGGTAAAGGTGCAAGGCCAGCCTCCTTCTGGAGCATGGCAGCAGTGGCAGTGAAACCAGACCCAAGGAGATGTTCATGTATCAACTGCATCAGTTCCCTACACACCCACGAAAAAAAGAATAAGAAAAAAAGGAAAGGAAAGAACTCAAAGCTGCAAGATAATGCAATAGAACAATCATACAGAAATCAAACCTTGAGTGATAGGAGATAGGAGTAGCAGCGGCTATCCCAGCTCGCTCAATGCGTCTCAATGCTGGAGCAGCAGCATCAGTTGCCGCTAATGTTGTTTCTTTTCCAGAATTTGTCAATACCTGCCAAAGAATCATGTGATCAGTACTCGTTTAACCAGCCTCGCCTGTTTAGAGGGTTTCTTCTGCAAATTTAATATCTGTAATCACATAAGATGAAAGCTCTTACCGCAATTAGTTCAATTGCCACTTGGGTCAGCTCAGCCTGCCATCTTCCATTATCGCCCCCAGACGTCTGGGCACTGGTATCACGGATCAGTTCTGATAATTTCTTTCCCACCTGAAACAATTAGTGGATAAATATCTTCAAGGTACGCATTCAATAATTATTTGACAAAACTAATCGTCTTGAGCTATATGTAAAAGGCACAAGGACATAAGATAGTAGTATGCCATCTGCATTATCACAAAGCCACAATCAAGAAAAAGCCTGGACAAATTAGGATTTTTAAGTCTTCCAAAATATGCTTTTGACTACTAAATTTTCACATATTATATTAGAGATTGCTAGAGAACGTATATCTTGTTCAAAGATCCAGGAAACATGAATCTATCGATACAACTTATATACACTAAACATGTAAGAAATTATACTATTTGGTTGTAAGAGCTGATAAAGATGACTTTTTCAAATGTTAATAGGCCCTATAAAAAACCGAGGGAGCACTCAGCTTGCAATGGAATCGTAGTTAACAATAGTTATGAGTTGCCACTGTGGTTTATAGCACTGGACATGAGATAAGTAATGCAATACCTGGAGCTTTGTCAGTATATGTGCAATTGTATCGTCTCTAGCCAGGCCAAGCAGGACACGGCAGGCAAGGGCTCGAATAGAATCTATAGCCACAGGATGTGTAACCATCCGAGAACCAAGAAGCTGTAAAAGAATTTTTATGCCATTATTGGCTCTTACAACTTCTCGAGCTTGACGATATCCTTGTTCCAATTGAGCAGCAAGACCAGGACCACCACCTCCAACTCCTAGTGTTATTCTCCGATCACCGACTACTCCAGATGGCACAACAGGTGTGCTAGGAGTTCCTTGATGCAAGGTATTGTTCCTTTCAGCAGGGTTGCCATCACCAGATCTTTCACGAGATTCACCCTGATTTGCAAGTAGATTCCTATCTAAAATACTTTTTTCAAAGTTCTTATCTCTGCTTTCTGAAGCAAGCGCTTGCGCAGCTGCAGGTTGCTGATTGGCAGTCGACAATGGTTTGTTGCTGATAGAAGGAGGTGGGCATACAAGATTGACGAGGACATTCAGTGCTGGACAGATCACCTGATTCACAAAAACAGTGAAAAGTAGATTTTTCACAACCTTACCAATATCTTGGGTTAATAATCACAGGCCTACCAAACTTTCTGCAAACCTGCCAATACTGGAGTAGTCTTCTCACAAAACTACAAACTTGTGACCATTCATGACCAATCAGGCCCAGATCAGTCACAGTTCATCAAAATTGACCTGGGCTCAGCTGGCCTGATGCCACTTACATGTGGGCCCAGCTGACCATGAAAGGAGAATGATCACAAAGTTGTACTTTTTGTGAGAATGTACCCCAAGCAGTGGTGGGTTTGTGAAATGGGCACAGTATGATGTAGGTTTATATAGCTCAAAAGATAAGCAGATTTGTGAAGTTCACTGAGTGATAAAAGACATGATATTTAAAATAACACAGAAATTATCAGGGAATTGCAAATTTAATTCATACTCATATTTTCAAAGTGAAGCTGTACCTCATGATCAATATAGTCGAGACTTTTCACCGTGTCTAATAAAACAGCCATACCAGCACGATTGTTGCTTAATGTTCCCTGCACTATTGATTTGCGGACATGTGGCTGTGGCATAAGTGTTATGATGTGAAGAACTCCAATTGCATATTGAGTTAAGTCACGCAAATACCGATCACCATGTGCCTGAAACTGTGAATCAAATCAGGTTATAAACAAAGCCCCACATAACCAAACAATGCATGTGTGCAGTGTGTTTTACCTTACACAACTCCAGCATAGTCATGTGACCATTTGAGGCAACAAATTTATCCAACACAGGCCAACGAGCTCTCACAAGAGCAAGGCCTAACTTTCTGTCCCGCTGGATCTGACGAAAGACAGCATCCATAGCTTCATTGCTAATGTCAAAAGGTTTGTAGCCAGCTCTTGCACTAGAAGTATTCCGGGCAATACTACGGATGCTTTTGCTTGGCCGAATGGAATCAACAAGCTGAAGGAGATGAGCTCTAAAGTATTGCCGTAGAGCAACACAAGTATGGTATGCAACTTGCTTCTCTGATGCAGTTAAAACTTCAGCAGGTGGTCGATCATTCCTTTGATTTACATTGGAGGATCCTGCTCCTCCAGAATTACTGCCAGACCTTCCAGATGCACATCCACATAGGATATCGAGAAGCTTTTGCATCCCATCCCGGGCATCAAATAGATCCAGAACAGCTTTGAACACAAAAGCAGCAGCGAAAAAGATGGCCACATTTTTTCTAGCTAAATCTTGTGGGCACTCAAGAAGTTGAAGTGCTAATTCAACAACACTGTCAAGTGTGTCAGAGGAAAGCGCACAAACACGTTCCATGGTAGACTGCAAGCATATCAGAAGATTAGCATGGTAGAGAAGTAGCAGATCAGCATTAAGATTGCGTGAACAAGTAGTATGGTTGTGTCTACCTGAAGAGACCCAAAAGTGAATAAGCAGGCAGAAAGACCCATATATGTCTGGGTAATTCTAGGAATAGAAAGGATCTTCTGAATACCACCACGATCAACAAAGAGTGCAGCAAATTTTCGATGAGCAGCCAGTGCACAAATTAATTTAAGGACATCAGGGAGTTGAGCAAAGTGGTCACGTCCCTCCTGATCTTTCATGCCCCTTTGCAATAACGTGAGGCAAACATCAACACCTTTTTCATGGAGAACAGGACCCAAAGCTTCAACATATTCTCCCAAAATCTGTAGACACTGGATGCTATATTTTTCTCTAAGTTGTAAGAGCTGTGCTTTGTCACTGATAACAAAATTTTCCAAATCCTGGTCTTCACTGGTTTGGACAGCTTCTTCCACTGCACGCTCTTCACCAACTTGATTTGCACTTCTGTAACACCAAAGTGAACTCTCAGATAAATAACAGATCAGTGACAGAAAACAATGAGAAACATAATGTGCATGTGTAAGCATTTCTCCCCATTACCGTGAGACACTAGTTGACACTGCAGCCTCAACAACAGCAGATGCAGCTTTCTCTGCCGCTACTACAACTGCATCACTATTATTTTCGCTTTTCCAAACCTGCAGAAGTACAAGCGTTCCAATAATAAGACATAGTCACTAATGAAATACTCCCTCCGTTCTAAATTATCGACTTATAATTTGGAACGGAGGGAGTATGAAATGGATGCTAACAAGCTATCTGCAAGTTCAAAGATGTTTTTTCCCATACCTCCAAAGCAGCAGATTTCACAAGCTCGGCAGCAGCATCACCTGCTGCTTTCACAGCTTCATCAGGTGCATTTGCTGATCTGGCCTCAGCCTCAGCAGCTCTCACTGCCTTCAAAACAATGTCAGATATATCCTTCAAACCAATAATGCAATCCCTGAACCGATCCTCGTATTCTTCTTTGGAAATAGCGCTAAACGACTCGAGGCCTGCAGATCTATTGTTCACATCAGTTGCCTTCTTTGGATCATCAACCCTCACCACATTCCTGTCTCTAGTAGGCCGACCTCCTATTCTCAATCCAGAGGTTGGTGATAAAGGTGTCATTTCACATTCAGGCAAGTTGTCTCCTGATTTTCCCTTCACTCTAAGTCGCGAGGGCGCTCGACCCAGCTTTCTTTTCAACACTTCGCCATTTTCACTGATCTCTTCATCTTTAAGAAGCCTCGTCACAGAATTTTTTTCCCCATATTTTGACTTTGTGTCACAAACACTTGTGCCATAACACCGATCATTGGTCCAATCAGCCTCGGGGACATCAGAATTATCCAATGAAGCAACAGTGTCATCCAATGACCTTTCTCCATATGCTTGCCTCATTCCAACACCAGGCTCATTGTCCTTCTCTGCTGTTGGGTTGGTTAATAATACTCCATACCCAACCCTTGTTCCATCCAATCGAGAACCATCTTGGGCCAGACGAGATTTACCCCTACTATCGTCTCTGCCTCGAGGATACTTGGTGTCTTGTGGATGATTAGCATCTCTCTGAGAAGATGAGGAATCCCCAAGGACTCTTATGCGCAAAAAACGCATGAGCTTCGCTGATACCCCCAAAGTCAAGACATCCTCTACCAATTGCCCACCGCTGAGGTGAAAAAATTGAAACATGCAAGAATCATATGAATATCATAATGAATTCGGTAGTAAAAGGATAACACTCAGTACCAGATGAGACACTAACAGTACCTGCACAAAGCCATAGCGAGCAACCCGATCGCATATGTTCTCAGCATCTCAGCATCTGTGGGTTTATTTTTTCCTAGATACTTCCATTCACATTCATTAGACGCTTCAGGATCCTCCGTTACCCACTTTTTAATATTATCTATGATAGAGTCTTCAAAGACGTGGGGATATGGAGGCTGAAGAAAAGAAAGGCAGAATGAAAAGCTTAGCACAGTATGGAACAGGTGGAATAGATTGAGAGCAGACAACAGAAAGAGTACACGACACAAATGCATAGAGGAGAAGCTAACCGTCCAGGCAGATTGACAGCTCAGGAGCAGCCTAGCAGCGGCAGCACGTACAGCAACAGAGTAGGAGGTGTCTGACAAGAACTTACAAAACACCAACTCGTAAAACTCGTCATTGTCCTGTTGATAGGGTTAAAGTAACAGTGCTTAGTTATAGAATTAATGGGCAAAATGAAATTACGCTGATGCATACAGAGCTCCAGAGTAGGCTACACACCCGGAGCAAATTGGCCAGCTTCCCAATTGTAGATGTGGTCCTTGTGTTTGTGTTATTGAACGTTGGGTCAGCTGCACATAACTCAATATATCTGCAGAGGCAAACAAATGGTTAGGAGGCAATCAACAAGCAAGTCTGCAACTCCTTATGTCTGTGCCATTAAACATTGGGTTAGCTGCACATAATAACTGAATTAAAGTGTGAATGGCAGTTTTGCCTCGTAAGCCCTGCATCCACATCCACATGGTAAAAATCGAACTAGTTATTAGTGCATGAAGCCTCACGAGAAAGATGGCACGAGTAGCCGATATCCGTCTGTCAGCCTTTTAATCCAGTCAATGCGGTAAAGTTGGCCAGACAAGAATACTTGAAATAGGGATAGCCGGATAGCGGGGATAGGGATGTAGCTTCCCGCCTGGAACTGGGCAGGTAATATGCATATCCAAAGCAGAGCGAGTTGGTGCCATACGCACACTAGCGGTGGTGCAACCCGGCCAGGAGGCAGGGCTACTAGAAGGCCCTAGTAACCAAGTGAAGCGGGACGCAGCAATCTAACTAACAGGAGGGAGAATCGGCTCACAGGAATAGAACAGAATTTAAATTAATAGATATATATAAACTGGAAGGAAGAGGAATGAAGGGAGGGGAGAGAGAGAGAGAGAGAGAGAGAGAGAGAGGAGCGGACAGTGACTGAGTGAGGCACAGCAACACTGACCTGGCTTCGTGGAGCTCGCACATGGTGGCGAGGGTGTGGAGGAGGCGGGGGTTGGGGTCGAGCTCGCGGTCGAGGATCCTGGAGATGACGGTGTGGGCGCGGGCGAGCAGCGCATCCTCGTCCTCGTGCGGCGGGCCGGACCCGGGCTCGGGGGCGGCGGCGGCGGCGGCGGCGGCCTCCTTCCCCGACTCCGCCATTGGTGGAGCGCGGGATTACGATTAGGGTTAGGGTTTGGCGCTGCCTAGGGTAGGGCAGGAGGCTGCGTTGGTGCGGGTGGGTTGGCGATCGCGAATTCGAATGGAATGGAATGGAATCGATGGAGAGGAGGAGGTTGGGGGAGGAAGAAGCCAAGAGGGAAAGAGAGTCCCTACCCGAGTCGCGAGGGAAGGGAAGGGAAGGCAAGGCACGGGCAAAGGCGGCGCGGCGCGGCGCTCAGCCTCAGCGCAGCGCAGCCCGCAAGCAACCTGCTCTCGCGAACCTTCTCAGGTCTGCAATCCCTTCTTCGCTCGCCATGGGCATGGGCTGAGTAGGGTTCGCTTCGGCCCATAAGAATTAGGCCCAACTAAACATACGAACTAGAGGGGATTTTTTTCCTGTTTCTTTCTTTTCTTTTTCCTACTACTATCATCATCGTCACTCCGCTATGCTTTTGTTGCCCCTACTAGATTAACACTTGGCCACAAACTGAAATCGGAAGTTCAATTCGTTTGAACTTTCGGTTGCACATGTTGGCCCAATCTTCGTCCATATAATACAAAGAAAGTTCAATTCCCAAATGGATTGCTGCCATGGATAGTGAATTTCAAGCGCTGCAACGCAATCAAACTTGGCGCTTGGTTCCTCCACCAAAAGGCAAAAATCTCATTGACTACAAATGGGTTTACAAGGTAAAATGAAAGAGCAAACAGATCTGTCGATCGTTATAAGGCGAGACTTGTTGCTAAGGGCTTCAAGCAACAGTATATGATAGACTATGAAGACACTTTTAGTCCTGTTGTCAAAGCGGCCACCATTCGTCTTATATTGTTTGTTGCAGTATCCAAGGGATGGTTCCTTCACCAACTTGATGTTTAGAAGGCCTTCCTTCATGGCGTTCTTGAAGAAGAAGTGTACATGTGCCAGCCCCCTGGGTACGCTGACAAAGTTAAACCAACCTGGGTGTGCAAACTCGACAAGGCACTCTATGGTCTCAAGCAAGCACCGCGTGCTTGGTATGCTTGTCTTTGTGGCAAGCTTGAGTCACTCGGTTTTGTACCATCCAAAGGAGACACATCTTTGTCATATTACCGCAAAGGGCAGCATGTTATATTTGTTTTGGTCTATGTGGATGACATTGTAGTGGCCAACTCGTCCAAGAAAACTACTAATGCTTTGCTCAAGGATCTCGAACGAGACTTTGCTCTCAAAGATCTTGGTGATCTTCATTACTTCTTGGGCATCGAAGTCAAGAGATCACGGGACGGACTGATTTTGTCACAAGAGCGCTATGCTACTAAGGTTGTTCAGAGAGCTGGCATGGCGATGTCAAAACCCATCGATACTCCTATGGCTAGTTTTGAAAAATTGAGTGTTACTGATGGTGCGCGGTTGGGACCAGTTGATGCAAGAAGGTATCGCAGTGTGGGTGGAGCTCTGCAATACTTGACCCTGATGAGGTCATATATTTCCTTCTCAGTAAATAAAGTGTGCCAATTCCTGCATGAACCGAACAAAACCCATTGGAGTGTCTTCAAACACATATTGTGGTATGTGAAGGGGGTCCTTGACTTTGGGTATCAGGTTTCGACCATCCTCATCCACAATGGTGAGTGCATTCAGTGATGTGGATTGGGCAGGGTGTTGTGATGACCGTAGATCGAACGGTGGTTTCGCTGTCTTTGTTGGACCTAATCTCGTTTCATGGTGTGCAAAAAAACAGGCCACGGTCTCAAGGTCTAGCACTGAAGCGGAATACAAGACTTTGGCTAATGCCACAACAGAAATCATGTGGATTGAGAAAACGCTTAATAAATTGGGAATCTCACAACCCTCGGCTATGGTGTGATAACATTGGGCTATGGCCTGGTTGATACACGTACAGACACTATATGTATATTTACCACCGTACCATGCGTATGATAGGAACGCCTCAAGCCGCGCGCATTGGCAGGCAAGGACCTGATCGATCTGTAAACGTAACTAGTGCTGCATGCATGCATCGGATCCATGCATGCATCCTGGATCCAGTAGTAGTGCTGAATGCTGACCGTATGTACAATTAAGTTCCCTCCCGACAAGGGCGCCTGCTGCTGCAATATATCTGCATCGATCGATCGGGCATGCATGGGCCGGCGCACGTATATATCGTCCATCCATCCATATCCATTATTCCATATATATGGTGGGTGGGTGGGTGGCGCGTGCACTAGCTAGCTGCCCCGGCCGGCCTGCGCCACTGCCGCGCGCGCCCGGCCGGGCCGGCGGCGGCCGCCCCAGCAGCAGCCGTCGTTGTTTCAATTAGCAGCTCGCTCTCGCCGGCCGTCGGTCCCCATTGGCATATATGGATTGGCCGGCCGGCCGGATCATGCATGCATCGCGCGCGCACAATTCTACCACCGTTATAATTGCACGGTTGCATGCATCACCGTACCGGCCGGCCGGACGTCGTCGTTGTCCGTCAGAGATAGAGAGGGATCAGATACACACACCACACGCACGCACGATAGACTTTCAATTCCTGTCATGCATCATCACGCGACCTTATAGCTGCTTCCTGCAGATCATCTATGCATGCAGATGCAGTCCATCCGTCGCCCGCCGTGGGACACGGTGATGACCCACGACAATCTATATATCGATCGATTAGTTTTTGATGACACGGTACGTACGGTGATATGACACTGCACGTACGGTGTGAGTGAGTGTGTGACTCTCAACTTATTAGGCCTCGATCGATCTGTACAAATTGCACAGCCACGGGATAGGAGGGAATTTCTGTAATTAAAAGGAAGTTTATATTAAAGGTCTTTTGAGCCAAGGAATTTTGATCGATGAGAGCTAGATGAATATATATAAGATGGGGAGCATTGATAGGGGACACTACACTACTACAGACTGAGGCATTGGTCGATGCCCAAAATAGCCAAAAACCTCGGCCTTTTTGCGGCCCGGGGTTAAAGACCCCTTTAGCACCGGTTCGTGTTACAAACCGGTGCTAAAGGGTCCTGCCCAACGGTTACTGACATGTGCCGTCGGGCAGAGACCCTTTAGCACCGGCCAGAGCCACGGGCCGAGGCAAACCCTTTAGCACCGGTTTGTGTTACAAACCGGTGCTAAAAGGTAACCCTTTAGCACCGGTTTTTTCCCTGAACCGGTGCTAAAGGTCCAGTTTATAGGCCGGCTCCCTCCTCCCCTCTGCCCATTTGAAACCGAGAGCACCATTGTTGTTCTTGAAGCTTCTTCTTGCTTGTTCTTCATTTGTTCTTCATCTCCAACGCCCATCGTTGATCTTCTTCGACTCCGTCATCGTCTCTTCGCGCTTAGAGGTGACTAACTTCAGCCTTTCTTGTCTTTTTCATGTTGTTTTTGGCTTGTGATGTTCCCATCATTTTTTAGCTCAAATCCACTTTGTTATTTTGAATCATTCACATGAATTAGTATCCATATATATATATATCATATTTCATGGTTGACCTAGTTTTAATGTATTTTGCAAGAATGAATTATAGTATATTTTTATGATCATAGAAAGTAGGATAGTTCAAATTAATTGGTTTGTTAATATCACTTGATTTATTTTTATTACTACATATAATGTCCATTGTATCATACATGTTTACTAGTAAATGTGGAATTTATAATTGTTTTAAAATTGAGTATGGATAGTAGATGGCAACCGTGACCGGGTCTTCAGTCTCTCAACGGGTTCAAAAGCGATACCGTCCGGAACTCCCTCTCATTACTTGTGGCAAGTGTGGGCAGAAGATTTTGATGGAGTACAAAGTGTCGAAAGAGGGAGTAAACAAGGGTCGTATATTCTACAAGTGTCCAGATCGTAATGTGAGTTATTTCCAGACATTTGCTTATATATGTGCATATTTTTTTAAATGATATTAATTAAACTTTTGATTCTCTCTTTTAATTTCAGTGGGATGGTACCGGCGGATGTACAGGTTGGTACTGGGAGGAAGAATACATTGAACACATTAAGAAATCTTTTGCACAGGTGGTTGAGGCTGAAGGTGGTGAGGCAGTGAGCCGACGAAAGAAGTTCAATGATGTTGATCAAGCGAATGATCTATCTATTATAGTTGGGATCGGACGCGAACTAATTATGTTGCTTAAGTGCATTTTAGTTTTGTTTTTTTAATGCTAGTTGCGATTGTATTTGTTGTAGCCAAGCTTTCCTAAATTAATCAACTATGTATCTTAGACATGTTGTGCAATAAGATGAGAAACTATATGTGTGCATGGTTTTCATAATATATATGTTATCTTTAATGCAGATGGTAACACGTAATTGGATGTATAATGCCGATCGGCGCTCCGAAGAGTTCATTAATGGCGTGCACTATTTCTTAAGTGTGGCCGAGTCAAATAAGAGGGACGGTTTCATGTGCTGTCCATGTGCCGTGTGCAAGAATTTGACGGAATATTCTAACTCAAGAACTCTTCATTCACACTTATTAAAGTCTGGTTTCGTACAAAACTATATTTGTTGGACCAAACATGGAGAAAGCGGGATTATAATGGATGAAGGTGAAGAAGAAGAAGAAGAAGAAGAAGAATTGGACCATGCCAATATTATTGCTCAGTACGGTGGCTTCAATGATGTTGCAATGGGGGGAGATAATGAAGAAGAGGTGGCGGCAGAAGATGATCGGGGCGATGATGCTTTTGGTGATGCCATCCGTGATGCACAAAGAGAATGTGATAGTGATAAAGAGAAAGCCAAGTTCGAGCGCATGCTAGAGGACCACAGGAAATCGCTATATCCCACCGCTGAAGAGGGGCAAAAAAAGCTGGATACCACACTAGAATTGCTGCAATGGAAGGCAAAGAATGGTACATCTGACAAGGCATTTGGGCAGTTATTGAAGATCATAAAAAAGATGCTTCCGAAAGGCAACGAATTGCCCACCACTACGTATGAAGCAAAACAGGTTGTCTGCCCTTTGGGATTAGAAATCCAGAAGATACACGCATGTCCTAATGACTGCATCCTCTACCGTGGGGAGGAATACGAGAATTTGGATGCATGTCCAGTATGTAAGGCATCACGGTATAAGATTAGACGAGATGATCCTGGCGATGTTGAGGGTGAAGAACGTCATAGGAAGAAAATTCCAGCCAAGGTTATGTGGTATGCTCCTATAATACCACGATTAAAACGTCTGTTCAGAAATAAGGACAATGCAAAGTTGTTGCGGTGGCATAAAGAAGACCGTAAGATAGACAATATGCTGAGACACCCTGCCGATGGATCCCAGTGGAGAGCGATAGACAGAGAATTCCCAGATTTTGCAAATGATGCTAGAAACTTGCGGTTCGCCTTAAGTACAGATGGTATGAATCCTTTCGGTGAGCAGAGCAGTAGTCACAGCACTTGGCCAGTTACTCTATGTATCTACAACCTTCCTCCTTGGCTATGCATGAAGCGGAAGTTTATTATGATGCCGGTGCTTATCCAAGGACCGAAGCAACCTGGCAATGACATAGATGTCTACCTTAGGCCATTAGTTGAGGAACTTCAACTTTTATGGAGCAAACCAGGAGTTCGCGTGTGGGATGAGTACAAACAAGAGCACTTTGACCTGCGAGCATTGCTGTTTGTAACAATCAATGATTGGCCAGCTCTGAGTAATCTTTCAGGCCAGTCAAACAAGGGATATAATGCATGCACACATTGTTATGAAGACCTTGACTGTGTATTTTTGAAAAAATGTCGAAAGGTCGTGTACCTTGGCCACCGTCGGTTTCTTCCTGTGAACCACCCAGTACGAAAGAAAGGCAAGCATTTTAAAGGCAAGGCAGACCACCGGACCAAACCTCTCAATCGAACCGGGGATGATGTACTCGAAATGGTCAAGGATATAAAAGTAGTATTTGGAAAGGGACGAGGCAACGAACCTATTCCCAAGGATGCTAAGGGACACGTACCCATGTGGAAGAAGAAATCCATATTTTGGGAGCTACCTTACTGGAATGTCCTAGAGGTCCGCAACGCGATCGACGTGATGCACCTGACAAAGAATCTTTGTGTGAACTTGCTCGGATTTATGGGTGTCTACGGGAAGTCTAAGGATTCACTTGAAGCACGACAAGACTTGCAGCGCATGAAAGAACGAGACAACCTGCATCCAGAAAAGACAAATGATGGACGTCATTACTTAAGCCCTGCTAGCTACACTCTGAGCAAAGAAGAGAAGGAAAGCATGTTTGAATGTCTTAGCAGCATCAAGGTCCCATCTGGATTCTCCTCCAATATCAAGGGAATAATTAATGTGCCAGAGAAGAAATTCCTGAACTTGAAGTCCCATGACTGTCACGTTCTAATGACGCAATTGCTGTCGGTCGTTTTAAGAGGAATTCTACCTCCACACGTACGTCTAGCCACCGTAAAGCTATGTGCATTCCTCAATGCAATTTCTCAGAAGGCAATCAATCCAGAGCAACTAGCTACTCTGCAGAATGATGTCGTTCAATGTCTCGTCAGCTTTGAGTTGGTGTTCCCTCCATCCTTCTTCGATATCATGACACACCTCCTAGTTCATCTGGTCAAAGAGATTCGTATTCTCGGTCCTGTGTTCCTACACAACATGTTCCCCTTCGAGAGATTCATGGGTGTCCTAAAGAAATATGTCCATAGTCGTTCCCGGCCAGAAGGAAGCATTGCCAAGGGCTACGGAACAGAGGAGGTCATAGAGTTCTGTGTTGACTTTATTCCAGACCTTGACCCAATTGGCATTCCTGAATCTCGACACGAGGGCAGACTCAGCGGAAAGGGAACACTTGGGAAGAAAACATATATTGGTACGGGAAACGATTACTTCAATAAAGCACACTACACAGTTCTCCAGAACTCCTCATTGGTGGAACCATATGTTGAGGTACACAAAGATTTCCTACGGTCCCAGTGGCCCGGGAAGAATGAAGCTTGGATAATGCGTCAGCACATGGAAACTTTTGGCGATTGGTTGCGCAAAAAATGTCAAGGTGATGAAAACATTGATGAGCAGCTTTATTTGTTGGCCAGGCAACCATCATGACATGTCCTCACATACAAAGGGTACGAGATAAATGGTAACACATTTTACACAGTTGGCCAAGATAAAAGGAGCACCAACCAAAATAGTGGTGTACGCGTGGATGCCACGGATCCAAATGGGAACAGACAAACATATTATGGACGCATAGAAGACATATGGGAACTAGTCTATGCAGCTAATTTTAAAGTTCCTTTGTTCCGGTGCCAATGGGTGAAGATGACCGGAGGTGGGGTAACAGTCGACAAGGAATATGGGATGACAACCGTGGACCTTAACAATAGTGGGTTCAAAGACGAACCATTCGTCCTTGCTGCAGACGTGAGTCAGGTGTTCTATGTCAAAGATATGTCTACGAAACCAAAGAGAGGAAAAAATGATGACCACTCAATCATCAATGAGCCAAAGCGCCACATTGTCCTTTCAGAGAAAAGAAACATTGTCGGAATTGAGGACAAGTCAGACATGTCAGGCGATTACGAAAGGGATGATCGAATTCCGCCCTTCATAGTCAACAAAGACCCAAGCATTCTGTTAAACAATGAGGATACTCCATGGTTACGGCAGGATCATAACCAAGGGTCATACGTCAAGAAGAAGTTCACTGTTGTGTCGGCTTGACTTTGTATGAAACTATATTTGAGAATTGTGAATTTTGATGTGTGTAACAAACTTTGTATTCATGACTTTGTATTCATGACTTTTCCAATTGTTAGAGATCATCAAATGCAAAATTTGTCATGACTATATGTGTCAATTGTGGATTTTCAACTACACCTTCCCAAAACTTTGTCAAATGCAAAAATGGTCTATATATGAAATGTAGATTTTGATGAGTGGAACAATATTGGTATTCATGACTTTTCCATTCGAGACCATCTAGGGTTCCGAAACCGCTGCGTGGCTATGAGTTCTATGAAAATTCAAAATTCAGTGGTTCAAACTTTTCCAAATGAAAAGTTGACCATTAGACAAAATGTAGAACTTGATGAGTGTAGCAGACTTTGTATTCATGACTTTTCCATTTGGGACAATCTAGGGTTCGGTCAAAGGGTGTGTTCATCAAGATATATATTTTTATATGATTTTTTATTTGATGAAAATTATACCCAACTAGCATTCCTAGTAATAAATAACAAAAATAAAAAGTTTTACGTCAATATGATGTGAAAATAAATTTCCAGTTCATTGGATATAGTTTTTGTAAATTTATTGGAATAATATATTTTTGCATTAACAAAATACTAAACATTTCTTACAAAATCATTGCAAATTATAAAAATACAATAAGATATTTAAGTTTAAAAATTTTCATGTGTACATTAAAACAAATTACAATATATGTCACTGTTTAAAAAACATTATGCAAAATATTTAATTTACTATACAATTTATAATATAAACTGTATATATAAAACAATTGAAAAACCCTAAACTAAAAAAATGGGCCTTTAGCACCGGCCCATAGTGGGAACCGGTGCTAAAGGGTCCTGAAAATTTCAGGACCCCGCCCGAGCCCGCCTAGGACCCTTTAGCACCGGTCCGTGGCTGGAACCGGTGCTAAAGGGTCCCTTTAGCACCGGCTGGTAACACGAGCCGGTGCTAAAGGGTGACCCTTTAACACCGGCTCTTTTTACCAGCCGGTGTTAAAGACCCTTTAGCACCGGTTCCAGCCACGGACCGGTGCTAAAGGGTCCGTCCCTATAAATGTGCGCAGGAGCCCTGGATCTTGGCAGTTCCCTTCGTCTTCGTCTTCGTCAAGCAGAGATCTCCGCGCCGCCGTCGTCCAGCGCCGCCCGTTCGTCTCCCAGCGCCGCCGTTCGTCTCCAGCGCCGCCGCCGCCATCTACAGCGCCGCCGTTCATCTCCAGCATCGCTGCAGCGGCTCTCCACAGATCTACGTATATTTCTTCATGTGTATCGATCGCTCGTGTGTATATATATATATATGGATGAATGTCAAAACAGTTTATATGTATAGACTAAAATTGTATATATGAATTGTATAGATATATATGAATACCAACAGTTTATATATATATACACATATACATACACACACATATATATATATATATATATATATATATATATATATATATATATCTTTTATATATATATATAAGATATATATATATATATGTATGTATATATATATACTATTATTCTTGTATCATTTTGTTCTTGTGTCATTATTTTATATTATTAATATATTTTGTATCATTATGTATATATACTATTATTTTATATGCACTTAATTATGTACTATTATTTTGTATCATTATATATGCACTTATATTTCATACCCAACAGTTTATATACTATTATTTTGTATTATTATGTATATATATGCACTTATATTATTCTTGTATCATTTTGTAGTATTATTAATTTTTTAGTACATTATTCTATGTGCAGGTGTGTATTAGTTTATATACTATTATTTTAGTATTATTTTTTAGTATTATATTTTAGTATATTATTCTAGTATATTACTTGGCCTAAAAGACTTTGTAGTATGTTATTATAGTATATTATGAATTGTAGTGTTTTGAATTGTTATGAAATATATTTTGTGCTAGTGTTTTGAATTATTATGAAATATATTGTGTGCTAGTATATTATTCTAGTGTTATTGTCCGTATTATTTTTTTAGTATTACTTTTTAGTTTGGAGCACTCTAGCACTTCTATTATTCTAGTGTATTTCTTATTATGTATATATATGCACTTATATTATTCTTGTATCAATTTGTAGTAGTATGAATTTTTTAGTACATTATTCTATGTGCAAGTGTATTACTTGGCTTAAAACATATACTATTAGTTTATACTATTATTATAGTATTATTTTTTAGTATTATATTTTAGTATATTACTTGGCTTAAAAGACTTTTTAGTATGTTATTCTAGTATATTATGAATTGTAGTGTTTTGAATTGTAGTGTATTATGAATTGTAGTGTATTTCTTATTAATGTATTACTTGGCTTAAAAGATCCTAGTATTATTTTTAGAGCACTCCAACACTTTCATTTGTAGTAGTATTAGTGTATTTCTTATCTTATATAGAATATATATATGTATGGTTGCAGACATAGAAATGGCTGACCGTCCTCATGATGATCCTGATTATATGGAAGCTGCCATTCAAAATATGATCGACGACGGTAGTCAGTACTTTGTTGATTACCACGACATCATGCAAGGCAATCGTACTGAGCAACAAGAGGGCAATGCCCCTGAGCAACAAGAGGGCAATGCCCCTGAGCAACAACTTGTCGTGCAACAAGAAGAAAATACTGGCGAGGTATGTAAATGTAAACATATATAAATAATGCATCTCTTACATTAGGTTTTAGACTTATTACTTGGTTATTAATTTAGTATTTTTGTTTCTATATGTACGTGTAGCCTTCTGGATCGACCTCTACGGGGAGAAGCGTACCTCCACGAGGGCCAAAGAAGCCGTTGGAGGGCCGCTATGTAATCTCTGAGTTTGAGATAGCTACAGGCAGACCACTTGGTGAGCATGCAAATAAATATGTTAGTCACTGTGGATATCTTGTAAGAGATCAAATACCGATCAGTTGTCGTAAATGGAGAGAGAAGCGAGGTGCTCCTGAGATCAGTTTTGTCTCTGATCGTGACAAGGAGTTAGTTTGGAAAGCCGTCACAGACGTTTTCACCTTCGACACCAACGATGAAGAGTTGAAGGTGCGAATTTATGACTGGACTATGAAGAAGATGGCAGTACTCTTCCAGAATTGGAAGAAGTCTTTGTACAATAAATATGTCAAGAAAAACGAGACTCTAGATTTCAACCTCAAGCAATATGTAAAGCTGAGGGCCTTCTGGGATGACTTTGTGCAGTACAAAACATCAGAAGAGGGCGAGGAACGAGCCAATAGAAACAAAGAGAATGCCAGTAAAAATGCATACCACCATCATATGGGATCAGGTGGTTATAAGAGTGTTGTTCCCAAGTGGGACCGAATGGAACAGGAGATGCTTGCTAGGGGGGTCACACCCGAGACAATAGCAAAGAATTGGAGCGAGCGCTCCAAGCATTGGTTCTACGGTCATGGGGGAAGCGTGGACCCAGACACCGGGGCGCTAGTTTGGGGCCAAGAAATCTCTAGAGCAGCAGAGAGACTAGTCCGTGCACGAGAGGCGGTTCAGTCTGGTGAGTTCAGGCCTAACAGGGAGAAGGATGAACTCACCTATGCGCTTGAAAATCCTGAGCACGGTGGGCGTACGAGAGGCTATGGGGCAGTTCCGTGGCTGCAATCATTCCAAACCGATCAAGATACCTACAGAAGCCGCCAGAGAAAGAAGGATGAGGAGGCAGAGCGGATCCGCCGCCTGGAAGCTTTTGTTCTGCAGTCACAAGAGCGCGAGAAAGCTCGTGAAGAATGGATGCAGGCAGAGATTCAAAGGCAAGTGCAAGCAGCACTTAGTCAAATGACGAAAGGGCAAGGTACATCACAGCCTGAGGTCAATGTTAGCCCCCCAGGCCAGTTGAAAAGCAGCTGCGCATCCACGGAAGTACCAACCATTCAGGATGACACGAAGCTACACTTCCCCGTGGATGATGTCACAGAGGCTTTTACTACCTGTGAGCTGCATGTACCAGATGGGAATGCCACCAAAAAGGTGGCTATCGCTGTTGTCAACCCTATCGACCGAACGGGCACTCCAAGAATCCATAATCGACCAGTACCTGGTGGATATGCTAGCGTCTCGGTTGATAGGGTTGAGAAAGGTTGTGGCAATGTGCCACTAGACATAGAAGGGGGAGACGGAGAGAAGACCTTAGGTGAAGCTGAGAAGACATTTATTTGTTGGCGCAAGCGCTTCATAATTATTCCTCAGCATAGGTTTGTGTGTGATTTTACTTCTTATATTATTTATTATGTATTGAAATTTAAAAAAAGTTTACTCACAAAACTTGTAATTGTTTTCTTTGCAGGGACTCCTCCAACCTAAGTCCAGTTCTCTCCCCAGCGCATCATAGTGCTGCGGGCGGTGACAATGCTGGATCTCCTCCAACACCTGCGGCGGCCACACCGACCCCGCCACCGCCTCCACCACGGTCTCCACCTCCTCCACCGAGGTCTCTAACTCCTCCACCGCGTTCTCCAACTCCTCCACCGCGTTCTCCAACGCCAAAAAGATCGGCCCCACCCCCTCCACCGCCTGCACCGCCCTCTCCAAAGAGTGCACGGTCGGTCCCCTCGCCTCCAAAGCGAGGTAGTAAGAAGCGGTCCGCCCAAGAAGGACCGAAGTCATCGGTCCCACCTCCAAAGAAGGCTGTCTCAGCAAAGAGAGCTAAGACGCCAGAAAAATTACCTTACGAAAAGAGTGAAGAGGAGGTAATTGCTACATCTAAAGCTGAGGTCCAACAATTTTTTGATAAAATAAAGGAGGAAAGGAAAAAACGGCTTAACCCAGAAAAGCCGTACTTTTATGTGAAGCCATCGGAACTGAGGCAGAAGGTGGCGGACCATCAAAAGAAGCAACGCGAAGCTCAGAAAAAGCCAGCACTTACGGACTATGAGCGGTCTCTGGTCAAGTCTTCACAGCCTACTAAGAAGAGAGTAGGAAAGGGGGTCCCACAGCTCGGAGAAGTATCAAAACCGGTGCCCCCTTTGATTGTGCCAAATCAATACGGCTCAAATGAAGACTTGATGCCTAAGAAATCCTTAGCGTTGTCTGAGCTAGACTCGCTTGAGAGTTACTTTGGACAGAGCGGTTTAAATATAGAAGAAATTACCGCCATTCTTGGATGCCATACATTTGAAAAAGCCGAGGTAATTGATCAATGGTGGGCAAGATATGAACCGGGCAGGAGTCTATTCGACCCTAAGCGTTTACACGAGCTCGGCACACAAATGTTTGCAATAAACAAATGGTGCATTGAGGCGTCTAAAAGGGGAGAGAATTGGATTTCTGTTCGTATTAGACAACATCACTACTTCCGTGGAGATGACCTCATATACGTGCAGTTCGAAGAAGTGCACCAATTATGCCACCTCGACGCTCTTGACAAATCTCTTGTCAGCTGCTTTTGTCTGTAAGTATTTTTCCTTTTTATTATACTTCTAACATCTTTAATTACATGTATATAATCCTTACACACTTAGGATTTGTATGTATATATGCAGGCACCAAATGAGAGAGCTCAGAATGAGAAATGACAATAGTATTGGGTTCGTTGACCCTTATATTGTTTTCAAGGCTCCGCAGGCAGTGTGGACAGCAGATTATGAGACAGAAATCTGCACCAATCTTATGAGGTTCTTTGTAAACCAAAAAGAAAAACAAAAAATACTCTTCCCCTTCAACTTCGAGTGAGTTATATAGTTATTAAGTGCATGCATATTTTATTTTACATTATAGGACTGACCCTATATATGTGTGTGTAAACAGCTTTCACTGGATACTCATGGTCATTGAAATTCCCAAGAACCGATTGATAATCTTTGACTCAATGAGAAAACCACAAGAAAATTATCAACAAATGGTAAACGTTATTCAAAGGTACGTAATGTCGATCTCAGCTACAAAAATATCATAATATGACTCTGTAATTATTAGTTCACGATCCACAATGGCTGTGTATAGGGTTTGGGAAAGATTCATTGACCGTGAACATCTCAGTGGATGTAAAGCGCCGCTTAACATAATACATCCACAAGTAAGTTCTACTAGCTAACAAACTTTCGCTAACTTTTAGCCTTCTTATTGTCGTGGTCATGAATATTTTTATATATATATACATCGTACAGTGGTGTTTAAGACAAGAAGGGGGAACAATCTATGTGCATATTACGTGTGTAAATTCATGATGGCACAAGTCAATCAAACACCCACAGAGACGCTCAGAGTACGTTACATGTCTCTTTTCATTATCTCCTGAATTATATTGAATAACTTAGATAACTAATACCTTTTTTATTTATTTCAAATTAAAGACGGAATGGCTGAGGGAAAAGGTCCTACAACAAGACCGAATCAAAGCTATCCAAGAGACGATAGCAGGATTTCTCCGCGACCAAGTGATCAATCCAAACGGCGAGTTTCACTTCAACGGCAACGAAACTCTTATACCAAACAACGATGATCATTTGTATCGTTTGTAGACATTGGGAGAACAAACTCTATGTATATATGTGTTACGAATTTTGTACATATAAAACTATATATATATAAAGCTTTTTACATATATATTTAATTTTTGATGTGGTCTATTCATTTTATTATAGGCAAAGCTTAATTATTAAGCTTAGCCTATAATTTTCATTTATATATGCTTAATATGCGTGTAATATAAATATATTATTGTATCAGCAAAACATGTATTGAAAAACCTATTATTATATATTATATATAAACAATAAACAGAACCGAAGAAGTGAACCAAAAAAAAAGAAAAAGAAACCCTTTAACACCGGTTGGTAATACCAACCGGTGTTAAAGTGTCCTGCAACGTGGCAGCCCTGGCAGGACCCTTTAACACCGGTTGGTGGGTTGGTGTTACCAACCGGTGTTAAAGGGGGGGCTTTAGCCCCGGTTAACGGAACCGGGACTAAAGGGTGGGCCTTTAGTCCCGGAAGGGCAGCACCGGCTCGGGAACCGGGGCAACAGGCCCTTCCCGACCGGTGCTAATGCCCGAACGTGTGGCAGTGCTATATATGTTAGATTAGATTTCCACATTAATTAGAGGGGCTGGTAGACAGTCATTAGTGACGCGAAAAAACACGTCACTTATATTGTCTCAACACATTAGTGACGTGTAAAATTAAACCGTGTCACTATTGACCCGGCCTGTATCAGAGACATGTACGTATGAGAAAAACGCGTCACATTATTAGTGAATCAGTTAACACATTAGGTATCTTAATTACGATGATATATATAAATTCAGTGCACACATGCCACCTATGAATTGAATAGAACACAACAATAATAATCTTGCTCGCTTAAACGCGGCAAGTGATAGTTAAGGTGGATAGCGATGGATGCTCTGGAACTTATTATATAGTGATGATGGGGATGAAACAGTAGTTGAATTTGGCTACGCAAGCCAGCCTAGCTAGCTACCTTAATTAGGGTCGCATATTCACACGCCCAAGAATACGACTGATTTGTACAGCATGCATGCCATTGCCGATTCTCGATTGTGCGTCAGTCGTCGTTGGGGCCCAGCTAGCTAGCTAGCCAATGCATGATCGATCGAGTGGCAACCGAGCTAGTGCGAGTCCCTGTCAATTTTGCTTTGTTTTTATTAGCCTAACCCCATGGCGTCAACTGATTACCCATCTTTGCGGCTTACCATACACAACAATTCAGTGTACTTTACTCGACCCATGCAATGCATCTATCTATGATCTATGATCCCGCGTGCAGATCATATCATATCAGTAATGTGTACGTAACTTAATTGAAGGCTAGCTTCATCAGTCTGAAATTAAAGCGTCCAGTTATTATCATATCAGTAAGTAAGTATAAGTACTACAGTAATATAATAGCTGTATATGTTACATAGGTATAAGCTGGGAACAAATTAAAGAGTATTTTTACATAGTAGCTCTACCTGCTGAATTAATTAGTACACTGCTCACTACTACACTGTGCATCATATTGTATACCTGAATCTAAGGCAGAAGGCCAGAGAGCCACAAATTAAACAACACTGACTGAATGATGATGAGCTCCCACTCCCAACCCAGTAAGAGTCGAGTAAGTGAAACAGTCGATCTCTGTACGTATAATGTGTAACAACACATAAGGTGTACACTGAAGTGTGTATGTGTGAGCATCTGAATTATTAGCATACTATATATAATTAATATGGAACCAATAATATATATAATGCCGCCCGATGAATGAATAATGTTCTCCATTGGATCAACAGTGGTGTGCACCACGTGTGGGATGCATGCTGCAGCAGCCGATCAATCGATTGGAGGAAACACGATGAAACCGATGGAGGTCACTGCAACAAGGATCCCGAGGGCCCATGGAGTTGCGACGTCGCGGACAGCAGGCTGTCCAGAAAGTTCCAGTCGATGGCGCCGGCAGCGGCTGCAGCTTGCTCTCCTTCTCCTCCTTCCTGTTGGATCATCAGCTCATGTTCATCGTAGCTGCTTCTCTGCGTAGTAGCTGGAGCGTAGCCGCCGCCGCCGCCATCAGAACAGCAGGCTATGGCGGCAGTGGGGCTCTCCAGCGGCGGCATACTGAACAGATGTTTCTTGGACTCCAAGTCGTCGTCAGAGTATAACGAAGAAGGCGGGAAGCTGCTGAGCAGGCCTGCAGGGTGGTGTAGCAGTGCTGATGATGAGCCCAGGAAATGCATATGGCGGTCGCCGTCGACGTTCAGCCGAGTGGTCGTCGTCGTTGAGAGGTGGTGGTCGTAGTAACCGGCGCCGTAGCTGGTGGGGAAGAAGGGCCTCTGCTGGTTGGGGATAGGCTTCTGGAATGCGCGGCACACCACCCAGCCTTCCTCCTGATACATACATGATCCACAACCAGAAGATACAATTATATATAGTATTGTTTATATTTAGGAAAGTAAAAGAAAGAAAGAAACACATGATTAAAAAGAGAGAGAGAGAGAGAGTAAATTAATTATTAATTAAACTCTTGCTTATATATATTAATTACCTGCGCGGGTGCGTGCTCGTTGGATTGGAGTCGGTACTCGTGCATGATCCAGTCGCTCTTCCTGCCGTTGGGGGCCCTGCCCTTGTAAAACACCAGCGTCTTCCTCATGCCGATGACGACCCTGCTGCCGCCGCCGCACCTGCTGGTCCTGGTGCACGACGACGACAGCACCGGCTTGTCCCTGCCGGTGGCCTTCCAGAATCCGGCCGCCGTGGCGCGGTTGGTCCTCGTCCCGCTGGGGTACTTGCGGTCCTTGTAGCTGAAGAAGTACCACTCCGTCGTCTGCTCGTCGTGCCCACCGCCGGCGTGCTGCCTGCACCGCTCTGCACGCCGATCGATATATATAGTTAGATGATGAGGAAGAAGCGGAGAACTGAACAATACAATATATATGATGCGAAGGAAAGACAAATAATAAATAAATAAACAGATATAAAATATGCATGCATGTACACCGACCTTGCAGATCCCATGGCTCTATCCTGTAGAGATCGACCTCCTGGATGATGTCGAGGTCGATCTTCTGGGAGGCCACCTTCCTGGCAAGGTAGTATCCCACCAGCTCTTCCTCTGTAGGGTGGAACCTGAAGCCTGGGGGAACACAAGACTCCTCCTGCTGATCCATGCGCGGTCGATCGGCTAATTAATCAATTATTATGTTCTTCGATCCGCTAGCTAGCTGCTTAATTAGTTCGATCCACGTGCCTCAGCTCCACTCCTCGCTCGATCTCCTCTACTACTCTGAAAATTAGCCTGCCTGCAGCGTGCCTTTTATTAAGTGATGATGAGTATGGAATATACATTCAGGGAGGAGGAAGAACTAGATAGCTTATTAGCTATATATAGATGCGTGTGGCGACCGAGCCAATGCAAAAGAAAAGACTGGCGGCGGTACCCTGTGCTAGCTAGCCGGGCGGCGCGGCCTAGCTTAATTTCCCAATATAATGCAAGCAGGTTCCTCGATCGCTCTCTAGCAGTCTTAATTTGGTAGGCTATACTGTGTGGTCAGTTGAGAATTTCAGATATATAATATGCACCGTACCCTCACTCGTGCGCTGAGACTAACAGAAGAGCCCGCAGCTACTTTAATTAGCCTTTAGACGATCGACCTGCTCATCGATCTGCTATCTAGCTGGTGTTTATATATATATAGTAGTGCAACCTGCGATCTGCTGGTGGTGGATCGGAGTCGTAGAAAGCTAGGCGACACCAAAAACATGGATGGATGCAGGGGGACTGAAGAATTGGAGTACAGTAGTGCTGATATATATATATATATATACTCCTAGATAGATCATGCATGATTTGGTTGCAGAGAAAGGATAGGATATATAGATGTCCTCTGTCAGGATGCATGGATCCTTTGTACAGTACTAATTAACTGGTAGGTAGGTACGGAGTAGCTAGTAGTAGAATAGATCGGTACATCTAGATGCATGGATGGAGTAGTGGAAAAAGACCAACTAGCGGCATAATCATATATACGAGTATATCAGTGCTGCATGCTGCGGGCGAGCTAGTAGTAGGGCTCCGTCTCTTGTCTGTGAGCTAGCTATCTTAGGGTGTGAGGATCGATGGAGAGGCCGGAAGCATCAGCTACAGCTTTTCGATCTTTTGAGGTGGAGTGCAGTGGTATCCGGCCGGCCGGCAGCAGCAGCAGGCAGCAGCATGCATGTTTCTTTGAGTGCACTTCAGCATTAGCTAGCTATAGCTAGCTAGCTACTAGCAGTATGTGTTGCATTGGTTGTTCCTCTCCGATCGACTCCGATGCTCCTCGCTCGATCTCACATGTGCTGATGTGCATGCATCTTTCACCACACATGCACACCACGCGCATGCACCTGATGGATGATGCATGCAGTGCTAAGCAATACATATAGGCCGGCCGGGTACAATTAATAATCCTGCTACATAGCTTGTGTATTGAGAACGGAAAAATTGAAGTCCTACAGTCTACAGGTATATTAGAGACGACAGAGGTTGAGACTTACTGTCATCAAAATCAATCACTATCACTAATATATACGGAATTAATTTTAGCTGCGCCTGTGACGACAACAAGTACCTAAATTTGCAGGTACATTAGAAAAAAAAAACCCAAGACCAACTAATAATTAATAGGGTACATACATACAGGCGGGTACAGTACAGTATAGCTAGCACTAGCTAGAGCATTCAGTCTCAAGCTGCATGCAGCTGAGACAAGTTGGGTAACAGCGTGTGCCTAACCCTCCTATAGATCGATGCAGCCATGTGTGTGTGGGTAACAATTTATAGTTAAGCAGTCAACAAGTTTATTTGGTAAAATAGTTCCATCATACAGACAGATCGAGTACTATTAGCTAGTATTGTATTGGGCAGGCCTCAACGTACTCAACTGGCCGCAGCTGTGGGTCGTCGTCCTAGCCAGCGGCCTGCTGGTGTACTTCTCCGTAGCATATATATTATACAGTGGGCTAGCAGTCTTTTCACAGTTGGTACTGCACACTGCAGAACAAGCGTATAACTATACTCTGCATGCATGGTACGTAGGAGGAAGCGAGATCGATCGAATTATATTGATGAACAAGCTTAATTAATTATATGCATGCATATGCACCAAATTAACAGACATCAGGCAGCCAATTCAAGTACAAGTACATCCATACTTATATAGCTAGCTAGTAGAGTATGAGGGCAACCACAATATATATAAACTAAGTAGTCTATATGAGCAGTTTTTGTGTCAGTGGACAAAGCTATCGCTGTCTCTACAATGTTTCAGTCAACAACTAGTCCATAAAGTGGGTCTCATATAAGATAAAAATTATTTCTCTCTACAATCCTGTGCAAAGCTAAGAAGGAGAGAGTGAGGAGTGAGAAAAAGTAACATTTTTTATTCCCTATGGGTAGTCCGGGTACCTTTTTCTATGGACTTTTCTATGGACTGGTCTCACAGTGTTTCAGTTACCTAATAGCAAATATTTTATTTCTATGGACTACTTTGTAGCACACATTGTAGTTGCTCTGGTGAGTATATATGTGGGTGGGGAGTTGGGACAGTACTCACCAATAAATTAAATATATATACGACGACGACGAGAATGAAAGACGATCGATCGAATTGATTGAGGAATACCAAGCTGCTGCTGCTGCTGCTACTGGCGGCCGGTGGTTTGATCGAGACGGAACACAGAGATCGATCGATCATGAGATCGATGACGGCCAGGGGCAGGGGCAGGGGCAGGGCAGGGCAGGCTCGTCGATCGATGATCGCTGAGCTTCTTGCAGCTGGTTAAATGTTGGATTGGATTGGACTGGACTGGAGATCGATTTATTTATTAGCTCGCACGCACGCAAGAAGTCGTCTCGCTCGTAAAAAAAAGCTAGCGCCTTGTTTAGTTCACTCTGAAAACCAAAAAGTTTTTTAAGATTCTCTGTCACATCAAATCTTGTGGCACATACATGAAACATTAAATATAGACGAAAATAAAAACTAATTACACAGTTTAGCTATAAATCACGAGACGAATCTTTTTATCCTAGTTAGTCCATGATTGGATAATATTTGTCACAAACAAACGAAAGTACTACAGTACCGAAAACTTTTCACTTTTCGAAACTAAACAAGGCCTTGAATACGGATCGATCGATCGATCGAGATGGATGACACGACCGGTACGGTAGCATCGTTGCATTCATCAGATCAAGACGATCTGAGGGCAGGGCACAACAAATTAAAGGGCTGATTAGATTGGAAACGAAAATTTTTTGGGTGTCACATCGGATGTGTCGGAAGGATGTCGGAAGGGGTTTTTAGAAACTAATAAAAAAACAAATTACATAGCTCGTCAGGAAACTGCAAGACAAATTTATTAAGCATAATTAACCTGTCATTAACATATGTGGGTTACTGTAGCACTTAAGGCTAATCATGGAGTAACTAGGCTTAAAAGATTCATCTCGCGATTCTCAACTAAACTGTGTAATTAGTTTATTTTTTTATCTACATTTAATATTCCATGTATGTGTCCAAAGATTCGATGGGATGGATGAAAAATTTTTAGGTGGGGAAGGCCTAACTTGTAGGCCGCGAACACAAGCGAGCGCGGCAGCTTAATTATTACCTCCTGAGTCCCCTATTTATATATTCCAAAAGGGCGGGGCACTAGCTAGCTACCTCATATATATTGGAAGCACACATCACAATGATCCTGCTTTGGTCCTAATTAACACTTTTTGTCATGCAATGCAATCTAGTACTGTTTTAGCTAGCTACTCCGATCCTCGTAGAAATTATATTTAGTATGATAAGGACATATATATAAACCATTTCTACACAGACTATGCTGGTAAAGCCATTTCTCTCTATATATCGGCGTTACTGATGAACCGTCTATAATCATATCTAACACCCGTGGAAATATAATCGCCAGTTTCTACTGAAGGGTCCAAACTGCATGGGGAAAATTAAGATTCCTATTCCCTATTGATAAAAACTTTTAGCTTCATCAAGTAAATTGTTTCTAATAGATTTATTATGAAGAAATTGTTCTATTATATATACTCCCTCTCGTTTATTTGTAGTGCTAATACCTGACTTTTTTTGCAAACATGGTTTCCTTCAAACACATGCTCCATTCCATATATATGTTTTGACTTCTCTACATATGTAGCACTTTTGTTGTGCACTTAGATATACATACGCTAGTTAGACATATAATAAATACATTGTATCCTAAAAAGTCATAATATCTTATAATTTGAAATGTGGAATAGCTTTCATCATTGTTTTCTATTAGAATGTTTTTAGAAAAGTATCCCTGCGTCCCAAAAATACACAACATCTTTTACTTTTAGACATCTTGCTTGACCATTCATTGTATTCAAAATCTTTTTTTTTATAAATATTATTTATTTTGTTATGGCTTATATATCAGTAGGGGTACTTTAACAATGACTTATTTATTTAATTATATGCAAAAAAACTGAATAAGACGTATAACTGGACAAACATGATATCTAAAAGTCAAAAGTATCATCTATTTAAGGATGGAGGAAGTACATGTTAAGACAAAATCCATGCATAGACCTCTTCAAGTTTGTTAACTAACAGAAAGGTATTTGCAATTCAATTTTAAAAAGTTCTTATCAAAATTTGTCCAAAATGCCAAATATTTGCAAACAGGAGGCAAAAACTCTTTTTCTCGAATACGCAAAAAGGTTTGCGCAACATTATATTAACATTGAGAAGTGGTGTACATGCCATTAGTTAGGCGCACTATGGAGGCAGAAACTCCTAAAGCTAAATATGATAGTACTCCTTCCATTTTAAACTATAAGACGTTTTGGCTTTTTCTAGATATGTAGATTTTGTTACGCATTTAGATATACAATTATGATATAGATAAAAAGTAAACGAACGGAGTATATTGTTTATACTCTCTTCATACTAACAACCTGACGTTTAGGACATGATTGTTGTAACCAAGAAGTGATTAATTAGAGATTAGTTTTCTTTTTTTTCTTCTAATAAATAGGGTTTTGATTGCTGTTTATATGAGAAAGTTGACCATCTCAACTGCATAGCAGCTTCAACGCTACGTCCTAGGTTCGACCTGCCAGAACGTCATGGGAGCCGAGAACGTCAGTTTTTATATTTTTTTTAATAAAAAGTTAGATATAGGGAGATTAGAGAAAGGAAGAGAGCGAGGGCGGTGGTCGTTTGGTCGGTTCGCTAAGGAGGAGGAGAAAAGTTATGTGAAGCATCCACCACCGCCACACCGTACCTCCACTGAGGTCTGGTTCAGTTTCTATTTTTTTTTTTTCAAGATTTCTCGTCGTATCGAATCTTATGATATATACATAAAACATTAAATATAGATAATTATATAATTTGATTATAATTTACGAGATGGATTTTTTAAATCTAATTAGTCCACAATTAGATAATAATTATCAAATACAAACAAAATTACTATAGTAGCTAAATCTAAAAAATTTTACAAACTAAATTACAAGGGCTAAGCATTGCATTGGGTGCTGGCATGGTCCGTCGTCGTCTCTGTGATCGCCGAAGGATCCGAGTTGCCATCACCTTTAGGCTTTATTTAGTTTGCTTTATTTTTTCATTTAACAACAGACGTACGATTAAGAGAAGCGTGCGATGTCGTTATCAAGAAGATGGAAGCCGTATACATACTCCCTTTCCCTTGTCCTTAAAAAACTGTTTTAAAGTTTCTAGAACAAACCGGCCATGTATCCCGGCCGGCCTATTTCTCATTTGGTGAGGCGTCTTTTGGCGCCAATATATACTTCTGGTAAATACTTGCTACTTCTTAAGGCACTCACAATACAGATTCTATCATAGAGTCTAAAGTTATTTATTAACTCGAACAATATAGGCTTAGAGTCTAAATAAGAACTTAAAGTCGCAAACATAGAGATTATAGAACTTCTCAAGATCTATAGCATTTATTTTGGCCATTTCTTTATCCGATAAATTAAGTGGCAGTAATATTGTTCACAAAATTTAACACTTGTGAACAATGTTACAACCACTATATCAGACGAATAAATAACAAAATGGCCAAAATAAAAGTTGTAGATCTGGGAAAGTTATGAAAGTAGTAGACAATCTTTTGATTTGAAATTATCTTGTCAAGAAAAACTATGATTGAACTTTTGAAAGTTTGAAATTTGAATTTTTGAAACGACCTTGGGTGGACAAACAACATAATGAAAGTTGTAGATCTCAAAAAGTTATGAAACTTTGTAGTTGATAACTACGTTTGGATTTTTTAAATTTAAAATTCAAATTTTTAAACGACCTCAGATGGAGAAACTACCAAAATAAAAGTTGTAGATCTCAAAAATTATAAAACTTTGTAGTCGACAATTTTTTTATTTTAATTTGTTAGGGTCCCAAATACTTATTTCAAAACTAAATGAACATAAAATGGCTAGGACGTAAATCTCATTTTGGCACAAACAACTTGTAGGTGGTGGTTAGGGGCTGAAGATGCAAAGCGGGAGGTCAGAGGTTCGAGCGTCGATAGCCGTGAAGCACGTGTTTTTTGCACAAAAAATCGTGTTACTTGTGACTTACCAGTTTCACATCAATGTCATTTTTAAGAACTAGTGGTCATGTGAACCCTCATCACCGTTGGTGTACCACTGTTGTGGGGATTTTGAACCAATAGTGATGCGAAGAACTGGGGTAGTGTTTCCCCATTTGCACACATATAGATACTTGTCACCTCTTTTGCTGGGTTTGATAGATTTATGATCAGTTACTTATATTTTCACACTTTCCCCATTTGCATATCATTAACATGTCCATTTGTTTAATACCTAGCTTGTTTTTCGAGAAGTCAAAGTTTATTAATTAAGTTTTTAACCAAATATATAATAAAAAGTGCTAATATTATGATTCACAATAAGTAGCATTAGACTAATCGTGGTGTGTATTTTTCATAGTAAACTTATGTGGATATATGTATAAATGTTGATATTTTTTCATATCCATAGAGTTAGTCAAATTTAGAAAAAAAAAAAGTTTTAATTCCTCTGAAAGCGAGATTGATGTGTGCCTTATTTTGGGGGGCCGAGGGATTAGGTCAGTCTCAATGTATAGTTTCATGGCACAGTTAACAAGACTATAAACTAGGTAATCGAGACACATTAGTTTTATGGAGATGAAACTCGTCTCTCATCTGATGAAACTTCTTTATTTAATGACCCTGCCAAGTCAGCAAATCTGCTTATGTGGCCTCTATTTAATGTGTATGACATTCCTATAAAACATGCATTGAGACTGAACATATGTGTTGGGAGGTTGGTCGTCGTCGTCGTCTATCAATGTGTGTGTAAAGGAACGCAGAAAGAGAAAGAAATAAGGTGCTCCGGGCGATGATGGATCCTACTCCTTATTTTGTTTTGTGTGGACTAGCTGGGGTGTGGTGAGGCTGACACGTGGGTGGGTAGTACTTGATTTGCGTAGGAGTCGCGGTCGGAGGGTTAAATGCACGAGTGATCTTGTGTATCGCCTTGAAAGTTGCACTTCTTGACTCTTGACGACTGTACTGTGTAGTACGTTTGCCTTTCCTTTTTTTTTTTTTTTGGCTCGCTCGTGATGGATCGATCGATCGATCTATCGGTCGAGCTGAGATGACCTGACCTCACCTCGCTCACTACCCCTAATTAATAGTAAGACGTAGTAAGTAGATCGAGACTAGTTACTAGAGGTAGCTAGGGAGGGAGCGATCGAGAGCTGGGACTGGATGAAGATGCAGTCCGTTATATATACTCTCTCGGTCTCTAAATATGCCGAAGAAAATATATGTCCAAATCAATACAATTAAATGTGAATACAATTATAAAGTAAAACACGTGGTCAGAGAGAGAGAGAGAGAGAGAGGACGATGCATGGATCTTAGTGCTATATATGTTCGGCTGGCTGAAAAAATAGCCGTGTGCTAATTGATTTTGATAGCAAAATATTGTCATCTCATCTCATCAGTAGTAATAATTAATAAACATATATATATTTGGTGTGTACTCCTACCTGCTATGGATATGATCGGAGGTGAAAAGGACATGCACGCAAATTGGCCACCAATTTCAACACGGTACGCGTGAACACATATCGTCGATCCACCACCACCCATTTACACTTACACGGTACGGTCCATCTCGATCCCCATCGCTCGGCATCATCATCGCAACCACACGACCATCGACGGCGACACTGCATGCCTCCGCGCGCGCAATTCTTACTCTCTGCCGCGACCCAATGCAATGCAAGTAACAGTTTTTACTTAACTCCTAACAAAAACAGTTTTTCACTTAAACTCACTCCCTAAATCCGAAAAGCCGCTCCTTAATTTATATGTCTTCATGCAGCCTCTAAATAACTTCCCTGTATCATCTATTTATTTTGACAAGCGAGCGAGAAACTTAGAAATAGAAGGGACAAATATTCAGAGATTGAGTTGAAAAGGATATAAAAAAAAACTACCTTATTGTTAATAATGGTGTGATATATATTCAACGGATCTGTACAAACTCATTTTCCGTGCAAACTGTGCAAATTCTAATCTGTACCGCACGATGTTAATCCAAGAGGGCGCACATAATGTGAGTGACGATCTACGTTGCCCTGCACGTACAATGCACGCGGTCGTGCAATGTTAACGAAAAACAGGTAAAAGTGAGGACCACATAACTGACTAATAATCATGACACGTCACTAGTGCATGCATGCCCTGCTTAATTACAGGTGGTCTTTGCATTGGCCCCAATATTAGCATGCATATCTATCATGAATAGTATTATTAGCGATGGGTCGCAGCAACTACACGCGTCTCTAGTGACCGTACTCGAACGATTGTGACTAGTCGTTTATCTTATTTACTACTGTACCACCGTGGATTAATTAGTGGGATCTGCGGCGCGCCTGAACCGGTTAATTAATTACACGTACGCATGTATTTGGCTGCAGCGAGAGGATGTACTACCTTTTCGCTGCACTCTAATCTACACTTATTAAATTTAATGGGTCGAATAAAAGAAATTAAAGTTACAAATAAATTGAACTATTTTTTCACCTTAATTTCTTCTAATCCATGCTTGTGGATCGGGTTAGATCGGACTAGTAGAGTAGTAGTAGCCAAAGAAACTGTTAGGCCTTGTTTAGATGTGAAAAGATTTTGAATTTCGCTACTGTAGTATTTTCGTTTGTTTGTAGTAAATTTTGTCTAATTATGGACTAACTAGGATCAAAAGATTTGTCTCGCGATTTACAATTAAACTGTGCAATTAGTTTTTATTTTCATCTATATTTAATGCTTCGTGCATGTGCCGAAAGATTCGATGTTACATAGAATCTTGAAACTTTTTTGGTTTTTGGGTGAACTAAACAACGCCTTAGGCCAGTCTCAGTGGGGAGTTTCGTAGCGTTGTTTCCAAGACTGCCATGTCATGTGAAATGAAATGAAACTTGGATGAAACACTCACTCTCAATAGAGAGTTTCATTTTATAGTTTCATAGACATTTAATTCCAAGACTCATAGAGAGTTGCGCCTTGTTTAGTTCACCCTGAAAACCAAAAAGTTTTCAAGATTCCCCGTCACATCGAATCTTGTAACACATGCATGAAATATTAAATATAGACGAAAACAAAAACTAATTACACAGTTTAGCTGTAAATCACGAGACGAATTTTTTGATCCTAGTTAGTCCATGATTGGATAATATTTGTCACAAACAAACGAAAGTGCTACAGTACCGAAAACTTTTCACTTTTCGGAACTAAACAAGGCCCAATCGTGCCAAGAGAGTTTCATCTAGATGAAACTCATTTCTTCTCTCTCTTCTTAAATACACTGTCATGTCATCAAAAAGCCTTGTGGCAACCTATTTAATGCAAATGAAACTCATATGAAACTTCCATTGAAACTTGCCTTAGGTCAGTCTCAATGCATAGTTTCATGGCACAATTACTAAGACTATAAACTAGGTAACCGAGCCACAAAAGTTTCATGGAGATGAAACTCCTCTCTCATCTGATGAAACTCCTTCATTTAATGACCCTGCCAAGTCGACAATTTTGCTTATGTGGCACCCTATTTATTGTGCATGACACTCTCATGAAACATGCATTAAGACTAGCCTTATAGACACAGCCGATGGAGGGCACGTACAGTCAGAGCGGAGAGGTAAGAACTGATCTAGGTCCCACATGTCAGCACATTTCTTAAAGTGTTGCTGAAAGAACTGATCATGTAAAGAATATATTTTCTTACAGTTAATCCTTTTTATTGCATATTATGCAAGGACGACGGTGTAAATTGGTGTATTTGTACCGGCCGGCTTACACAAATGCGTTTGATTCACAAATCCTTTAGCCCTTAGAGCAACCAGTCCAAACCTCTACTAGGTCCCTATTCTAAATCTAAGGACTTGAGCAATAAAAATTCACTCCAATGGGGCTCCTATTTGAGCTCCCATTTTAGATGCACTCCCAAATTTTAGTTTTGGGTCCCTAGCAACAGGAGGACCCTATCCTCTCCCAACCCTGGAGCAGATGGCACGGCAGGCGGGGCGCCGAAGCAGGCCTCGCGGCGGGCTAGGCACCGGAGCGACTGCTCCACGTCCTCGCACGGCGTGTACTCGGAGTACTTGGCCGCGCACGTCGGGTACCTCCGTGGCCGCGCGCCCGAGGTGGAGGAGTAGGCGCGGGGCGAGGCGGTGCCGGCGGCATTATCGAGCGCGATGGTCGCGGCGTGGCTCGCGGAGAAGTCGAGGGATGGGGAGGTGGTGCGGGAGTGGGAACGGGAGCTGGCGTATCAGGTTCTCCTCTTCGGGTGGCGACGACGGCGGTGTTGGTGGTGGTGCAGGCGACGGAGGTGGCGATGGAGACGACGTCGTGGGAGGAGGATGGGGAGGAGGAGGCGAAGCCACCGTGCTGCTAGAGGTACCTATTTCACCGTGGCTGGGCGCCGGAGCAGGCCGCTTGGCGCGGCTGGACGCGGTGGACCAGAGCACCTTGTTGGCCGCGCTGTTGGTGAGGACGAGGCCGCTGTCGAAGGAGAGGGAGGCGGGTGTAGACCTCGCCCGGAGGCTCCGCGTTTCACCCGGAGGTTCCGCGTCTCCAGCAGCACCTGCACGCAGCCAGGGCGGCCGGCGGCGCGGCGCGCGTGAGGCGCTCCGGAGCAAACGGCGCGGCGAGCGGGGCGCTGGAGCAGGCTGCCCGGATTTTGGGTGTTGGGCTGGAGTTGCAATGGATTTTGGGTCTCTTTTTTTTGCAGGCCAGCATGCAAATGGAAAAGTAGGGACCCAATTTACATATTAGGCTGGAGTTGCTCTTACATCAACCGACTGACCATATATATTCTACTTTTTAGAACCAGATTGTATACATCCTTAATTTGTCATGACAACTAAGCCAATAAATTAGCTCTATATGTATTTACATGATTCTAGAATTATATATATCTAGAGAATTAGCTAGACGAGAGAACATGCATGTAGGAAGAAGGTTATTAGCAGGGACGAGGGGAGCTAGCTAGGACTTGAGATGGACCTCCATAAGCATGACATGACTTTTTAAGTCTCATTGGGCACAACTAAATTTTACTAATAAAGTTGTTTTTTTTATTTTAGTTTTGTGAACAGCTTACACAGTGAAGCTAAGCTGTTTTAAAGAAGGACCTGTTTGACAAAACAGCTCCATGTAGTACACTAAAGAATGAAATTACTGTAATGCCCTTCTTGTTTCTTCTTCAACTGTGTTCCCTTTTCTTCCTCGTGAGGTTGCACGCTCGCTCCCCATCTTTCTTCCTCATCAGTCGCGACCCCTAGCGGTCACACCCTCGATGAGCCTCGCCTAGCCAGGTAGCACCTCGGTAGCCATGCCACAACAAGCCATGCTCCGCGGACCTCGCCATGGTAGGCCGCAGTATGGCAAGCCGCGCCACAGCGGGCCTCGCCAAGGCAGGTCAGCGCCCCGGTAGCCTCGCCCTAGTGGTCCGTGTACCGGCGGACGAGCCCTCAACAAGCAGCACCAATAGCCGTGCTCCGACAGCCTCGCCTCGGCGGGCTGCGCTCTGGCGAGCCACGCCCCTAGTGGGCTAGTGCCACGGTGGCCATCCTCCGACGGCCACACCGAGGTTGCGCTCTGGCGAGCCACGCCCCGGTGACTGTGCCCCATCGCCTCTAAGCCATTGATCGCCTCCCTCCCGCGAGTGCTGATATCTCTCTCTCTCTCTCTCTCTCTCTCTGCACTTGGGTAAAAGTTGTCTTTTGTACATAGTGGGTCCCACATATAGAAGATGAAGCTGGAATAAGCTATTTTTTAGCTTCATCACAACTCATCCCTTTATAAGAGAAGATAAAAAAATTACTTCACCTATAAAGTTGTTTTGAAAATAAGTGTTTAAAAATAGTTGTTGTGAGCTATGTCACCGGAATAGCTGTGGAAAAGAAATAAGTGTTTGAAAAAATTACTTTATGAATTGTTGTGAGCTATGTCAAACAGATTTCTAGGCTTTAAGTATGGAGGCACAGACGATGGATGACATGACAAGACAAGCCGCCAAAACGAGCTGCATGTGGAGCCTCTACGACCACTTTATCCTCTTGAAAATAAATAATCTCGATCAAATCCAATTAAACTGTTTTGCTAAACATTTTTTCGAAGTGATTTTATTTATTGTTAGCTGCATCATCAAAGACGTACGCAAGCGGCAGAACTATATATTTTGCAAGCAGGATCGGAGGCAGAGTCACGTCAGGTACGGTTAGCTAGCTAGCCCTAATAATTGTATGGAATCATCATGTAATAAGAAGATTTTGTGCAAGCCAATGGGATTGCAATATTGCAATTGGCAGAATGATGAATTTGCGCGTCCGCCATTTGTGGCACTGACACAAGGCTGATACCGACTCAACGGGCGGGCTAAAACTGGACACGACCTACGGCAGGATCGGATCTATCGGCGGAGAGGAGCACGCAGCTACACGTAGCTAAGTCTTGATGATAACACAATGCAACACGACGATGTTCAATGGATATATACATGCATGATGTCGAGTAGCATGCCAGCATGAATTATATTATATCGATGAATAATCATCTACACCTTATTCGCTTAATTTTATCAGCCGAATCCGCCAGCCACTCAGTAGTGTTTTTCTCTCACAACAAATCAATCAACAATATTTTCTGTCATGACTTATCTAGCTAATTAAGATAGGTCTTGTTTACTTCCAAATTTTTTTGCAAAATATGAATAATAGCATTTTCGTTTGTATTTGACAAATATATCCAATTATGAACTAACTAGGCTCAAAAGATTCGTCTCGTCAATTCCGACCAAACTGTGCAATTAGTTTTTATTTTTATCTATATTTAATACTCAATGCATACGTTTAAAGATTCGATGTGACGGAGAATCTGAAAAATTTTACAACGGGAACTAAACAAGGCCTTAGTGTTACATTGGCCCTGTGCCCGCGCCGGAGAAGAAGAACAAGGTGGCTAGACTTTGGGGTTTCTAGGTTAGTAAATCTCCTCTCCGATGGCTCTACAAAGAGGTTCAGGGGGATGCGGGGAGGCCATCGCGACACGACGTTGGCGGCGAGTTGAGGGCGGTGCAGCAGGGGACAACCATATGGGCGGGGGTTGGTAGCGAGGGTGTCGTGGCAGTGGTTGGCGCCGAGGTTGTGTGATTAGGATGAGGGTTGTGGGGCCACCAGTTGTGGAGGCTGGGGCAGACGAGGTCAAGGACGACGCTAACAAACTTGCCATATATTTAGGGTGGGTAGGGTCGTTGGACGTCAACAGGTTGCGGGTGACAAGGAAGCTGCAGAGAAGCTTGTGGGGGAGGAAGGGTGTGAGGAGAAAGAAAGCAAGCGCGGAGGTGGGGTCGTGCACTCCCGCAGCACACGCCCTGTCGTGGCTTAACGCGACCCAGTTACAATATATTAGACGTTCTAAGTCCAGTCTTAATGGAAAGTTTCACCTCCTAGTTTTTAACACATGAAACTTTGATATGAAATGAGGCTCTCTCTCTCTCTCCTAATGCAAAGTTTTATGGCACGATTTCATAGCATATTTTATTATTTTATAAGTCCCACATGTCCCTATTTTTCCTCTCTTCCCCGCATCCTCATTCCACCTGTATGGAGGCTGTGTAGTGTGGCTCCCGCATGGAGACTGAGCAGGCGGTCGGAGCTCACGCCCATGCGTGGCAGAACCATAGGCGAACTCGTGGCAACTGGACTCGTGCGACGGACCGGACTCGTGGCGACAAACTCATATCGGACTCACGGCGGTGGACTCGTAGCGTCGGACTCATGGCCAGCAGACCCGCGATGAAATTTAGAGCCTCAGTGGGGGTTTCAAGCCATTTCCTAGGTGTTGGAAACAAAGCCGATACATTTCATCCCCACGAAACCTTTTCTTTCTCTTTCTTTCTAGTTTCATGCAAGGATTATTTTTTTTTCTAGCGTGGCATTATATTTAATGTGCATGAAACCTCTCATAGAAACCTGTTGAGACTGGCCTAACACACCAAGCAACTTGATTGTGTGTTGTGTTTCTGGCTTGCAAATTTAAAAAACAGATGAGAAAGCTAAGGTATATAGTTTCTTTGTATGTAGTAGTAGCTTTTATGGTCCAGTTTTCCGTCGCAAGAAGATTCAACGACAACGACAAGCAAATGATTGAAACAAATCCATCTAGTATCTGTAGCATTGCATTCGGATGAGATGTACTAACATTTTTAGGCAACAAAAACATAAGAGAGAAAAGAGAAGAAGAATTTTTTTAAAAAAATTAATGATTAACGATTCAAGAGGCGGGAGCGGGCTGAGACATTGCAAAGGGAAGAGAGAAGCGAGTGAGGCCCATGTATGATATACATTGGGCCGCATTACATGGAACCTATTCTTTGATAGCTGGGATGGCCCATGAAACAAAGCAAAGCAAAAAAACATTTGGGCATCTAAAAAGAAAAAAAGATTTGAGGCTTCGGCGTTCCTCGTTTTGAATGAAAATAATGCTTTTGTTCTTTGTTTTTTAAACATCATGATTTTATCTCTGTGTTTCCAACAAAAGGAAGAGTTTGTACCTATTTCGTGAAGTTCTAAACGTTGTTAACTTTTTCCATGTGATTTTTACCCTTGCTTTGCTAGAGATCGTTGTGATTTTAGCCCTATTTCAAGATGAAAAGTTTTGACAGATTAGATAGGGTTGTTGGCAACAAAACTAGATAATTTTTTTTGCATGTTTTATTATTATTATAAATCTATGCAAAAATTGGACAACATTTATACCAGAATTGAGACAAACACAATTCATTATCACACAGCTTGCATGTAATCATCAACCATTATGAACAACTATGAGTATGAGATATCACGCCGTTATACATGTATACGTCACATCAATATCTACATCACATACAGGGATTCTGTTCGTTCCCAAAAGAGCATATGCGTACCTCCATTTTTCTTCTAAGAAAAGAAGAGGGGCAATAAACTTTATAAAATGGTTACTCACATTCCTCCAAAATTCTAATTTCATATCATATTCCAACATCCGATTTCCTAGAAACTAGATATTCTGCCAAGCGAACAAGTTCATTCTGATTAGAAACAAAATTTGAGCAATAGGAGCTAGAAAAAGTATGGATGTTTAAAGAAAGCACTTCAATGATGCATTTGCGCACAAGATTAATAAGATGTTAAGCCTAAACATGCCTCAATTTTTTATAATAGATTTTATTAATCCGTCCGCTATATTCACAAAGGATATACATAAGTACAAGAATATAAGAGCACTTAGACTCATACCTCAACAAAGAAGAGAACACACAACCAAAAAAACTACAACTTGGGCATATTCTGGCCTTGTTTAGTTCCCTAAAAATTTTGCAAAACTTTTCAGATTCCCCGTCACATCGAATCTTTAAACGTATGCATAAAGTATTAAATATAGATGAAAATAAAAACTAATTACACAGTTTGGTCGGAATTGACGAGACGAATCTTTTGAGCCTAGTTAGTCTATAATTAGACAATATTTGTCAAATACAAACGAAAGTGCTACTATTCACATTTTGCAAACAATTTTGGAAGTAAACCAGGCCCTGTTTCCTGACATCCTCTCCTGAAAATGGCTAGATTTAATGGGTCGAAGTGTCGTCAAGTTGTTGCCACCCGTGCCATCTTTGTGAATCTCAATTAGTGTCATTTTCATCTGCTTCAAGTGAGGTGACGCCATATGTCACCAATTAAGGGGTGTTTGAGATTGTTCCGCTCCATATTTTTCAGCTCTGTTCCAGCCAGACGGTTTTAACTCCAAGCACTCAGTTCAAGAAAAAAAGGTGGAGTTGTGAGAGCACCTAAAAAAGATACTCCAGAAATTCCAATTTTAAAGATACTCCACAAATTCCAGTTTTTGTGGAGCTGCTCCATAATAAAGTTTGTAGACCAATTTCAAACACCCCTTAGGCCTTGTTTAGATCCAAAATATTTTTGGATTTTGACACTGTAGCACTTTCGTTTTTATTTGACAAACATTATCCAATCATGGAGCAACTAGGCTTAAAAGATTCGTCTCGTAATTTATAGGTAAACTGTACAATTAGTTATCTTTTTTATATATATTTAATGCTTCATGCATGTGCCGCAAGACTCAATGTGATGGAGAATCTTGTAAAGTTTCAGGTTTTTGGGTGTATCTAAACAAGGCCTTAGTCCAACTTCATCCATCATCGTCTAAGGCCTTGTTTAGTTCACCCCGAAACCCAAAAAGTTTTCAAGATTCCCCGTCACATCGAATCTTGTAGCACATGCATGAAGCATTAAATATAGACGAAAATAAAAACTAATTATACAGTTTGTCTGTAAATCGCGAGACGAATCTTTTAATCCTAGTTAGTTCATAATTAGACAATATTTGCCAAATAAAAACAAAAGTGTTCCGAAATTTTTTCGGAACTAAACAAGGCCTAATTAGAACTAGCTGATCAAACGTGAGCTGACAGATCTGCTTCCACTTTTTTCGATCACGCCAAAGGTGCATATTTCAAGATCTGCTTCCACCTCACAGGATTCCAAGAGTCCTCTGTCATTGTCCTCAGGATATCCTTTTCCGCCCAGACTCGGAGGCCTCCGCTGCACCTATGGCCGCCACTGTCGATAGGATCCGCCTGATCCAAACTCTCCTCCTCACCGAGATCTGCACTGCTGCTCGCCCGCAACCGCTGCCGTCAGATCCGGCAGCACCCCAAACATTCCTCAACTAGTAGTGGTAGGCAATAGTTTAGAAGACTTCGTCGTTCTGTGACCACTGCCTTCGTCTGCTGGAGTTCTTGTTGGTCACTACCATGCCCTCGGGCTTAAAAATGGCAGCAGTTCCTATTTGTTCGATCGAATTACCTGAACAAAAATAAAACATGACCTTAGATGTGTGAATTCATTTTGGAAGAAAAAGTAGCATGTAATTCCCGTTAAACAAGTGCTTGACAGGAGCACAAACACCACAATAAGAAATCAAATGTACACATATAGATCCTTTTGGAAAAAGGATGAGCATATAAATGGCATGTATACTAGAAGCATCTAATGGTTGGACAATACGTACACAGGTTCAGTAAAAATGTATTCAAATTATACATTTTTTTGTAAAATGTAAAGTCAAAAGTGATGGAGGCATTGTTGTAAGCATATATTTAACAACCTCCACTAAAAAATGAAAAAAAATAAACATGAGTAAAATGTAAATATATCATAGGATAGCATGCTGCGAAGCTGTGCACTTGCTCTTTTACTTTAGTTCAGTACTGCTACTACTGCTAGCTCGGCTGCACTGTATGAGAATGAACAGAAGCTTGCAAGCACGATATTAGAATTAGAATCAAATATGATCAAATTATTGATGCATGTATGGACTAATTGCATATATAGGCAAATCAGTGATACAAAGCAGGAGAAGTTAGAGCGTATTCTAATGCAGTCCACCAAATATGCAATTGTTGCCTATATATATTTAGAAGCAAAAACATAACTGGACAAAGTCTATACAAGTTCCCTCACCAAACCTGAGTCTTAGAGTTTGTCTGGTTTCACTTTGCTAAACTTTAGTAGCTAAACTATAGATTAAACTTTAGTTATTGAGTCTTGAGTGTTTGGTTTGGATGACCAAAATAGTCATTTTAGTCCCTTTTAGGCTAAATAATACTAAAAAGTGAGGTTTAGCTCCATTTAGTACAATTTAGCTCCCCCTTGGTAACTAAATTAGCTCTCTTTTTAGTCCCATTTAGTATATGTGTTTGGTAAAAAAGTGATTGAATAGACTAAATAAAATTTAGCCGACTAAACTTTAGCTGCTCAAACCAAACAGACCCTTACCTCAGACTGTCTCCAACAGCTCATGCAAATGGCGAGGCAAACACAAAATAGGTCACTCACAGTGTTTTGCGGGAGAAAACACTCTCCAATAGAATGCACAAACGCGGTACCTATTTTGCCTACCCACCTAATCGGGACGCATATTTGCGTCCTCTCTCTCCCAGACGCAAATTTTCCCAGCTGGTCCTCGTAGTCGGAGGCGCAGGTGGAGGCAAGGAGCGACCAGACAAGGTACATGGACGCGACGGTGAAGGCTCCATATCCGAAGCCGAAGAGGAGGTCGGAGATGACGATGAGGATATCCTTGGCATGATCCTGGCCGGACGAGGTGGCGACCTTCGGCTCGGAGGTGAGGAGGGCCATGGGATGGCGGATCTAGTGCGGGCTAGACGACAGACACGTAGGTGATGACGGTGGTGACCATGGCGAAGCCCGCGGTGGGCATGGCGTGTGTCGAGGTAGCAGCGGCGGAGCTCTCGCCCGCCTGTCCAAGGGGAAGAGGAACTCTGGCCAGGAGCTGGGGCGGGTCTGTGGCTGGGCGACGCGACGTCCGCAGTGAGGGGCTAGAGCGACGCTGTGTGCTTGCGGCGAGGGACTGGAGTGGCACAGCGTGCCCACGACGAGCGGCTGGTGCGGCACGCGACAGTTTTGGGTGGGCTGTTTGCGATAGCTGTTGGAGAAGGAGAGATTTAGGGTGTTATCCATTTCACTGTGCGTGACCTATACCATATAATGTGTATTTGTTTTAGGTTTCTCCTCTTGGAGATAGTCTTACAAATACATAAACTACTTGGTAGACGAGTCTATAGATTGACGTGTCATTCATGCCAATATATAGGAGCAGATACGGATGAGTCTTTATAAATGCATGAACATCATAAGTTCGCTCGTCACAGGCTGTTTGTTTGAGTTTATTTATCAAATTTATCAGTTATTCAATAGTGTTTTTTTCTCATAATAAATTAACAAACAGTATTTTTAATCATAATTTTTCAGCCAAACGTATAGTCTAAATTCTCAATCACAGTCTTATAGAATATATATTTTCCAAAAGATTTTGGACGGAAAAGTCAGCCACTCCTGTCCTATCAAGCTATAGCTTATATTAATGTGCGGTGTACTATATTTAATTTCTTATTAAAATAATTGGTGGTGTCACTGATTGATTTGATTTGACTGGGTAGCTAAAAAAATTCAGTCGGAGACTGAGCCTTGTTTAGTTTTAAAATTTTTGGACACCCTAAAATTTTCGTTTATATTTAATAATTATTGTCTAATCATAAACTAACTAGATTTAAAAGATTCATCTCGTAAATTACAAGTAAACTATATAATTAATTATTTTTTAATCTATATTTAATACTATATGTATGTGTTGCAAAGTTCGATGTGACGGATAATTTGATTTTTTTTTTTTACAAATTCTCTTTTTTTAACTAAACAAGGCCAAGTAAGCAAGCAACCTGGCGGGCCTACGGACGGTCTACTTTATCTGTGTGTGTGTGTATGTATGGAGGAGGGAAGGACACCCTCGGAGTCGGAGGTAGACGACGACCACCACCTCCACACACCAAATAATTATTATATTGACAGAAATGAGAAAGCCAAGGCAGCAATCAAACACAAATATCTCATCTTCCAGGACAGGACAGTTGGCTTTAGGTGTGGCGCGCCGAGGCCGAGCAGGCAGCTACTGCTACTGCTAGTAGAGGGGAGGGGAGGGAGGGAGTAGCAAACGGGCTGTGCGGGTGGCCATGGACCCCACCGGCGGCGGCGGCGGCGGCGGCGACACCATTCCCCTCCTCCTGACATCCAACAAGCAGCAGCAGGAGGAGGACTCTCTCGCGGGCGTCTCCGACTACCTTGGGCGGCCCGTGCAGCGCGGAAGCTCCGGGGGATGGAGATCCGCGCTCTTCGTCGTGGGTACGTACCAATCCAATCCAATCCAATCCCTGGTTCAATCGGCCGATCCTGCCTAATCCAAATCCGGCACCGGCACAGGCGTTGAGATCGCCGGGAGCTTCGCCTACTTCGGCATCTCGGCGAACCTGATCACGTACCTGACGGGCCCGTTGGGGCAGTCGAACGCGTCCGCCGCGGCCTCCGTCAACGCCTGGTCGGGCACGGCCTGCCTCATGCCCCTGCTCGGCGCCTTCCTCGCCGACGCCTACCTGGGCCGATACCGATCCGTCATCATCGCCTGCACCCTCTACGTCCTGGTAATTACCTTGTTATATGTTGCCTGCCCATTTTTTTTTTTTTTGTTTTCTGCCTGCCTGCCTGCCTGCCCCCAATTAAGCATTCATGATCCTGATCCCTCTGCTTCTCCTTTCTTCTTTCTTTCCCTCTTCTTTTTCTTTAAGCACGCACGTGGTAATAAACAAAGAAAGAGGGGCTCGGGCCAGGTTTAGTTCTGAATTTTTTTTAGCATTTTCGTTTTATTTAGTAATTAATATCTAATCATATATTAATTAAGTTTAAAAAATTTACATCGTAATTTATATATAAACTATATAATTATTTTTAATTTTTATCTATATTTAATATTTAACGTGATGATGAAAAGTTTTAAGGCGCGAAACTAAACACGGCCTCGGTCAATATCATCTTTTGTTTTTCCTTTTTCTGTGGGTTTGTTTTACTCGTCAGGTTTTGTTTGGTTGTTGTCGGATTCACTCCAATCTATGTGTATTGGTATGGTGTGGATTGGAGTGAAATTTAGTTGGCTCCATTCCGTATCCTCCACCGTGTCTATCTCATCAATCATTTTTTTTAAAGAAAAAAACAGAGAGCCGCCAGACCCAGGCTGCCGCCGCAACACCACAACCGACGCGGCGCTGACTGTACTGCTACGTAGCGTATCTGCCGTATGCTGCTACAGTGAAAAAACTAATTTTTTAAAAAATTCTCGTCACTTTGAATCTTACGGTATAGAGTATTTAAATATAGATAAAAACAAAAAACTAATTAAACAATTTATCTGTAAATTGTGAAATAAATCTTTTGAGTTTACTTAGTCTATGATTAAATAATATTTACTAAATAAAAATGAAATTGCTACTGTACCTAAAAACAAAAAAAATTGGAAAGTAAACATAGTTCACCCCAAAAATCCAAAACTTTTTAAAATTCTCCGTCACATCGAATCTTGCAGCACATATATAAAGTAAATATAGATGAAAACAAAAACTAATTACACAGTTTGCATATAAATCTCGAGACGAATCTTTTGAGTTTAGTTAGTCTATAGTTAGATAATATTTACTAAATAAAAATGAAATTGCTACTGTACCTAAAAACAAAAAATTCTAGAAAAAAACAAGGCCTGAGTATTTTATTCTAAAACAAGTGTTTCCACTATTGCGTGTCCACGTGCTAGGGATTGCAACTTTTTGAGTATAAAAAAAATGGTTTTGCTAGCGCCCGGACGTTCGGCGCGTGAGTGTGTCCGGACGCCGGGCCTTCCCCCCGCTCGCCTCCCATATGGAAAAGAAAAAAGGAAAAATAGATATGCTAAGCCGATTCTATCCGTCCCCACGACCCTTTTCTCCACTCATCGTGCAAGACTTGCCCCGCCTCCTACGTGCACGAGATCTACTTGCCTCCAACCTCGCCGCCTCTCTAAGCCGATCCCGTCCGTCCCCGCGTCCCTTTCCTCCACTCCCCATGCAACGACTCACCCTGCCTTCCACGTGCACAGGATTTGCCCTCCACCAACCTCGCCGGCCCCCTGCACCTCCGATCCGCCCATCACCAGCTCACCCCTACACCCCGCCCAGCACCAGCTGCAACAACGAAAAAACAAGCTATTGAAACAATGAAAGAACATATGATGCAACAAAGGGGAAAAACTGCTGCAACAAACAAAAAATCTATTGCAATATCGAAAGAACATATAATGAAACAAAACAATAATATGAACTGCAGCATAAAAAAATACTACTACAACATTCAAACACATTCATTGCAACATCAGGGGGGATCTGCAGCAACAATGAAAAAGAGCTATTGCAACATCTCAAACACTGCTACTGCAACAATCAGAAAAATGTCTGTTGCAACAATAAAAAAAAATACTATTATAACATTTTCAAATCATTCGTTGCAACATTGAAAAAGAACAATTCCAACAACGACGAGATATGACTCCCAAGGGCTCGCCGAAACCCTAGCCACCGTCGCACACGTTACATCCAGACCCAGAGAGTGGAGAAGGAGAACGAGGATAAGGCCAAGCTCGGTCTAGAGGGAGGAGGAGGAAGAAGAAGAAGAAGGCTGAGATCTAGGCGAGGACCTCACCTACCTCGTGGGGACATGGGAAAGCCGCCGTCGTTGCCCTCCCTCTCCGGATGCATGGAGGCCGCGGCGAAAGAGAGAGAGCAACCGGGGTAGGTGCGGGCACTAGTATGGGGGAAGAAGACGCCGGAGTGGTTGAGAGCTATGCCACGGTGGAGGAGGAGAACGTCGGGGTTGGTGCGGGCACCAGGCACCATCCCGGCCAGAGAGGTGCGCATGCGGCGCAGGCGGGGATGGCCGTGGAGTGGCTAAGTGCACAGTCGAGATGTAGGGTATCCGAGCGGGGGCGGCATAGACGGCGCAAGCAAGTAGAGTCATAGAGTGGGCGTACGATGCGGGCTAGGTTCGTAAATGAGTGTGGATGAAGATGAGCAGTTGGGTCCGTAGATGAGTGAATGAGGATCGTCCGGACGAGAAACACATAAGGGACGCCAGTAACATATCATTAGCGTAAAAAAAAAAGTCTACATGATGCTCCAATCCACACGCTGGTCTGTCTGTGTGGGTTGCCAGCCTGTCCCGTCCCGCCGCCTCGTTTGCCTGCTCATCCTCATCCATCCACCAAACACCAAACCAGCAGATGGACCAGTTCCTTGCGATTTAAATTGCAAATGGACTGTCCCCTGCCTCTTTGACGTGTATGGGTCCTTTCCTGTGTGTCTAGTCTGCCCTGCTGGCTGCTGCCTGCTGCTAGTGGAGTGGATAACCGGGACCAAGCAAGCCACGGAGGGATCAGGATTCAGTGACTTTGCTTCATGAAGTCACGGTGTAACTTTCCATCCATCTCACACCTCCGTTCAAGATCCAACGACTCCAAAGCAATTTTTTAGGGAATGCTGGCGGCGGGAGCGCTCAGCTTGAGGCGGGAGTTTCCCTCGCGCGCTGGCCGTCCCACGCGCCGCTTCACTTTCCTGGCCGCGCGGTGCGCCGTCGGTCCTGCGGGGCGCGCGGTCCGCGCCCGCGCTGCCTCAGCTGCCTGGCCGCGCGACGCGGCGGCTGTCTCGCGCGCCGCCTCGTCTGCTGGCCGTGAACTGCAGTCTGCATTGGTTTGAAAAGAGCACGCGTTCCTGCCAAACCTGAGTGTGTCTGCATTGGTTTTTCTTATATTTATTTATAGTTGATGATATCTAGTAAATGTAAAAAGCTTCCTGCGGCAGCTAGTTATAGCAGTGGGCAAATTAGTTTCTAACCCTCATATTTCTACAAGCTAGGAGAGATTCCCGATAAAAAAGGAAATCATTGTTATGAAGCTGGAGGCTCTTTTTTTAAACTGGTTTATAAAAGGAATAGAGATGCTGATGTTTCTTCTGATTTTCTCTTGTTTGTAGGGCTTTCTTTGAACAATAATATTTTTTGCAACATTCGTGTCATCTTCCTTGAACTTGAAGGCCACTTGGTAATCTCGCTATTCACGTACGAATAGTGCTTCGTTACAAATTACAAGGTGGTGGAAAGCATCGATATAGTGAGGAGTACATGTATGAAGTATGACTTTAATGCCCGGGAAAGCACGAGATTGAAGCGAACTGATTGGTTAGATTCCTTGTAGGACATATTTAGCCGGGTTTAAGTCCTCGACACATGTGCATCAGTGCATGTGCTCGACATTAAGCTTTTAGTATGCGTGCGTAATTCTCAAAAAAAGAAAAAAAAATCCCATGACCCCTCGGTAGCCAATACATGTAACACGTTATGGAGATTGGAGATACCCATTGATTCGGCTAGATTCTCAGATTCAAGAAGTCCGATTTTTTAGCACGGAACGTGTAGTCCCTCTCCATCTAACGAACAAAATTCAATCCTGCTCCAACTGTTTTGTAGTACCATTTTAGCTAACCGAGCAATCTGAACATGCCTGAAAGTTCAGTTTTCGTGTGGTATATCATATCAGTAACGGTTTCTGTGTCGGGCACTGGGCACGGCGAGCTGGCGGCCATCGCGGGCACGACATGCGGCGAGTGTGCAAGGCCGTCGTGGTCTCGTGGACATGGGATGCGGCGAGTGCACGCTGCCATCATGATGGAGGGCGGCGTGGTGAACCTGCACGGCCGGCGCTGTGTGCGTGCACGGAGGGCGCCGTGGCGAGCGGCCGGCCGGCGTGGGCACACGGCATGGCGAGCGGGTGGCCGTCGCGGACACGGGATGCGGCGAGCGTGCGCGGCTGCTGTGAAGGTCTGCACAGCGAGTGGGGCGGCCGGCGCCGCGACAAGCGAACAGCGGAACGGGCTGCGCTCGCGCCACTGGCACTCAGGCGACAAGCAACGGACCGCAGCGTACGTGGACCAAGCCTACTCGTTGAATGCTGGCTCGGGTCTTGGGCCAGCAGGAGACTAGGAGATGCCGCGCCCGGGACATGCTGCAGACTGCAGTTCACGGCCAGCAGACGAGGCGGCGCGCGAGACAGCCGCCGCGTCGCGCGGCCAGGCAGCTGAGGCAGCGCGGGCGCGGACCGCGCGCCCCGCAGGACCGACGGCGCACCGCGCGGCCAGGAAAGTGAAGCGGCGCGTGGGACGGCCAGCGCGCGAGGGAAACTCCCGCCTCAAGCTGAGCGCTCCCGCCGCCAGCATTCCCTAAAAAATTGCTTTGGAGTCGTTGGATCTTGAACGGAGGTGTGAGATGGATGGAAAGTTACACCGTGACTTCATGAAGCCTAAACCCTAAACCCTAAACCCTATGGGTATGGCATGCTGACGCTGTGCATGTTCATGGTGGCAGGGGTATGGCATGCTGACGCTGTCGGCGACGGTGCCGGTGCTGCGGCCGTCGCACGTGCCCTGCAGGGAGGAGGATGATGGTGATGGCGGCGTCTCGTGGTCGTGGTCGTCGGCTCATTCATGCCATCATCCCGGGCCCGGGTGGGCGCAGGTGGCCTTCTTCTACGTGTCGCTGTACCTGATCGCCATCGCGCAGGGCGCGGACAAGCCGTGCGGGCTGGCGTTCGCGGCGGACCAGTTCGACGCGGAGCACCAGGGGGAGCGCGCGTCGCGGGGGTCCCTCTTCAACTGGTGGTTCTTCTGCATGGCCATAGGCATCTCCGTGTCCGTCTCCGTGGTGGGCTACATCCAGGAGTACGTCGGGTGGGGGCTCGGCTTCGGCGTCCCCTGCGCCGTCGTGCTCTGCGCCTTCCTCGTCTTCCTGCTGGGCACCCCGACGTACCGCCTCTACGCCCCGACGCCGGAAGCCAAGTCCCCGTTCCGCCGCCTCGCACGCGGCATGGGGGTGCCGGTGCCGGTGCCGGTGGCGCCGCACTCTGAGCAGCAGCAGCAGCAGCAAGACGCCGAGGCCGACGCCCGGTGCGTTCTGCGCCTGCTTCCCATCTGGGCGTCCAGCCTTGCGTACGGCGTGGTGTACGCGCAGATCATGACGCTCTTCAACAAGCAGGGCCGCACCCTGGACCGGCGCATCTCCGGCCTTGAGCTGCCACCGGCCGTGCTCCAGACGCTGGGCCCCGCCAGCATCCTGCTGTCCGTGCCTGTCTACGACCGCGCGCTGGTGCCGGCGCTGCGGTGGGCCACGGGCAACCCGTCGGGGCTCACCATGCTGCAGCGCGTGGGCGCCGGCATGGCCACGTCGCTGGCGGGTGTGGTGGTGGCGGCGCTGGTGGAGGCGCGGCGGCTGGCGACGGCGCGGGAGCACGGCCTGGTGGACGACCCGTCGGCGACGGTGCCCATGACCTGGGCGTGGATCGTGCCGCAGTACGCCATGATGGGGGTGGCGGACGTGCTGGCGGTGGTGGGCCTGCAAGAGCTCTTCTACGACCAGATGCCCGACGGCCTGCGCAGCCTGGGCCTCGCGCTCTACCTCAGCGTCATGGGCATCGGGGGATTCATCAGCAGCCTGCTCATCTCTGTCATCGACGGCGTCACCGGCACCGGCGGCGGGGACAGCTGGTTCGCCGACAACCTCAACCGTGCGCACCTCGATTACTTCTACTGGCTGCTGGCGGGGCTCAGCGCCGTGGAGCTCGCGCTCTTCCTCTACTTCGCGCGCTCCCACGTCTACAAGCACAACTCCGGCAGCAGCAGCAGCAGCAGGCGGCTCTCCTCCTCCTCCTCCTCCTCCTCCTCCTCCTCCACGCTTGGGAAAGAGAAATACTCCTCCTGCTAGCACTAGCACTAGTGGAGGGATCGATAGATTCTCGATCGGCACTATTTTATTACTCTTGTGTTGATTGATGACGAAATTAGCCTTCTTCTGTTGTTGTATACTGTACTTTGTTCTTGTAAACAAAAGCAAACTCAGTTGTCGGGGCAAAAATGGACCCTAGTCAAATTCAAATTCAAATCCACGTTCTCGCTTTGGAAGAGGTGGTGATGACAGATTATTCCGAGGCCTTGAATAGTTCACGAAAAGAATAATTTTTTTTTTGATATTATAGCATATTCGTAACTATAGCAATTAGTGTCTAACTATAAACTAATTAGATTTAAAAGATTCGTCTCGCGACATACATGTAAATTGCGCAATTAGTTTTTTTTAATCTACATTTAATACTCTATGCATGTGTCAAACATTTAATGTGATGCGGTAATTTTTTTTTGAGTCCTTGGGTGGAAACTAAACATGACCTATGTATGAGTTGGATTGTTTTTCTATGCCAGACTATAATGATGGATGAATGATTGGTATCATCTAGATGGATGCATTGTGTATACATAATTAATAAGATGCATGATTTTTAGTGGATTGTATTGAATTGAATTCCATCAGGTTGTGTGCGGTGGAGTTGTTGATACTCCGCTCCGATCCAACCAGATGGCTTTCTTTTTTGTGTGTAAACAACCAGATGGCTAATAAGGGGGGTGTTTGGTTGAAGGTTTAAAATTTCGTTTTATTTAACAATTATATGTTGCTCGTTCTCGCGTCAGGTCTGGTGGACCGTTCTCTCCGTCCTTGGAGCCGATGCGTCCCCGGTTGGCGATGTGACCATTCTTGTATGGTGGGACCGTTGGAGAGCGCGCTGGCACGGTGAACGTCAGAAAGGAGCCGACACCCTCTTCGCGTTAGTAGCATGGGAGATTTGGAAGGAGCGCAACGCCCGGTGCTTTCGTCACACATCCTCCAACATTACCCAGCTGCTGTCCATCATCAGGGCCAACGCCGATCTCTGGATCCAAGGAGGAGCCCGGCACCTCGGTTGTTTGATTCGCGAGTAGTCCGCGTTCCTTGCGAGTGGGGGGGGGAGGAGATTTGTACTGTACGATGCTGTTAAACCACCCTCCACCCTTGCCGTCTGTACTCAGCGCCAAAGCGCACTTGTAAACACCCTTTCTACTTAATACAATGATATGCAAACCTTTTGCGTATTCGAGAAAAAAAAATAGACTAATTAGTATCCTCTAGCCATGACAATTAGTGGTTAATTATGACTCAAAGGATTAATCTCGTAAATTATATTCTAGTTATGTTTTTAGTTTTGTAAATATATATATTTAGCACTTCATGCATACGTCCAAATATTTGATAGGAAAAGAGTTAAAAAAATCATCCCGAACCAAACGGGACTTAAGCAAAGACAGCAAGCGAAGCAACAAATCAGCGATGGGACCATGCAAATTTCATGTGTCATCATCTCATCGATTAGATTAGATAACTTGGCAAGACAAGGCAAGGCGCTTCTTGCTTGCTGCGGCTGCGGGCGGCCAAAGGTGTGGCATCAAAATTTGATCCGCCCCAGGGAAACTTTCTATACTCCCATAATTCTATCCATTGATAAGCTTAAGCAAACAAGATACGGAGTAAATGTTAACAAGTGGTAAAAAGAAAAAAAAAAGAGGAACATCTGGATGATAGCACTAGTAGATCTGTTGATGATTTTTTTTTTTGACAACCTGTAGATGGATGTTAACACGGTTATTACTTATTACACACACTTCATCAACTGAACCTAAGAGCATATCCGGACGGACACCTGCAACTGCAACCATGGGGAACATGCTCAAATTTTTTTTTTTGGGTGATGACAATGCAGCTCAACAGAACGGAACGGATATCCATATCCATCCTCCCCCTCGCCAAGCCAACTCTCTCCTCAGTCCTCCCCCTGGTTTGCCTGCCCTGTCTTGCCCAGTTGCCCAGTTGCCCCTGTCGGAATCAGTCCAGGTTCAGGTCGGCAGTGGGCAGTGGTTCAGGTCGAGGCCTCGACGACGAATCGCGCTGCGTCCCCTCCTCCCCGCCTGCTTCATCATGGAAGCCGACGTCCCCATTGCCGCTGCTACCCCCAGGTCCGCATCCGCACCAATCCCCTTTCCCGAGCTCCCTTTGTTTTTCTCCTCTTCGCCGTCACCTGCCTGCTCAAAACCTGTCAAAGATCCCTTCTTTCCTTGCAACTACTACTAGTTGTTCTCCCTTTAGTAGGAGTATACCGTCTAGGTGCTCTCCCTTCAGTGCTCGATTGATCGAGAACGAACAAGGTAGGATGATCCTGCCATGATTGGGCACCGCCGCCCTAGCGAGGCGCGATCCTTGTTCTGTCCTAACATTGGGACATTCTTGGCGATTAGAGATTTCTAACTCATGACCATATCATGTGAATTGCTTCTTTCGTCATAACTCAATTTCCTAGGGTCTAGGCCTCTAGGGAAGACCACTGACCGGATGTGTGCTTGTCTTGTTTCATAACCACAAGCCGGGGAAGCTTCTCTCTGGAACTTACTTTTTTAAGATTGGCTCTTTGCCATGCCAATTGTGGACATTAAAACAGAACCAATAGTTTTAGTTCCTTCTACTAAATAATAAAGGGTTCCCAATAATAAATGTTACACATCTCCAGCTTCTACTCACAATTCCTGCCAGTTTTCACATACTGTTAAGGAATAAAGTTCCAAAAGGATCACAGCAATGTTGGTTTCAGTTGCCACGAATGGTACCTGATTTGTTGCTTTGTGATCTGCAGGTACGGAGCAAGCCTAAGCCAATAGCTGCACCCGGAGACACAGATTTGGAGTATTGAGCTGGCTCTCTGTTTTGTCGGTTGTGTGCTTCTACTTCATAGAAAAGAGCTGCATTTTCTTCTTAGTGCTTTGGATGCTGGCCAGATGAAGAGTAGTAGATTTCTGTTCCTTTGTGCAATGTTCTGTCTTATGGCTCGGCTGGGAGCTGCCAATGTCGTGCTAATGGGGAATAATCTGACCCTGTCCTTCGATGACATTGAGGCGAGCTTTTGTAAGTCCTGCACTCCTTACAACCATTTAATCTTGTCAGGTCACCAGCTGCTACCATCAGATGCCACTTGATTTAAAACATTTTGTTTGCATGGCTTGCGGATGTGATCAATTTTGGTGTTATGTTTGGTTTATTATTGGCTACACTGTGTACCTGCTATTTTATGGTGATGTGTGAGTGCATCACACTGCCTACTACTGTGCTCTCGTGGCTAGTTCTCTGACTAACATTAAGCTTGGTTGTATGCTTCTGATGATTGTGTATGCTTATTCCTTTTCACTTTCATGATTTTTCTTACTGAAGGATTTAAACATGCCTTTTTGATTGTATTGCAGCTCCAGGAGTGAAAGGGTCTGGAGTCAGTGGAGTAGTTTATGCTTCTGAACCTTTGAATGCCTGCAGCCCATTAACAATCAAAACAGTCAATGGCCCTCCATCTCCCTTTGCGTTAATTATAAGAGGCGGGTGCACATTTGATGAGAAAGTAAAAAATGCACAGGATGCTGGATTCAAAGCTGCAATCGTATACGACAATAAAAATAGTGGGGTCCTGGTTTCAAGTAATTTACCTTGTTACTCGCACTTGCTCCTTATCCATTGTTTTCTTAATGCCACTTGCGTAGCTGCATGATGCCCTTTATCTATAGCACTGTGAAGTAGAATAGATGCCTTTTGCTATCACCTCTCCATGCTTACCCGTAGATAGCTATGCACTAACTAGAGACAAGATTGGTGCACAAGCAAATGCTCTTGCAAAATGAGTCGAACGTTGATATTTATGGTGACACAATGCTCTAAATACAACAAAAATTAACTGATAACTGGATTCAATTTCATTCCACTAATTTGTATTGGCAATTGATCCTGTATTACCTTCTCTGTCTAACTAGACAAAAAATGTTACAGTGGCTGGAAGCTCAAGTGGCATTCATATATATGCCGTGTTCGTTTCAAAGGCCTCGGGAGAGGTGTTGAAGAAATTCTCAGGCAATATGGATGTAGAGGTGTGGATACTACCTACTTTTGAGAACTCAGCCTGGTCGATCATGGCAATCTCATTCGTATCGCTACTTGCCATGTGTGCTGTACTGGGTACGTGTTTCTTTGTGAGAAGGCATCGAATAAGGAGGGAGCACCCTAGAATCGCAGAAGATCGAGAATTCCATGGAATGAGCAGTCAGTTAGTTAAGGCTATTCCAAGTCTTATTTTTACAAAAGTGCAAGAAGATAACTGCACATCTTCAATGTGTGCCATTTGCTTGGCAGACTACAATGTCGGAGAAAAGCTAAGAGTGCTGCCTTGCCGTCACAGTATGTTTGCTCCACTTCTAATACCCTGTTTTTTTGGCATACATGCTACTACAGTAGCATGATTGTTTAGAACTCTAACTCGTCAAATAGATCTGCTGTACTGTATCTTTCAGTGTTTGGATTTGGGTGCAAGATCTTTATGAAACCCAACAAGAACTAGACAAACCAAAACAAAATGCTAAAATGTAACAAAATTATATATGCCAAATTCATTTAGACGCCTTAATCTTACTGGTGTCTGGTGTGGGAGCGCGACACATCCGGGTTATAATCATTAGGTATAGAGAGCATTTCAGATTTCACTTATTTATTACTGAATGGAAGGCAAGTGTTTAGTTGTTTTTTGATCCTTAGGCTTAGGCATCGAGAGCAGTGCAAATTTAATTGATAAGGGGAAAGACAAGTCATTTATAAAATCAGTAATGCAATGTAAAGTAGCAAACTGATAACTTGTCTTATGCCTTGCAGAGTTTCATGCAGCTTGTGTGGACTTGTGGCTGACTTCTTGGCGAACATTCTGTCCTATATGCAAGAGAGATGCAAGGAGTGGAGCATCAGAAGTTGTTGCGACAGAGGCTACCCCCTTGCTTTCTTCTGCTGCTCGGTTACCTTCATTCCGGTCGAGTGTGGCAGCATCCCCTCCAAGGCCAATAAGCCGGCATCCTTCATCGCACTCGGTTTCTCGTGCTTACTCTGTTTCTAGTACCCCCAATTCTCCCAACCCCTTTATATCTTCTCACATAAGCTCACCTGGCATCCGTGCAAGCAGAAGCATCACAGACCTTGGAAATATATCATCTCTCCATCCTCGCATCTCACATTTGTCATCGACGCACTCCCTGGTTGGCAGCCACTTGTCTCCACCAATCAGTATAAGGTATTGGTCGTCCCATGTGGCGCATTCAGGGTATGGATCACCCAGTCCACACGTGAGTTCATCCTACATCTCCAATTCTGGGTATGGTTCTTCAAGCTACTGCTATCTGGGACTGGGAGGCTCCAGCCACAGCCAGCATGGGACATACCTAAGGCGCTGTGGAGAATCGGGGCCAAGCCTGTGTACCATGGTGCCGCAGCAGTTGCAGTGGGAGACTAATGTAGCAGCAGGTGCGTCGTCAGCAAAGTCCCTGCGGCAGTCCTCCTACCTGAGACACTGTGGCGATTCAGACGCCAGTTTGTCTGACATGACGTCAGCCCAGTCGTTGCCGAGGTGCTGAGGGGGCTCTGGATTTGTGATTTGTGCATTACACAGTGAGGAGTGTGTGACATAACATTACTACATTGGCTGTGGTGTGGAGAGAAACATGCATAGCAATAGAACATACACATAGTAGCACATAGTAGGGTTTTGTTCTCTTGTTTCTGAGATGAGATGTGTTCTTGTGCTCGCGATGCGTACATATGGCAAGTAACATGCATGAGGGAATAATATTTATTTGGTTGTCGTATGGAATGGAATGGAAGGTTGTAGGGTGAATTTAAGTTTGGTTTGTTTGATTTGGTCGGGAAAATGAGTCGACCCCTTGACTTGAGAGAGAGATGGCTGATGCCCAATGCAAGAACTCGTTTGCTGATCGATCAAGCCTGTTTTGGGCTTTTGGCAAAAGAGAGCCTGCTTTGCTTTAACCCTGTTTGCTACCAAGTCTATGGCCTTGTTTAGTTCCGAAAAGATTTCAGATTTCGGCACTGTAGCAATTTCGTTTGTTTGTGATAAATATTATTTAATTATGGACTAACTAGGATCAAAAGATTCGTCTCGCGATTTTCAGCTAAACTGTGTAATTAGTTTTTGCTTTCGTTTATATTTAATGCTTCATACATGTGTCACAAGATTCGATGTGACGGGGAATCTTGAAAACTTTTTGCTTTTCGGGGTCAACTAAACAAGGCGATACTATAGGGTGGTAGAGACAGAGAGGTTCTCCTTTTTGGTCCATCTTGTCTCTTTTGGCTTTTTTTTTCTCTCATCTCGTGCACCGCCACCGCAGCAGCAGTGGAAAATTAAAGGTGAAAAAGGTGAGGAGGAGGCATCGCCGCACAGGCACAGGCACAGGCCCATGCGTGTGCTCTCATTTTCATTTCTCATCATCCCAATCCCAACTCGGCCTTTCTATGTGTACCATGCTATGCGCGCCGGCCAAAGGAATCAAGGCGTGCTTGTTTCTTTCCAAACATGCCACTATCACTATGCCAGGATTCATCAAGTTCATTCATAATACTACCACCACTCTACAGTGGAGTATCCGGCAGCTCAAAGAACCACTCTGATGTCTTCGCCATCAAATGAAGTTGTTCATCATTCTTATCTGTATGTCACAAAGAACATCAGTTAATTCAGTGTCACAGAACATCAGCAACCGAGTACTCCCTCCGTACCTTACTTATCAGAACATTCATTATTAGCAGCATCAAATCAAATCAAATCAAATCATGGCGTGTCAATGCCTGGGATTTGCAGCATGCCGAAAAGAGAGCCTGTCCTGTTCAGTCTGCATGTCTGTAATTAACATTAACCATACCCATCTCATCCCTTAAGACAGACATACAGTACAGGCTCTTTTCAGACTTTTGGCCCCCAGAACCAAGGAGTCAGAACCAAGCACCATCGGACAAGAACCAGGGAATCAGGGATCCAAGTCACAGTCACCACCAATTTCTACTATTTTTTCAGTGATCTCACCTCATCCTCGCGGACGGGATGAACCATGATGGGTTGCGGCCTTAGTTAGTTTGCGAAAATTTTTAGTTTGACTACTCTAGCACTTTTATTTGTATTTGGTAATTATTATTTAACCATAAATTAACTAGGCTTAAAAGACTTGTTTCGCAAATTACAACTAAACTGTACAATTAGTTATTTTATCTATATTTAGTACTTTATGTATGTACCACAAGATTCGATATGATAGAGAATTTTAAAAAAAAAATTAAAACTGAACAAGGTTGCATTGGGTTCAGCAAGGGGTGTTTGGTTGAGGGTGGTAAAATTTAAGAGACACTGTAGCATTTTCATTTTATTTGAACTAATTAGACTCAAAAGATTCGTCTCGCAAATTATCCCCTAGATGTTATTTTAGTTTTGCAAATAGTATATATTTAATACTTCATGCATGTGTCCAAACATTCGATGTAATGATGACAAAAAAAAAACTTGCAACCACAGGCCCTATAGAGAATTGAGGATATGTTGTTGTTGTGTCACTTCTCGGTCGCCTCCATCACTTTCTATTGGGCAGTCCCAATGGTGGGCATCTAATGGTCTAAGTGCTATGCTTATATAATTGCAGATGTAGGTGATATGGGTGTCATGATACGAGTATCCCATAGTCTTAACTTTGTAGGAGGAACCATATGCAAATCCCAAATATCTAAATGGAAGACCTGACCATGTCCATCCTCAACCATGTGCTATTGAGCCATGTGAAGACATGGAGGCTAAGCATATGTGAACCTAAGATTTTTCCTTACACCATGAGTTAAATATTTGGTCTCAAATAGCCAAATTCGTCCTAAAGAAGCCGGACTGTGACAATCCTTGGCCACTCAAAGTTGTATCTATATGTGATTTTGTTGCGGCATAGGTAGAAAGGAGGAGAGGAGGGGAGGATATACAATATAGAAGGAGGGATGATGAAGGTGCACAACTTGTCGTTGCCTAGTGGTAAGAATGGCCTAGACGAATTGAAGGTGGTTCCTTTAGTTGGGTCTAAACCTCCCCTTACCCTGATTCATTTGAAGCTCTATTATTGTCGTAGGTTGTCGCGCGGTCGACAAATAATGGTTGTATTATGAGGGCGGGGGCACTGAAATGTTTAGCCATGGAGGATGAAATAATAATGATAACATTAGATGTGATGGTAGTAATGACACTTGAGAGTAAGAGTTGGTGGTGGTGAAGAGAGGAGAATATAAGATGTTGGATACTAGAAGAGTAGAAGAGACACAGGGAAGGAAATTAACGTTGTTATCTTTTATCCTATACCATACCTATTTAACTTGATGAGTAATAAATACACTTATCACCATCATAAAAGATTAATGACGAGTGTTTATTTTCGAAAAAATTTATACAACGTGCTTGAGTCTCAACCACAAGCGAAAAGCATAGCAACACATGTCAACGTATGGTTGGACTGTGTGCGTCTTCTTCCTCCTCTCGTTCATCTCCCTAGCTCGTCGTGTTCTTCTTCTTCTTCTTCTTCCCAATGATCAGAGTCAGGAAATTTGGGAGGGGTGGAGAGGTCTTCTAGGTGGTTCTCCATACCCAACGATCTTAGAAAGGAGAGAGGCCGACAGTGAAGGTGGTTTGATGGGTGATGAGCAAGGTGACGGAGGCACCACCCAAAGTGGGTAGTGTTTGGATATTTGGTGGGCACGGCAGGTGGCGGTGACAACTAACTACAAAATAGTAGGGAAGAATGGTGCTTTGACGACGATAGTGGGACGTGGGGTGGTGAAGTCATTGGCAGAAAGGGTGGTGACTAAAGTGGCGACGATGGAGCAACATAATATGAAAGGAAAGAGAATGAAGAATATGAGGCTATGACGCAATGATAGTAGGGCCTTGTTTACTTCCGAAAAGTGAAAATTTTTCGGAACTGTAGCACTTTCGTTTGTTTGTGATAAATATTATCCAATCATAGACTAACTAGAATCAAAAGATCCGTCTCGTGATTTACAGCTAAACAGTGTAATTAGTTTTTGTTTTCATCTATATTTAATGTTTCATGCATGTGCCACAAAATTCGATGTGACAGGGAATCTTGAAAACTTTTTGGTTTTTATGATGAGAGTTGAGACGAAGCTTGAGAAAAACGAAGAGCGTGGATTGTAAAGTCATACGTCACTCCTTTCCTAACACTTTAGGAATAAGACCCCGTAACCTGATTTATATAATTTTTTTTAACAAATATTTAAACTATATTCATCAATTTTTGTAATGTATATAATACCAAACAAGAAGGGAAAAAAATCTAAGTGCGACGAACACGAGAGGAAGTTGAACTAGTTGCTGAGCCGAAGAAGCAAAAATCCTATCAATATAGCCACAGAACGACATTATTGTCTTGCGCGTCCACCCCTGCGCTTTTCAGTAGCTTGGGTTTGGATTCGGACTTCCTGAGCTCCGCCGATTCCTTCCTCCTTCACCTCCTGTCCTCCCCCAGCCGCCGCCGCCGCCGCTGCCTCATCTCATCCCCATCGCCCACCCCCCGCTCCGTCCCCCGGGGATCGTCGATGGCGGCGCCGGCGATATGGCAGCCGCAGGAGCAGGGGCTCCACGAGATCTGCACCCTCCTGGAGGCGCACATCTCCCCCAACTCCGACCAGGCCCGCATCTGGCAGCAGCTGCAGCAGTACAGCCAGTTCCCCGACTTCAACAACTACCTAGTCTTCATCCTGGCCCGCGGAGAGGTGAGCCTTCCTTTCCTCCTAGTGTCACCTTCACCTCAATCGCTCGCTGGCTTATTCCGATCGCCACGCCGTCAGCAAAGCCTAGGGTTTTCTCCGATGCTACTAGAGATTTGAAGCTTGTTGTTTGACTCCATAGACTCCTAGCCCTAGGTCGCCACTGGAGTTTAGCGCTTGGATCGCACGTTCTAACCTCTAATCCAAATCGATATTGATATCCTGGTGTTTTAGTGGAAATGATAACGTACGTTGTGTGTATGTGTACACAAAGGCGGAAAACATGCGCTGGCAATCAAGCTAAAATTTCAGTGCCAACGTAAGGCTACCTATATATGTAGCATTTCAGTTTCATTCGGTGGTAATTTGAATTGTCGTGTTGTGGCGTCGGAGGTTCAAGTAGGGCTTAGCCTACGTGGATATGTGCCGATGCACAGTAAGAGATGAGAGCTTGTTTCCATGTTAATCTTTTATGTCTGTCCTACATGCCGCTGCATCATCGCTTATTGTGGTAATGATTTCTCAAATTGCCCAGAATATTTAAACTGCAAATCATGTGACATTTTTAAAATCCTCGAGCAGTCATGTGTGCATGCCAAAATCTTGCTCAGATGGCTAGTTATTTGGCCTACTTGAGTTCTAGTAGTGTTTGAGTGTCGATCGGTGATGCTCCCATGGAGATCTAAGTAACCACTGGAGGTGAGTGGCCGCTTGCTCCCACTATCTAAAACATTTTCCTTGTAACTTACTTAGAGATACAGATGACAGGAAATATCTATACTTTTATGCTTTGAGGGGTTGGAGGGAGACCACAGCAGAAACCATATGGTTGCGTTGGCGTGATCTAAACTCTGGAATGATGACGAAAAAAAAACACATTCAAAGTGACTGCTACTTACTTTAACTTTCTGCCCACGGTTTGTATTTTGTTTATTACCGAATTTAGTTTCACGTGTGATCGGCAAAAATAAGAAACAGTGATAAACAATGAATTGAATCAATGAGGGTGTCAATTAATCATGGAGTTAATGTGGGATGAAAATTGTGGATTGTGTGCTTCCCTTGTGTTCTTTTCCACACTTATTCGTTCTAAAACCTTTTCGACATTGGGATGTCTTTTACAGGTAGACATGCATGTAGATGTAGTTCATAAATTATCAAACTTGTTATGGAGCAAAATTCTCTTTTGATGACTATGCTTGTAGGTCCAGATATTTTTTCTTCGGCATATCTGACATCTGGTGTTTGTACCAGGGGAAATCTATTGAAGTTAGACAGGCAGCTGGTCTACTACTGAAAAACAATTTGCGAACGACTTTCAGTTCCATGCCACCTCCGTTCCAGCATTATGTTAAGTCTGAGCTGTTACCATGTATAGGGGCAACCAATAGGGCAATTAGATCCACAGTTGGAACAGTGATCAGTGTACTTTTCCAAATTGTACGAGTTGCTGGATGGATCGAGTTATTTCAGGCACTCCATAAGTGTTTGGATAGTAATGACCTGGATCACATGGAAGGTGCCATGGATGCGATATACAAGGTAATGTGCACTCCTGTCATACTAGGGGTTCCATGCATTAAACCAGCATGATGTAGTGTATCTTACAATTTGCGTTCTCAAAATCTCTTTCTGATGACAGATCTGTGAGGATGTCCCTGAAGAGCTCGATGTTGATGTTCCTGGTTTGTCTGAACGACCGATCAATGTGTTTATGCCGAGAATACTGCAGGTCTATATCCAACATCCAGAAATAGCCAATTACATACCTACGCGATTGACACTTTGACATCCTCTCTGTAAATGGTCATATTTATGTCTTCATACACCAATTGCCTATAATTCAGCTATGCATGCATTTGTGGTAGCATGTAGATGCTTGAACAGTCTGATTTAACATATTTATGGGGTTTCATTCTGATACATGCTGATTTTCTTTTTCTTCCTTCAGTTTTTCCAGTCACCACATCCAACTTTGAGAAAACTATCGTTGGGTTGCGTAAATCAGTACATAGTAGTGATGCCATCGGTAAGAGTCCTAACCCCATCTTCAGCTTATCTTTCTCAACGCTCTTGACTCACTGTTAGATTTTCACAGGCACTCTACATGTCTATGGATCAGTACATTCAGGGATTATTCAACCTTGCAAAGGATGCTTCAGCAGATGTTCGGAAACTGGTATTCACCATAGATAATTACTTATCGTACTAACTTATTTGTTATAATGAAATTGCACATTGTGGTGTGCTACTTATTTGCAAGAGAATAAGATTCAAATGCATACAAATGTAATTATTTCATAATTAAAGCAGGATTTATTTATTTTCTAGGCTTATAGCTGATTTGTCAGCAAGCAAAATGCCAGTAATGATTGTTCAATGGAACATATCAACTTGCTAATTTTCCTTGTTTATTTGATAGGTTTGTTCAGCCTGGGTTCAGCTCATTGAAGTTCGCCCATCAATTCTGGAGGTGTGTTATGTTTGCTGTCTATTAGACTTTTTTCCTGCTCTCACCTAATATGTATTAGTGATGCAATGTAACTATGCTCCAAACTTCTCCATTTTCCTATTTTCCCACAATTTTTCTGATGATGTACACAATTTTTGCCTTGACTCGAATTAGTTTGCCTTTGACATACTGGATCTGACATTGGATATTGAAACTGCAGCCACATCTTAAAAATGTTACTGAATTGATCCTGCAAGCTAATAAAGATTCAGATGATGAAGTCGCCCTGGAAGCTTGCGAGTTCTGGTATGTTTTCAGTGAGTGAGTGTAATGAGGGCTGCACAAAGAATGCACCAATCCTTTAAAAAAATATAGAATACCCCTAGTAATATAAATTAACTATCTGAATCTGAGTTATATTGGTAGTACTAATGGGGCACATACTGTGATGGACACTTTTACAACAATTTAATTAACTGTTGGTTCTAACTTATGAAGTTCACAAATTGTTTTTGCTCAAATCCAAAACTAAGTCTGAATAACTAACTATATTGCTAGGAATCGGAAGCCTATTATTCTCACTTTTAAACTGTTAAATATTTCAGGTCTGCATACTGTGATGTGAGTATGCCACCTGAAGGTTTACGGGAGTTCTTGCCACGCTTAATCCCGGTATATGTCTTTCTTGTACTCCAAATTAGTGCAGCTGTATCCTTGGCGCTGGATATAATTTCTTACATTCCAATTTTTTCCTAGACTTTGTTGTCGAACATGGTATATGCGGATGATGATGAGTCTCTTGATGATGCTGAGGTGTGGTAAACTTTTAATATCTTTCATGTTTGATCCAGTGGGTCATCAGTGTCAAATCTTATTCTGATAAATATTATTTATACATTTTATTTCAGGAAGATGAATCCTTTCCAGACAGGGACCAGGTTGGTTTTATTCTTTTTGAGCAATATTCATAACCAATAATGGCCTAATTTTATGAATGGCTCCATCTGTGGCCATCCATCGTAGCGGTTAGTCCTGCGTCGGCAGAATGAAGTGATCACATTATAGCTTTAGCTCATTTCAGGACTATCAGTGAGATCTAATTTTTGGGCGGGGGTGGATTGGTGCATCAGCAATGCATTGACCAAGCTGATTCTATTTCAGGATTTCTTTTTTGTTTTGCTGTATTTTACCTAATAACTGTTGGCTAGCTTTGTCACTCATGCGTGTATCACCACACCTCTCACTCACACACACATGCTGGAGGTTGAAGTAGAGGAGGTCAGAGCACGCACACACATGAACATACATGCGTGAATGAGCTGCTGAACTACTCTGGCTGCAGCTAGCCACTTCCTTCATATAGAAGCAAAGATTACTGAAGTCAAACTAAGGGCCATACTGATACTGCCCACTAATTACTGTAGCCATATTATGTACTATATGTCACTATAGCCATACACCCAACTACTGCTGTCCCATTGACAGGAAAGGGAGAGAGCAGTCACTATTCCTATGCTCCTGTGACAAAAGAAAGATGTGAGAGCAGTAGATTATCTAACAACAACAGGAAAGCTTAACCTTGCAGCCGTATACTACTGAATTGTAGACACACATTGCATATTGCAGCTTTGTCTGTAGTTAATTCTTTTGGAAGTCAGTTAACACTAGCAATATAAAGAATAATGTGAGCCTCTTCCAACATTTATGTACACAATGTGTAACAGGATTTGAAGCCCCGCTTCCATGCCTCTCGATTGCATGGATCAGAAACTGGAGATGACGATGTGAGTTTAGAATTTGTTTTTGTTAAGCCATTTGGTTTTGATGGCTTTTGCCATCCCTTTACTACCTCATCTATGTAAAGTGTTCAAAAAATTACTGGTGATTCGAACAGGATGATGATGCTGTAAATGTCTGGAACCTGCGGAAGTGTAGTGCTGCTGGGTTGGATGTTCTCTCTAATGTGTTTGGTGACAGCATCCTTCCAACTTTAATGCCATTGATTGAGGTAACTTGTACTTCTGATAGTTTAGTAGTGGTGCTTTTTGTTGAAAAAGTTTCTCAAATGGCCTGAACTCTAGCTTTTGCATGTCTCATGGAAAAGCATTGTGGGTTTATGATTTCCTTATTATAGCCCTATTGTTCAGGCTCTGTGTTTAGTTGAAAACAATGTGTAACTCCTCAATAGGCACTGAAAATTGTTATTGTTAGTACTAGTCGAATAGCATGACTTGAAAAAACCCTAAAAGCCATTCCTGAAGTTGCGTAGTCATCAAAAGTGCAAAAGTAATTCATAATGTAAAACTATTATTGCAAGGTTTCTTCAGAACATATTTCCTGATTATTTATGGTTGGATCTGTCCAAGTGTATATGCCTTTTGGCTGCCTTTGTGTTACTGTTAGTATGTGCTGCTCTTAACCTTTCATCTTTTGGTTAAATATAATCTGCAGCAAAACTTGGCCCGAACAGATGATGATTCTTGGAAGGAGAGGGAAACTGCTGTTTTGTGTCTAGGCGCTATAGCAGAGGGGTGCATTAGTGGTCTATACCCGCACCTTCCTCAGGTAATTTTAATGAGTAATGGATAATTGTGGCTATGTTCATATGCGCTGCAAGAATAGTAGTCAAATATATTTTCTTTTCTATAAATGATTAAATATCTCATTGTGGTAGATGAGTATGTGCTAAATCTTCTTTATACCACCATAAATGCTAGTATTACATTTTTTATATGCAGCTCTATAGACTTAATGCTTGATTATGGTACGAATCCTCGAGAACATAGCTATAAGATTGCTACAATATGTGGCGATTTTAAAATGCCTATTGCAGGAGCATTCTATTGTTGCAATCATAGTATTTACCAGATAAATCAAAACTCAATATTCGTTATTATTATCACTCAACTATTTTTATTAGATTTGTTGTCCTCTCTGCAATTGTGGGTTATTGTGATTTTTCTTATTCTCTATACTGTACCACAATGCATCTTGCTGTATATGTTGTACGTTTTATAAGATATCTTCATTGAAATGCAGATTGTTGCCTTCCTAATCCCCCTTCTTGATGATAAATTTCCTCTTATACGGAGTATTACATGCTGGACGCTCTCTCGATACAGCAAATTCATTGTTCAGGTAACATAGCACATTTGTTCCCTGATATTATTCTTATTCCTTCCATTCTAGGGTTTCAGCGGAAGCTCATTACGTTCAAATCATGTTTTAGGAATGTTGAGTTGACATTTATGCATCATCTTTGGAGAAGTGTCACTTTTGCATTTTTAAATTTGTACATTATGGTTCTTAGAGAACTGTATATTCTTGTCTCCGATGCAGAGCCTTGATCATCCAAATGGACGTGAACAATTTGATAAGATTCTCATGGGATTGCTCAGAAGGATATTGGATACTAACAAAAGAGTGCAAGAGGCTGCTTGTTCGGCGTTTGCTACTCTTGAAGAGGTTATTGACATATTTTAGTATCCTTTCCTGTTTTTAGGGAATTGCGTAAGAATTATTATTATGCATGCAAGTAACTTTGCAGATCCTCATCTGTACATATTGGTTCTCTGTTTTCAGGAAGCTTCCGAAGAATTAGTACCCCACCTGGAAGTAATTTTGCAGCACCTCATGTGTGCCTATGGAAAATACCAGGTTCTTCGAAATATAAATAATCTTATTTTGTCCTTGCACTGATTGTTGTCAAGCACTTCTATGTCAGCTCTCACATTCTTATTTCTAGTTTTATGTGCTGCTTCTGAGCAGAGACGAAATCTCCGGATACTTTATGACGCCCTTGGTACCCTGGCTGATGCTGTTGGAGCAGAATTAAATCAGGTGCTAACATTTTCTCAAACCTTTCACTGGTTTCTTCTGTATATCGTGAAAAATCATTTCGGTTCTTTCAGAGTCCAGACTCCTTGATGCTTGATCCCATGTTCTCTTGTGAAGATACTAATTCTTCTAAGTTGCTGTGCAGGCGAAATATCTAGATATATTTATGCCACCTTTAATCACGAAGTGGCAGCAACTTTCCAACTCTGACAAAGATCTATTTCCACTCCTTGAATGCTTTACATCTGTTGCACAGGTACTGTGGTTTTAATATGCGGAAACCATCTATGTAGTTCTTATCTTACCTGGAAATAATCTATTGCAACGGTTTGGAGTAGAGCTGCTTTTAGTTACCTATTGTGGTTCGAAACTAGAAGAATGTGAATAATTGGAAGACTTTCTACGGTTTTGGATTTTTTTTTCCTGAGCTGTTCCTCATACAATATTGGGATTTCAATGTTATGTTGAATCTTCAGGCATTGGGACCAGGATTTGCTCAGTTTGCGGAACCAGTGTTTCAAAGGTGCATCAATCTTATCCAATCGCAACAGTTGGCAAAGGTCTGTCTACTCTTTGCCTTCTATAACATATTTGAATTTGAGTCATGTTCTCTGAATCGCTCATCTCATCCAAGTATGCTACTTTTTCATGCAAAGTGCAGCGTCACAGTTATTTGTTTTTTGTCAGACCTGATCAGTGATTTTTCCTTTTTCCTTTTTATTTCAACCACAGTTCTATTGTACAACCATACTAGCACAATGATGTACTCACTGCTAATACCAAATTTCTATAAAGAATGAGACCATCTAGTTGGTAACTAAATGATTGGTTAACATTGACTGCTCAATCTTGATTATCATGTCAGAGACATCAAATTGGAGCTGTCCAATCGTGCAAAACACACATTATTCTAGCTGTTTCACAGAATTGGTGAAACTTATATTATATAATATGTCATGGTTCATGGAAGAAATTAGATGTTCACCTTAGTGGTTACGTGGCCTGTGAGCTGTTTCTATGTATTTCGGTCACTTGTAAGCACAGAAATCGTCCTCCAACATCGTAATGTGCTTTCTGTGTACCATGGATCTTGGTCATCTGAAAAAACAATAAATATGATAAGCTACAAGGTCAAATCACATATATGACTCATACTTTCTTTTCCTTTATGATTTCCCTCCAATGTGCAGATTGATCCTACTGCAGCTGGTGCAGTGTATGATAGAGAATTCATTGTTTGTTCGTTGGACCTACTGTCAGGACTTGCAGAAGGTCTTGGTGCTGGTATTGAAAGTCTTGTAAGTTATTCTCTTTGGATATGATATCCTTTTCCCTTCCAAGTACATTTTAGACACGATCACATGAACACACCACTCACATACCCACATGGGTGCGTCAGGGGTAGGATTAAATTATTTAGTCATTGGGTTCAATCATACTATCATATTGGGGCCATGCTGTAATATGTACTTGGAGGAGGAATTCGCTATTCTTAAAGCAGAACTATAGTGGATTAATCAAAAGTCATCGGGGCCAGCTGGCTCTGATGGAAGCACGTAGCTCCGCTCCCGGGGTCTGTCCTAGCGCACATCTAAACTAGGGAGGGCTACCCAGAATGGACCCACATGCACACGCTGGGTCCTGAGGAATGGTGAGCCCTAAGATCTGAGTGCGCTCGATCCTAAACAACTGACGACACTTGGTTCTCTTTCAGTAGCATCCGTTGCTTTTGCTGTATACACATAAATCTCTTTTATTCAATTTGAATTTGAACTTGTTAATGTCAGACAATACATTGATTGTCCCAATATCTACTGTATTGTTTACAGAAGTTATCAGTTCTATTACATGGGGCTGTACCATGTGTGCTGAGTAGATTGTCAAGTTGGTAATTTTGCTGGGTAGCTGAGTTTAGGCATTTTGTCTATTTAGCATGTATCCTGGATGAATGTTAGGTGTGACTCCTTAGGTTTGAGATCTCACTTGTCACCAGGATGGTTGGATATGCTTTTCTTTTCCATCTGGAAAGAGTTAGTTCCACTTGTTATGTTGGCTTTACTGATTACTGTCATATAGCAAAGTTTGAGTTTATTAAAACTAAGTGCTGATGCTTGACCATGATGCTTTGTGCGGTAATGATATTGGATTAAAACCAGAGCACAAGTATGAGATCAATTGTTTGTGAGAGTAAATTGAGCCAAAATTATGTTTAGGGGGTTAATTATACAAAGTGGATTGTTCAAGGTTGTAAAGTGGGCTTTTTTCATCTATCTATACCTAGTATCGTATTAAAGTACGATAATTCCTCTCAATCTGTCTATCCGTCCCTTGGTCCGCCATCTCTTTTACTTTTCTAGCCTTGAGTTTGGCCTTGCAAAGCCTTTGGCACACCATCTCATGGCCTGGCTGCCCGAGCCTGTGTGCGTTGTGGCACACCTATGGGCATGTGATTCGCCTTTCACCTTTCTTAAACTCAGAGCAGGTGCACACAATAGCCACCCATTTAAGTTGAGCGCTGAACCTCCCTAGGGCCAGCATAGTATCCATGCGCAATTCTGTTCAGGTGAACAGTGCACGTGTGCTCCTGTTCACAATGGGCTCAGGGTGGGTATGTTTCTCATTTGTTGGTTAGAGATTAGATTAGATCAGATTGCATTGTTTAGTATTTCCTTAATCTAAGAGAGGTTTATTAAAGGTCAAGTCTTCCCATCTCATTAATTAAGCAAGAAATATATTGAAGTTCCTAGTTATCTCCATGCCCTTATGGTTGGTCACAGTATTGGGGTTTAGAGCCAAGTAAAGTATGGCCATGACATCTACACTTTTGTGAAGGGCAATTACTGCTTTTCCTTTGTTTGCTGATTATACTTAAAATTTTAGTACCAAATATGCAGAAGTTTTGATGTGCCATCTTTATTTTGTTGTAGGTTGCACAGAGCAGTTTGAGAGATCTACTTTTGCAATGCTGCATGGATGAAGCAGCCGATGTTCGACAAAGTGCCCTTGCCCTTCTTGGAGACCTTTCTAGGGTTGACTGCATACCACCATAGTTCATATTATCTTGAGATAATTTTCACACTACAAAAAAATTAACACTCTTTGCTGTACTAGGTTTGCCCAATACATTTGCATCCACGGCTTCAAGAATTTCTTACTGTTGCAGCAAAGCAACTGGTAAGCATATTCTGTGCGGTCTATATGTTGTTATCATAATTATCTTGATCCATTTCTCACTCATAACTTTGCTGCAGAATCCTCAGTCTGTGAAGGATGCGGTATCAGTAGCTAACAATGCCTGTTGGGCTATCGGAGAATTAGCAATCAAGGTTAGTGCCTACTTTTATACAATCTGGTTTAACTCAATGCTGAATTCTTTTGCAATCCATAAAATACCTTTTTGTTTGTTTTGATGCTGTTAAAGTTCAAACTGTTTGGCATGGGTTTCCTCTTGGTATATGTCACTTATAAAGTTGCAGTGCACCAGCCCCACCAGAGAGCTTATTTCTTTGACATATCAGTACTGATTGGTATTTATGAAGTTTCGTACACGTGTGACTGATTTTATTTGTTTCCAGATTGGCAAAGAAATTTCACCCGTGGTGATCACTGTTGTTTCTTGCTTGGTTCCCATTCTAAAATCCCCAGAGGTGAGTGATTTTTAAGGTTTCTTGCGTCACAGTTCATTTAAGAATTTAACTAAATGGCTACTTTTTTTTTCCTCCACATCCACAGGGTTTGAACAAGTCACTTATTGAAAATAGTGCGATCACTCTTGGGAGGCTTAGCTGGGTCTGTCCAGACATTGTGGCCCCTCATATGGAGCATTTCATGCAAGCATGGTGCAGTGCCTTGTGCATGTAGGTGTCCCTTTTCTTGAGTCTTTAAACACATCCAATGGGTTAGAGAAGGAAGGATGGTTTTCAGGTGTTTCCTCTATGGTTTGTTGCATGATGAATGGAACTTGTTTCTTTGGTGTGATCCAGGATCAGAGACGATTTTGAGAAAGAGGACGCTTTTCATGGACTGTGTGCAATGGTATATCCAGACCTCCTGGTTATGGCTGCATTCTTGCTATCTGGGTGATTTTCTTCTGAAATCTTATTTGGCTACACCAGGTGGCAGCAAACCCTACAGGAGCGGCTGGTTCATTAGCTTACATCTGTCAGGCCTGTGCAAGTTGGACTGTGAGTTGTGATTCCTATTAGATCGAGGAGTTTCTTTGAGGTTCACCTATAGCCCTATTGAATTCAATGCACTCTCTTTTGATTTGTGTACAGGAGATAAAAAGTGAAGGTCTTCACAATGAGGTGTGCCAGATTCTGAATGGCTACAAGCAGGTAAGCTGGCCTCTTTGCCCTCCTTTGCGTTTGCATTATGTGATGACAAGGATGATAAATTAACGGTGGTAAACTGTTTTCTTTTGTCTAGCTGCTTGGAAACGGTGGGTGGGAACAATGCATGGCCACCCTGCAACCAGATGTTGTGCAGAAATTAGCTAGATACGGAGTATGATGGCAGTCGAGAAGCAAGCTCGTGTGGCTTATTCACCTCATAGGCCATCTTTATGGCGGAGACACAGAGAGGAGCAGAAAGGGATATGAGAATGTCTGTCTGTCTGTGAGGGGTCGTCGAGAGTGTGGGCTGCTGATGCATCTTACAAATGTGGCACTTGAGAATCGATTTGGTTCGTTGGGTGGTTTGTTGGTACCCCATTGTATACTGGTCAGCTAGTTGGTGCACAGCACAGCCCCAACGGGAGTGAGTGAGGTGGACAAGACATATAGTGGTAAAAAGGCAACGGGATGGTGAGAATGTTTGTCAATCTGTATTGGTTGGTTGGGTCAGTGGACTTGGTTTTGTTTTTGTCATTCCACTGGCAAACAAACCCACCCTATTGAGAAAACAGAAAGGTTTTGTAGCGTGTTATTCTTTTTTATTTTATTTTATTTTGGTTCATTACTAGGTGTAGGATCGTTTTCGAGTCTTGTTTGACAGGAAGGGTTTGTATGAAATCAATTCATTGCCCAATAATAAAAAGATTGATGGGGTTTGTTTCTCCTGCGACTGCACTGCGTTTCTCCCATTGGTTTTTGCTAGTACTCCCTTTGTCTTGAAATAAATAAACGTATTCGTGTGGATCAAATTTTTTAAATTTGATTAGTTTTTTTTAGAAAATATTATTAATATTAATATATCTGATAATACTAATTATATATCATAAAATACTAATATTTTATTGTATATATTTGGTTAAACTTAAAAGCGATTGCTTATTTTGGGAAGGAGGGAATACATTATAAATCGATCAATGTTGCTGTTTAATTGGCAACAGCTTGAGTATGAGGTTTGCTTGTTTCTCAGTTGGCATGAACGTATGTATCGGAAATGCGCTTGAGTTTTGTTACAAAGATGCACAGACACAAAAACAATGGCAGTGAGAGCAGATGCCCTGGTGGCACTGCCACACGACGGCACGAAAACGGAATGGAGGGCCTGGACTCACTGGGCCGAATGGAAATGAAATCCCCCTCCCCCCCCCCCCCCGCAGAACCTTATCGGCTTATCACCCCCGTCGACTCGACTCCGAGCAGAGAGAGAGAGAGAGAAACAGAGAAGAAAGACAGGATGCTGCTGCCGAGCTCCCCCTTCGTGTCCGTGTCCGTGTCGCCGTCGCCGCCGCAGTTCTCCTTCTCCCAGCCTTGCTATGGCGCTCGCCCCGCGGCTCTGCGGATCGAGGCGGCCAGGCAGCTGACGGGGCGGGTGGTGACGACCAAGGCGGACAAGACGGTGGGGGTGGAGGTGGTGCGCCTGGCGCCGCACCCCAAGTACAAGCGCCGGGAGCGCATCAAGAAGAAGTACCAGGCGCACGACCCCGATAACCAGTTCAAGGTCGGCGACGTCGTCGAGCTCCGCCCCTCCCGTCCCATCTCCAAGACCAAGCACTTCCTCGCCATCCCGCTCCCACCCCGCGACACCCGCCGCAAGTCCCAGCTCCTCCCGCCGCTCCAGTCCCAGTCCCAGGCCGGCGACGACGACGACCAGGCGCCGCCGCCCTCGCCCTCCTCCGAGTGATTGATTACTGCCGCCCGCCTATGCATTGGATTGGATTGGCTAGCTAGCTTATTGTAATGCCGTCGTATCGTATCAGCTCCTCTCCTCTCAATCAAACGTCCAATGCTTTGTTTATTTGCTGCTTCCCAATTCCAGTGCTCCTCCTATTATATGATCCATGCCCAGAGATGTCAACTTAGTTTGTCTGCAAATTTTCTGTAATACAAAGGATTTCCTTTCATTTTCATTTCTTTGCAATGCCAAGATGGATATGTTCCGTTCCGCTTTATCAGTCGTCTGGCGCTTTGATGCTCGACGAACAATGAGTCGATTGTGTCAAAAGTTATGAAACCTAATGCAACCATCACTCTTGGAATTGTTTTTTTTATCAAACAGTAAAACATTTTTTTCCTAAAAAAATTGTGTATCATAATGATTAAGAAAAATAGTTTAACCGTATGAACGATACTCTTCGAATGATCGTGCTAGGTGATGTTACAAATATGACTGGATCTTTGATATTATATAGATAGTAAATAACTGAACTAATAGTACCGTAACAACCTAGAGAGCTAGGCGTCTCTGCCGTTGGCTGCACGACACTCCTCCGCTATCCAAGAAGAGCGCTCTTCTACAAAAGGATTACTACTTAATATCGCTTATAAACAACATGTCAAAAGATCTTTCAATCGTTTCAGCACAAAACCATTGGGCTCCAATGACTCTTTCCCCCTCTTTCTTTGATGCTCAACTTTCTCCTATGTCTCTTCTCCTCTATCCACGCTTCCTCTCCCCTCTCTCCATACACCTCCCTTCTCGCCTCCCCTTTACCAATTCTTCTAATTCGCCTCTTCCTCTCCCCTCTCCTCCTCACCCTCCCACTCTTGGTTGAAACGATGGATCAACTAAGTAGACAACAACATGGTCCCATTTTATGTATATTGCTTTGGATGATGACATCCTTCACTAAGCGTGGCGGATTTAAGTTGTTCGTGACGGCCAATTATGTCACTTAGTTTTTTTTGCCTCGAAGCTACATGAGTGGTCTGTTTTACGGCTCCTGCTCATAAATTGGGCTTGCTGACTGGCACCTGTAGAAGGGTTTGGTAGAGGGGCCACGGTGTCTTTGAAAGTGGCAAACATACAAAACATGTGTTTAGCAGCTAGTGGTCCTAAGTAATTCTAGAAATTGTTGCAGCAATCAAAATATCTAACAACCTATTTGGAAGACTCTAATCAACAAAAAATATGGTGGTATTTCTATTTTCTAAAAAAATAGCTGTTGCAACAGAGGTTCTGAGCATGTTAGAGAGGAAAAGGTTGAGTAGAGAAGGTTAAACCGTGTTGAGAGATCCAAACTAGCGTTTGGGAGCAAGTGGAGAAGGTCAGACGGTGGAGAGAGATTCAAACTAGAATTTGGTCGCAAGCGCCAATGAGTGTGTGTGTCAAAATGGCAACGGGTACGTACCCAATGGTACTAGCCACCCATATCCGCACCCACCAAGTCAAAACCTATTCCATCGGGTAACCCGCGAAAGCAGACGGGTAAGGAATTCATTCTATACCCGCACCCGACGGGTATTCCACACTAAAAAATATACCCGAGTTCAACAGAAATATAACAACTTTCAGCAAGTTAAATATCACAACTTTCAGGAAATTAAACATAACAACTTCCAGCAAATTAATAGCAGCACTAGTAGCACACCAGCCGCTCAATACTTCCCACGTTTAGCGGTGCCTGGTGGAAATTTCATGGGTTATATGGGCTAAATTACTTAGGCTTCTTACCCATTTTGCAGATATTTCTTACCCACGGGTACGCGGGTATGGGTACTACTATTCCACACCCGTACCCGCCATACCTGATGGGTAAAGGATTTCATCCAATAACGTACCCGCGGGTACAAAATCCATTCCATACCCACGTCCTTACCGGGTAAAAGCCGTCGGATACTCGGGTACCCGTTGCCATCTCTCTGTGTGTGTGTGTGTGGGGGGGGGGGGGGGGTTGGGGGGGAGTTATTTAGAGCAAAGAATGAATGTTCAAGTGGGTCTCCCATTGCCTTCATGCTCTTGGACACTTATATAGGCAATGATTATGTGCATGAGATCTTTTGGTGGCGTTGAATTTTTACATAACACTACCCTAACTACTAGTTAAGCCTAAAAGATTTGACCTATATACCTAGTGTGATCCCCTAACAATAGCTACCTTCCTCATTAACAATAGTCTGAAAAGTAACCCAAAATATCTAACTTACACCCCTCTATCATTAATTGAAGTAACATAAAAAGTAGCCTCTAATATTTATCTAAAATTACGCACATATGCTATTATGAAAAAGATACAAAATAACCACTTAAATTGCATCAAAACCGCCAATACAATAAATTTGAATTACCTACATTAGTCACTATAAAAATTAAAAAATACTCCAAAATGTTATTTTGGATATGCTTGATCTTTCTTTTTAAAAAAAGGAACCTGCCCCATGTAGCATATGCGAACTGCATGGGGACAGTACTCATTCATGGATGAGTTGGCGAGCTGCCCAGAAACATAACGAAACAATCAAGTAACATGACAAATCTTTCATAGATACAAGCAAAGATGCCGCTATTATCTGGGAGCCTACTACAGTCAGTCTCATTGAATTTCACGTTCCGCAGTCAAGCACAGCGAGCATGGTATGCATCAGTCTCATTGAATTTCACGTTCCGCAGTCAAGCACAGCGGGCATGGTATGCATTCCATAATGCAAGCCGGCCCCTTCAACACCAGACTGCCACTTCATCAATGCATAAGCTCAGGTCTCCTCCTGATAGCTGCATAGCATAGGTTAACAAGACATCTTAGCCACCACCCTAACAGTAACAAACTCTAAAACTGATTAGTCCGTTCGCTTTCCCAGAACATGCACTGCCGCTTTCAGCCAACGCTTCATTTCGAAGCAGCTTTGCCTAGCCTCCCTGCAAAACGCATTCAAAGGAAACTTGAGAAGAAAGCTCGCAGAATGCAGCACGGAATGAGCCTACGATCATCATCATCTCTCAAAAAGCAAGGTTTGGAGAGGGAGAACATACTCGAATGCTTTCTACCGCGGCAGTATCTGCTTCCACACAAGCATTCAAATGATTTGACAGGATGCTTATCACCATCAAAATCAATACCATAATCCTGAAACCAAGAATGTTCAGTACTAAGTGTTGTCCTGCTGAAGCCCCAGCCCCAAGTATAACATCCTAGGCTGATCCAATCAACTAAAGAGCATTGCATGAAATATGCGAAGAAGGAACAGTAGCAATTATGTAGTATTGCATGAAAAGAGCGAGAGAGACTAGCCTATTTAGTAGTTACCCAAAAAAAGGTACTAATTATGTACTACAACATTGAGCCAAAATCGTTGCCAATCTGTTTTGATGCATCCAGGTGGTATATTACAAACTAACAGATCAGCCCAAAAAAACTAAACTTCACAGCACAAGAACCCTAAGTAATTGAAGAATGGACATGATGCATGAAAATTTTAGTAGAGTTACCATTCGTAAAAACAAAATTCAGCAATGACACAGAAAATATGACCAACTAGAAGAAATTTGGCAATGGTCTGCAATAAGGATTATATATTTCACTTTTGAGGGTTAGGGGTTTAGCATTGCAACCACATGAAGCAACCCTACAGGCTACAAAACCATTGCCCACAGGATAAACATTAATTAAAGAAGCCCTGAATAAAAAAACAGCAAGCACTAAAAATATCCTTGAAGTGGCTGCAGTAATTGATTTTGATCGTCGTATTTGGTTATTACAAAACCACAAGGCTTACCCACGTGAGCTCCTCAAATGCCTCCACCTTCTTGGTTGTGAAAAATGCAAACTGTACTTACAAAAATAAATAAAGAAAAATTATCAACATGGCATTCTTTCATAGCTGACACAGACTCATCAAATTCGGAAGCTAAGAATAACTTACATGATAATAGTGATGATCTGGCGTCTCCACTTCAACAGGGATCTCAACTAAATTTGCATCGTAGCATCTAGGTAACGTATTGTTAGAACCAGAAAGAAAAATGAGGGGGGGTCAATGGCTCATATTTGCTATCATTTATCACATTTAAAGTAACATCACAATGAACAGGTTGAGAATAATCAGACAACACCTGTGGTTGATGAACCTCCCAACATTCCCACAAAATGTCGCATCCAGGCATAAAGCTTCTTCATCCTTCAGCACCCCATCAGGACCCCAACCAGCATCTAAGAGCACTGAGTACCTAGCACTGTGCATGTTTTGAGTAGTCATTTCATGTAGCTTCGTATTTGTTAGCAACTCCCCAACATATTCACAGACAAAAGCTCCTTTTGGAAGTTCATCAAGTGTGCGTAGCCCCCACCCCTTCCCTTCCCGTGTTGAAAACACCTTGGTAAAAAGAACAAGAAAGTTATGGCAATTCAACTAACCAGCACAAGTATAACATGGGGCTGCACTGCACAAGACAATAAAGCGCACATGCCACCCCATTCCAAAAAAAGGGGGAAAACAAAAAATAAAAGACAGCATCAGATATTACCTGCAGATTGCATGTTATACCACGTTGAACTACACGGTTACCACATTCCATGTTACAACCACATTTACTCCAGCATTCCTTGATAAATTTCCTAACAATATGGCCCCTGCAAAGCTCTGGTGAAGGCTCGTTCCTGATCCTCTCAAGTGGGCAAGATTTACAGAAGAACATATTATGTTTTTCTGGAAATCGGTTCATAGAGACACACTTATCAAGAAACTCTGTCCTAACCAATCCATCTGGTGTATATGCAAATTCACCACCAGTTTTTCTTGCACAGGCACATGGTTCAGGGGCATACAAGCAGTTGCCAAAGCAATCAGAACAACAATCCTTGTCACCAATTGTTTCAACAGAGTTAACATAGGACTCTTGGGAAACAAGATTTCTTGGTATATAATAAAAGGAAGGTAAACAATTCTCACTACCAAATTCGTTTACCGCTGATATACTTGATCTTTCTTGTCCCTTTGATATGTCAGATAAATCATGGGTAGACCCATTGGGAGATAGTGCCAAATGGGCCTGCTGATCAGTAGTTGAATTTGGTGGGCCATTCTCTGAAGCTTCCATAATCAATGATTCTTCTACAGCTTTGCATTTCCCGCTTCTGCTGTTCATGCAATCAATTGGTTTCAAGGATGGGGCAGTACTCGTTGTTGGCTTATTCTGTGAGCTTCCAACATTGCCAGAAGCATCTGATTGTTTATTATGTTCTGCAGTATGATCACTGCCTAGTTGTGCGACACACTGGCATATCTGCTTGATGAGGCCAGCTATGGAAAAATCAGGTGGGAGACTCTTGTGTGAGCGAAGACATTTTTCCTCAACCATCTTGAAAACTGCTGCTAAATCAGGCATGTGGAATTTTGATGGGTCTATGCTGCATTTGATTGACATCTCAACCTCACCCATAGCGGATGAAGCTACAATAGTGTGTAAACAAGGTGCTTCCTGAGTTTTTCCAGCTGCAGATCCTGTCCCAGAATTGTGCATCACAGTTGCATAGTCCAACCCATTTCCCAGACTTTGAGGTTGCTTCATCATGCTATTTATAGGTTCAACAAAGGAAGTAGACGCCGCACTTCTTCTATAATGCTGGGCTGTCCTGCCATTAGCACCTACACAAGGTTCAGCAGAGTCCAATCAGAACAAAGGCGTTGGGCGCAGAAACCAAACAGCAAGAAAACACTAATTCCACAATCAGACTGATTGACAAAAAAAAAGAAAAAGAAGAAGAAGAAGAAGTGATCTTGCAACACAATAAGACAGTATAACAAACACTGGAGTTTTATGGCCTACAATATAAGAAATGTGAAAAACCTCCACAGCACAAAAACTTGAGCAATAACAGATTAGGATGATGTACGGAACCAACCTGAAATCTGTAATGGAGCATGAACAGGTGGAGTATCTGAGGTGCTGGCATTGAGCAGATGGGAAGTAATGCAGCCAGGTTGGGCATTCTGACAGCTGGATGCAGGGGCAGTGCATTGTAGATCATCAGTATCAGGTTCAGGTTTAGGCTCCCTCAAGAAGACGGCATGTTGGAAATCTTCATCCATCATCTGTATTGCCCTCTTTTGTGCAGCATTCCCCAGTGAAGGCACGCCATCTGCGGTGGGCCGATGATATCGGGTTGAGGCCCCGATCTGTGGATGGTTCAGCTCAGACGAAACACCTATAGGTCCATCTAGCGCTTGCGCCGCGGAGGCGTGAGACCTGGGATCAATAGAGCGACCTGCTGTGACACTAGTAGCGCTGATCCTGGGCCTCTTGATGCGAAGGGCCTCGGTCCCACTATCCAAGTCGCAAGGACCGCCGTGGATGGCACGGGAAGTAGAAGGCCGGGGCCGGCAGTCCTCCCCCTCCGGAGGAAGCCGAACCCCTCTTGTAGTGTTGCTGTAATGCTCCTGGTCCCCATCATCCTGAACCCCAGCCGCAAGTGACGCGATGGAATCGCCATAATAATTAGTAAGAAATTAAACCCCAAAAAAAAAAGTCTTCTCCATTCCATTTGGATTTGGGAATGAAGAGTGGACGAAGGAGGAATACCTGGGGGCGGTCGCGGGCTTCGAGGATGGCGTTGGCGAGGGCGCGGTAGCCATCGTCCTCGATGAGCTCCCAGGAGTTGTCGAAGAGGTGGAGGAGGTTCTTGAGGACGGGGATGACCTCCTTCTTGGAGCAGCCCAGAGGCTTCATGGCGTCGAAGGCGCGGCGTGCCCGCTCCCTCCGACTCTGGGAATCCATCCGAGCCCTACCGAGAAACCCTACTCTGGTGGGGTAGGGTTTGAGGTGCTCAGTCCTGCAGCAGCCTGCCGGTGCCGCCGGGGGCGGGGGCGGGTGCCGGCGCCGCGGAAACAGAAGAGTGTCACTCGAATCAGGAAGGGAATGATGAAATCTCCAACTCAAATAGGCTAGTTCGGTGTTCTTCACCAAAAGGGCGTGGGTTCAAATTCCACTCTCAACATATTTATTTTATTTGCTATATACACACACAGTGCGTTCTGAATTTTAAAGTTTATATTGCTACACAGTGTCTTCTGAATTTTTAGGGTTTTTTTTTCCTATTTTGGTAACACCAGAGTCTTCTGCGTTTATATTTTTTTTACACAGAACAACTTCCGTTCTTCTTTTTTTTTTCTATTTTTTTGTAACAGTCTTCTGAGTTTATGGTTTTTTATTTTGGTAGCAGCCTTCTAAGTATATATATTCACAGAACAACTTCTATTTTTCAGTTTTTTCCTATTTTTGTGACACATAGATAGTATTGTGAGTTTTTTTTTTTTACTTTTCTATGTAAGAGCAACCAACTCTAACATGGTGTTTGGTTGGTAGCGGTATTTGATTTGATTTGATTACAGTAGCATTTGATAACGTTTGGATTGTGTTTGTTTTGCATCTATAGTAAACACGTCACGCATGCCATAAAGCGGTACGGCATAGTAGAAATCTAATCTATGGCATCTCCGGGCAGCTGATAGAAGCCAAGGCGGGCCTGTTGGCGTGGCCGACGATTGCCCATTGACCAATGGCCATGGTACTGGTACTGTATATGCATGGCTGTCTGAAGATGCTGCTAGCTGTGAGATCCTGAAGATCGTGCAAGGGCCGTCCGAGGAGAGGAGTCACGGCATCAAGGAAGGGTCGTCATTTGGAGGAATAGGGAATGGGAATAGCGATCGAGCGGCATGCTGCTATCTATAGCTAGCGCTAGCGAGATGTATGGTGAAATACATCACTTCCTATTTTGGCTCACCAGATACAACAAACATAGCACGTCGCCGGTCTCTATTCGTGCCCGTCGAGCGCCTGGTATACTGGTTCGCTTTGGTGGCGCTGTAGCCTCACTCACTCTCCAATCCATCTCAAGCTAGAAGCATGCATTACCCCTCCTGAGAAGCAGTAGATGCACACGAGCAAGATGAATTCCTCTTTTTTTAGAAACCGGGTGATCACCAGCTCCATACGATCGCTGGGTAAAAGATTCGACTACATGCATATATACACAAACGGAAGGGGATTCGTCAAAAGCTTCAACTTCATTCTGAACAATCGTTTCGTAGCTGCAAGGATTACAACACCAATTTATCACCTTAGCACCCATGACCATCAGCCTGCCTACAGTTGCAATACCATTTGGACTTGCTGTGGCCTCAACCTAATAAATATCAAACAACACATGTGGCAAATAAATTTCCTCAAAAACTTGCAAGGAATGGTACCAAACCATGTAGTGATCAGAGGACTTACTTAAATATACCATATCATTCCATCAGCGCCTGCATTCAGGAGTAGCATCAGCTTTTTCTTTCTCTCTAGTTAACTATATACTGTGACAAGAGTCCAATCTGCAAGTTTGGCCCTCATATACCCTCTCCTCTTTTCCATGCCCCCGAACCGTTTGGATGGCTGGCTACATGGATCCATATCCCTCAGATTCAGATCAAAAGGTCTACCATGTTCCTGCAGTACCCTTTTGATGTATACTAAACAACTTAGATTACTTCCTGTCATGACTTACTTTGAAAAAGGCCGAATGCGTTACACTTTGTACATTAAGCTCCATGGTATACAAATACATCCTCTATGTTCAACGTGCAAGAAATGTCACACTCGATCACCCTATCTCAAGAGAGCACTTCACCCAGGAGAGAGAAAGTTTTTAGCATGGCCTCCATAACTTCAAATTTTCTCCATGCAGAATAGAATAGATCAATCTGTGGTTTCTTCAACTTTGCTCAATCCATATTCTTGGATGCCTGCCTCATCCAATCTATTTCCCAGCAGCCTCGTGAGAACTTACTGAGAAAGGAGCCATAGTTAGCTTGTTATCTTACATTAATACCTTAAAATAGTGTTGCAGTTCAAGCCAAAGCAAAAATTTGAAGTTATGGAGAAAATTAACAGCATGATAATAGTAACACCACAGACAAACTCCTACAAGTACCACAAGTGACAGCTAATTTATAACAGAATGTTGCCAAAGATTTGCAAATACCTTGAAAAAGATGAATGCATACAGCAGCAAGTGTTTGAATGATTTTGCTGCTATAAATCAAGTTGAACCATGAGGTGGGAAGACGAAATTGGCCAACACAAGCTAGTGTTGATGGAGGGCATGAGCCCAGATATTTTGTGTGTAAGAATATCACACTTCCCCAAGAGCTAACTGCAGAACGTAATACATGATAAGTTATCCTTATAATGCACAGAACTTTAGCTAAACTTGGAGGACGAGATACAAGAACAGCATGCTTCTGGCTAACAAAGTAGCACTAGTAAGATTTGAGCTCATAGATCACTAAAATTGCAAATGGACTGTATACCTGCGTGGACTACATGCAACTGCAAAGCTCACAAATGTATACAAGTAAACCGGTATAATGGAAATGGATATTTATGTGCAACCATCTGAATATATATTTTTTTTATATAGGAAACATTAATCCTTTTCTTTTATGTGTAAAAAGAGCTTAAAGTCTCAAGAGCTGGTGTACCAAACCTTAGTAGACTGAAACCATGCTGCTGAACCACATTCATGTTTCAGTGTTCTGAATGGACCACTCATGGAAACCTCAGCTTTAAACTCTGTCCCGGACAAGTCAAGGTCATGGAGTTCGAAGTGCTCACTTGCTTTCCCATTAGGCATAAACTTACCATTTGGTACTCCAAAAACTTCATGTATATCCTTTGCCTCACCTGCATAGTTTCAAAATTATGAGTATTATGGGCACACAAACAAATGGAAGGAGGTCATGGTATGCCCAAAACCATAAACCACAAGGCACAAATGTGGCTAGTGGTAAGCAAGCAGGTAGTGAACCTGGTTTTGTGGCCATAATAAATCCATCCAATCTCTTAGTTAGTAACGATGTTCCAGGAAACAACATCAAGTTTACATTATGAAGTTGTTTCCTTTCAGCATCTTCGATAGGTTTGAAGCCAAATCCTGACACCCATGTGCTAACCAACTCTGGGATGGCAGAAAGGACCAACATCTTAACATTAAATGAACAGAGCATCTGCAGTACAGGAAATGAGGAAATTCACATAGTGATATGGAGATAAAAGTTATTAGCAGTAACATAAAAAATAATATTGGTTCAATAAGAAATCAGGCATTAGCAAAGAATGGATCCGATAGCTAGATGGGAGGAAAATCATATCTTAACATTTACACACAGCTGAATTCCAAGTTAATGCAATACGCGATAATGGGAAACCATAACTTGTTTCAGTACTGCTGTACAGTTTTGTACTTTTGTCTGATTTCCTATTTCAGTGTACCTTTTCAATGATGTTCATTAGAATTCGGCACATTCCTTGCCGTCGATAGTCTACAGAAGTAGCAATAAAAGGCAGCTCAGCGGCTTTAGTCCCATGTACTCTGCATGAGAAAAAAAATAAAGATTTAGTTATAAACAAAATTTTTCTCGAATACACAATGAAAATGGAAGAAACAGATAATTATTTTTTATTATTATTGTTTATGGTTCTCTCATTATGTTATTCTATACTATATGGAATTCTTTTTGAAAGTAACATGGCATATGCTGAAAATATGCATGCTTTAGTTGTAAAAGAATATAGCACACATAAATTCATTAAAAGAAAACTTCAGACAGAAAAGTAGGTTCAATTTCTAACAAAGACCTGACTAAAAACAATTTACCTGATAGAAGCCACACATAAAATTTCATCACCTTTCTCCAGGATTACAGTATAGAATCCCTGATAATCCACACGAGCAAAGTTTGATCTGATAAGAAGTGAACCATGTAAGTACATCTTGAAATTACTTAGTAATATATATATATATATATATATAAATATATATATATATATACAAGTGCTATTCTACACCCTAGGTGTAGAATACTATTCTACACCAAATTGGCAAATTATATACTGAACAAAATTCAGTATCGTTCAGTACTTATGTTTCAGTATTTGTTCAGTATTTTATGGTCTTTGGTGTAGTAGTAAGTGATACTGAACGCGGTTCAGTAGTACTCAGTATTTTTTCTGCTCAGTTTTGACTTGCGGTGTAGAATAATATTCTACACCTAGGGTGTAGAATAGCACTACCGTAGGTGTAGAATATTATTCTACACCGCAAGTCAAAACTGAGCAGAAAAAATACTGAGCAATACTGAACAACGTTCAGTATCATCCAGTCTTACACCCAGGATCACGAAATACTGAATAATACTGAAACACGGGTACTGAACAATATTGAATTTTGTTCAGTATAACACTTTGGTGTAGAATAGTATTCTACACCTAGGGTGTAGAATAGCACTTATATATATATATTCATACATTTTCAAGTTTCTTCTATAATATCAAAGAGAGAACCCTATATGAATTGAAGTAGATTTGAAAAGAAAGGGTATAATAAAACTAGTTAAGCATCCAGCTGATTAACAGAACATCCCAAAGATTGTATCTTCTGTATTTAGCATAACAGCAATTTTGTCAGTTCAACTTTCCAGTAAAACATAAAGAGATCAATCCCCATAGTACCATTGTTCATTCTTAGACACACACACAAACATGTATCATTTTGACTTGTGCTTCGACAAATCAGACCAGAAAAATATAAAGTGAAAAAGAATATGTAATGAAATAATGGATAAATTAAAATCCTAAGGATAAGGAATGAAGGAAACTTACCCCTTGTTGTATAAAACATGGGGTATCATGTCCACACCAGTTCTAGGATCCACCATACGAATGAAACATTCCTCTAATAGAGTAAGAGCCACTGCTAATTTCATATTACATTCTGCCAGACAGGCAATCTTCTGAACAGAGTGTAGCTTCTGCCCGTCATTGTTGCATCTCAATATGGACCATGAAAGCTCACTGTCAAGAATATTCTCTGTCCCGACATGACTACGCAACCCTATGAATATCTATTAGCAGCAAGGGTAGAAAAACACATTAATAGGAAAGAAAGAGAAGAATGAGGAAAAAAATTATTTGGAACCAGGACACAGAGTATGTTAGGTGCACAAAGCAGTAGTTAACATAAATGTTGTCTAGTGCTGCATGGAGTGCTGATTGCTTCTAACCTAAATAGCCATAAATAGTGACATCCAATTTTGAGGATTGAAAAAACTAGCGATCCAAGAGGTTAACCAAATTTAATCTCGGAAGGTTTGATTTTGTGAACCACGCAGTGTAGATGTACTAGTATCAGGTGGTCACTGGTGCTAGATCCTAAGCATTCAAACATATGAATCCATTATATCTATGAGACTATGACGAGGAATGAGGGTGACGCAAATTACAATTTCTGCAGGTATGATAAAAACACAAATGGACAATGTTCACTAAAGCATCTTGCAACTTTCAACATCATCTCAACAAACTAAGTTAAATAAGTGTTACCTCTTTACAATATTTCCCACAAAACCATGTCTGAGATATTTGATCCTCAAGAGGTAGCTTCTCTTGTTCAATGCAAGTGTCATGGTCTGCCAATGGAAACAAAACTATTCAAATTGAAGTTACAGATAAGAACATTGGAATAATTTATCTTCTGCAATGCATAATCAAGAACTGAAGAGTGGCTAAGTTAAATAAGGCATGATTAAACCACTCTATGGATTTTATCATTTTATTCCTGGGCCTTGCAAGAAATTATGGTTCAGCTCAAAGCTGCTAGAAGCTTGATAGGAAGTCAATAGAGCACAGCTAGAGGGGATCTTATTTGAAGCATAAGCTCTTTTACACTGAAAATTTGAAGCCTCCTTGAAGCAGTTCCTGTGAGAGTTGAAAAATCAAATTCTAGAAGGAGCTACATTTTTACCAAATGGGGCTTTTTAGATCAAAACAAGCTAATGAAATTGCTTCATAAATGAAATAATGACTATTGAAGTTAGGCAGCAAAGTTAACATAAACTAACCCACCAACTTTCTGCTATGGCACTGCTAAGCATCATAAGGCAATAGCACAGTAGGGGAAATGGTGAAAATTTCAAGAAAAAGTGGAGGGAAGATAAGGTTTTACATGCATCTCCGCATTGGAAACATTTGAAAATAGCCGAGAATGTCGAAACCTCCTTTTCACTAACTGGTCCTCCACATATCTGACAAGTGCAATTATGACAGTACCAACTACCTTCTGGAAGCTCCTGCATATGTAAAGGAATAAGCAAAATTAATTAAGTAGGAAACAATTTCACATATAGAATAAGTATTGATTCATTTAATATCATATCAACTATCAAGCTATTGACACACATTCTGGAACAAAGCATTGCAACGTTAAGGACAGCAACCTCAGAATGAAATGTATCTTTAAGCAATGTACACATAACGGCACCATGAAAAACTGGATAATAGATACCTTAGCAGACAAGCAAGCTGGATGATATGTTGATGGGCAATTGTCACAGCAAAGTAATTCACCACCATCTCCACAGAAACCACAGGTGTCATCACTTTCATCTATTGCCTCAACTTTTCTACCCCATGCATTGCTTCTCCTGCTCATAAATTCAGCAGACCAAGCCTCAACCTGGCACAAGGTGTATGACTTGCCAGACTCTAGAAAGAGGCCCAATGAGGACTGTGGGTGACTAAAACCAGCATGAGCCATAAAACCAGACACAGATAAGGTTTTTTTGCAGCAATTGCAAACAACACCTTCCCAGGTAACCAGCCCATCCTTTATAACTTCATTACTTTTTGGATCCCGGTACTGTATCACATCTTTTACGGTCAGAAAGCCAGTCGCAAGCAACCAGCAGATTACAGTTTTGCGGGCCAAACTTACTCTCTTTCCACCCAATAGGTTTGTGCCAGCTTTCCCGATTTTGGAAATTAGCTTGTTGCCTTTTTTGTGGCTCTTCAGCTTCTTGAACTTCTTTGCAGCTGAAAAGCCTGAAGCAAATTTATGGCAGGTGCCAAGATCCTTGTTTTTCACTATAGCTGTGATCAAAAGGTCCTCATCATTGATCCGCAACTCACGAGGTCTTTTCTTCATGTACTTCAACCAACCCTTTGGTTTCATTTTGGCAGTGCCTCTCTTGCAGATTTGTGAGTCACATGCTAGATAAGTTCCCAGAACATCAGCACTAGATTCATGGGATAACTCAACGGGTACAGTATTTCCTGTTGGATCACTTTGTGAATCCTCATAAAATTCTCCATGGGATGGGAGTATCTTTTTCCAGACCTTGTCATCATGGCAGAACGCTGTGGCATCTGACTGTGACTCCCTTGTAGTACAGTGAGTTTCTGGGAATGTATTGTAATCCTTAAGTTGCTTGCTCACTGAAGAGAGGAGCATGTCACACTTCCTGCCTTGGTCATCTTTATCTAGCTTTTCTGATTTTGTTTCAGCTTTCATATCGTCTTTTAGTGTTCCAAAACCTGAACACATACCGTGTTCCTCAAAGGCATTGGTGTTTCCTGGGTCAGCCATGTCCATGGTTGCTACATTGGTCCCATCCAGTCCAGCTGAGCTAATATCAAATGTTTTTTTCGATTTCTTCCTTGACTTTTTTACAGAGCTATTAAGAGCATTTGGTTGAGCACAAGTTTGCCGTCCATCATCACTTGCATCAATGTGATGTTTCGTCTGGTCACTTGCATCAATGTGATGTTTTGTCTGGTCAGTTGCATTGTAATTCAGACTCTCGTTGCAGGAAAGCTTTGGGTTCGTATCCCTATCGTTGCTGTCTTCCACATCATGACAGCTTTGTAAAGACTGATGCCCATTGTAGCTCTCAGTTGCAAGTGTGCTGCAATCAGAGTCTGTGATCAGTGGAGTCAGCTGAATCATTCGGCTTGCCAAAAGCTCACTGGCTTTGTGCATGGTCTTACTTTCCAATGACATATCTGAGCTGCCATCAAGAACAAAGGTTGAACTGTCGACAGCTCTCAGAGTTTTATGTTGCTGCAGAGCAGTGATTTTCCTACTGATGAACACAACAGCTACAAAAGGATCCAAAATCTGCCAGCGCTGCAGAAGCGTGAGTGCATTTTGCTGGTTCGCAAGCATCCTATCAACATAGGCCATTGTATCTGTGAGATCCTTCCAAAACGCATCAACATCTGACCACTCCTTTGGATACTTTCCCCTTTCTGAATCTGGGGAAGCTTCATATAATTTGTTGCCACAAAACTTCCAAGCCTGGGTTAGTGAGGTATGAACCGCTTCCCTGTTTGGAGCTGTGAAATAGGATGCCATCTTAGCCCTGTCATTCCTTTTACGTGGCTTAATAGTCCATCCAGAATCCTTAAAAAGACGATGTGCATGTGCTTCCAGCTGGTCAGGAATATCCCTGCCCAGTGCCTTCTTGGAAACAGCAGCTGCCGAGCCAGAGTGTACTGCGCTGCCGCTTCCATGAACATCAATTTCATCCAGGCAACTAATATTCGCATCAGGGGTGCCATTCTGGCAAATGGTGCCATCGAGCTGGGTGAACTGACCAGGGCTGAACCAAAACTGGGACTGCTGAGGTATTGTCGGAGTACTATGAGCTTCTTCACTATAAAACAGATGCTGCTCTACTCCCCCTCTGTCAGAGAAATCCTTTGTACTTGCACATAGGGGATAAGTGGTGTCATCCATCTGGCCTTGATCATAAGCGAAGCACGCATTGCTAGGGAATTGCTGCTGATCCTGGAGCCACTGATGCAAAAAGGGATCTGAAAGGAGAGTGGAACTCTGGAATTCAGAAATCTCCGCTAGCGCTTCTATGTAGGAAGGCATGGGGTCATCGACCGCGCTAGTGCTGCTGCTGCAACCCAGCCCGAGTGTGTTGCACATCCCAGCCCCAACATCTTGCGTGTGCACATCCAAAATGCTGTGAGCAGCATCTGAGCCGATGAATTGGTTTTGGTCATCTGAGAGGCCGAATTGGTGTTGGTCATCGGAGAGGCCGAGCGGATGAGTGGCACACTTATCCCCAGGCTGCCAGGAACCCATGAATCCCTGCAGAAAGGCAGCAGCGTCCAGGTCGGTCCCGTTTTGCTGCGCACGAGGGTGCGCGTGCTCCTGAACCTGGAGATGAAGGTCGTGGTGAGGCCCATTGTTTGGCTGACGACTATGATCCATTGTATGGTGTGGATCAGCAGTGGCAGCGGCAGGCTGGTGCTGCGCATGGGAGGGAAAGGGAAAGGGAAAGGTCGAGGTCTCCGTGGGCTTGAGGTGGGCGGCGGCGGTGTGGACGAATCCAAGGTCCATCTCGGCGGGCAGATGGGTGGTGGCGGCGGCACCGCAGAAGACCTCCTTGAAAACCTGAAGCTCCAAGAGCGATCTGTCGAAGGCGCCGTGGTCCTCCATTCCCATGATGTCCTCGCCGAAGATGAAGCGCATGGCGTCGTCCTCCTTGAAGCCCAGCATGTCGTCGGCGTGGCCTCCCCCGGCGGCCATGCTAGTGGCTAGCAGCAGCTGTGAGCCTGCAGAGTTGAATTGGAGAGCGGAGTGAGCAGCTAAAGCTTGGTCGGTGATCCCCCCGCGGGGGAAGAAGAAGAAGAGTGTGAGATCCAGCCATTCCAGTACCTGAGCCTGAACGAAATGGGCGGTCGACGGTCGGGTCGGGGAGGCAGCGGGAGCAGGAGCGGAATGGGGCGGTCGGATCCAGATGGGCAGCAGCTGAGTCTCGAGTGGCCTGTGCTGGATGGAGAGAATCGTGGTGGGGAGGAGGAGCGGGGCGGAGCAAATCGGGGGCGAGATCCGAGGCGAAGAGGGGAAGCGGCCTGCTGCCCTCTGCCTTCCTGTCAAGGTTTGGGCGCCCCGCCCCGGCGAGACCGAGGAGAAGAGAGGGCCGGGGACGGCGGCTTGGCTTGGCGCCGGCGCGGGGCGGGCGTGTGGGTGGAAGTGAAGCAGAAGCAACGGCGGCCCGCAGTGAAGTGAAGCTCGGGAGGTCAAGACTCGAGAGAGAGCTCGCCTTCGCTTGCCTTCCCTTCCCTTCCCTTCCCTTCCCTAGGCAAGGCTGCAAGTTGCGTTTGTTCCGTGATGAGTGAAGCCGATGATGCGATGCGTTGACAGGCAGCGGCAGGACACACATGACATTTTTTTAATTAAAAAAAAACGCCAAAGGGGGGCGCGGCATCTGGCCCTCCTGCTCGTTTGAATCATTTTGCCTCCAAAACCAAACACCCAAATACAACGCTGCCGCTGCCATAGGCCAGAGCAAGACGAGTTTATGCATGCATGCATACTCGATTTGTCCTTTTCTTTTATCATCAATCCAGGAGAAGACTATATGGCTTCAATTTTTCTTTTATCTGTTCGCTTGAGTTTACTTATCGAATATGTTAGTTATTCAGCATTGTTTTTTCACAATAGATCAACAAATAGTACTTTCAGCCATAACTTTTCAACGAAGCATCCAAGCGAATGTCAATACTAATTAAGGCTCCATTTGATTTGATCAGCTATTTTTTATAAACTAGAACAATGGCTGAAGTAGTATAAGTTTGGTGGTTTATATAATAATAGTTTAAAATACTCAATCTATTTTAAATTGCAAGATGTTTTAACTTCTCTTGTTACATAGGTTTTGTCATACCACCGTTCGCTTATCTTATCAGCCATACTTTTTCTGCCAGCCAACAGTGTTTTTCTCTTACGATAAATCAGCAAATAATGTTTTTAGTCATGACTTTTTAGACCAGCGAACAGGTTTAGAATGGAGGGAATAGGTTATAGGCTGAAATATAAGGTAAGATGTTGGAATTAGCTAGAGCCTTTTTAGCCGTTAGCAATTTATGAAAAAAACTTATTTTAGTCGGTACATATATCTATTACCTATTTATAAAAGGAGAAAATTTCAGTTTGCCAATTCTTTTTCTGCCTCCCTATCCGATGTCCGCTTCCGGTACTTGTAGAGGAGAAAAAAAAAAGAATAGAAACTTTTCTAGGTTCCCAATACAAAATCTCCTACACACTAGAGTATATTAAAAATAAAGAAAGTACAGGGGGTCTAAGTGCAAATTTATCAGCCAATCTAACCAGCCGCATCAGCCCGTACATAGACTTCTAGAAGAGGAAGAAAAAAGAATAGAAATTTTTCTAGGGTTCCTAATGCAAAATCTCCTATAAAAATTAATAAATATATAGTAATTCATAGAAAAATCTAAAAATTACAAAACAAATTTTTTTCAGCTCCACATATTTAGATCCATATAGTAAACAAAAATATCACAAATTTTAGTATACTTTTTTTTGCTGGTAGATGCTTGCCTATGTTTTTTAGTATATAAAACTAAAATTGTAGTTATCTTGCTCTAATTATTATGAAAATTTTATAATAGTCTATTTAATGTGATACTTGATTTGTGGTAAAAGTTTTAACACAATTCCTTTATATCTCACTGATTTACTAATTTAACTAAATTAATGCTTGAGGATGCTTCCACTACCTTTGCATGGTGTGCTGTTATGTCATATGAACACTTTATAAGTCCATGTTTTTATAATCTACATACATTTAACCCATGTGTTTATAATCTACATACATTTAACTGATATATCATATTTTATAGAAATCCTAATCTAAATAAAAAAATAAAGCTACCAACAAACTTCTCATGTTTTAATATAATATTAAGATATATTAAGAGGTAATATTAAAGTAAGAGAAGGTTTGACTAATTTCTATTTTTTATTATTAAATAAATATGTCTCCAAGCTACATATTATTTTAAATATTAACTATCTAATATTATAGATGTCATGGTTATCAATAAAATAAATTATGGACTTTAAATTTCATAAAAACATAACTATAAATAGAATGTAATATTATGTCATAACTTTCTATGGTCATTTGATGCTTTTCTCCGGTTGCAACGCACAATAAAAATCAATCTCAAAATTTACATAGACTTCAGCTTACTAATAAAAGGTATATTGTTAGCTTCTTGTCTTTTCACGAACAATGCACAAATTGACAGAAACTTATACAATCTATATAAAATCAAAATCAAATCTACAAATTATAATTCAAAAGTTTATTAGGATCCTTTCAACCAGAGAGTATAAGGTGCCATTGCGCGTGAAATAAAAATCCTAAAAAGTCTAAGAGCATGTATATAAACTATATATATGGACAGTCTCCTTCAAAGTCAGTTTTAAAAGCTTAAAAATTATCAAATTTAATACAAAGGATAAAACATAAATAAATATAACAAAGTGCTCATTTTCTACAATTATCAATTTGCTCCCGTAGCAACGCACGGGCATATTTTGCTAGTATATAACCTAAGCCTAGACGGCGTCAATATACGCGTTGTCAACTATTACTAAGACACCCCATCCAAATGGGGAAGAAAATACTACACAAGAACAGGTACTAGTGTCACGGTAATGCTTGTTAAAAGAAAAAATTGGCCTTCAAATGCCGTTATTTATTATTCATTAACGAGTATGAATCTACAGTTTGATGCTTTCTAGGGTTCTTACGGTTTGATACTTGTCCGGGCCTAATAATAAACAAACTCCTAGTCCTAGAAAAAGGAATTAACGCAAGTTAAAAAAAAGGAATTAACGCATGGGAAGCCCAATGGGTGTATGGATGGTGCAGCCCAGCGGAATTAGAAAATTTGCTCGCGAAGCGCGAGAGAAAGGCCTGCTAGATTGGGCCCAGCGTTATCACAGTGGGCCGGATTTTGGATTTAGGCAGGCCGTGGGTGGGGCTTTGCTTTGGGAATTTTTCACAGGCAGCGAGGGAGCGAGTCTAGCCAAAAAAAAAAAAAAATCTACTTTTTCTCTCCCAACTTTAACGAAAGTCCGTTTTTTCTCTCTCTATTTTAAAACCAGACAAACTACCTCCCTTGACTTTTCAAATCATGCATTTTACCTCCCTGAAACGGTTTCGAAGGCAGTTGCTACAGTGAATAATGGTTTTATCTTTTTATTTTTTTAATTATTTCGGTTGGATCTTTGAAAAATCATAGTAAATAAAAAAACATAAAATAGAAAATCTAATTTTGTTGAACTCTACATAAGTATATCTACACAATGAATATATAATATGATATGCTTTATTACAAAATTTTTGCTATAAAGGTTTTGTATTTTCCTTTTTTATTTATTTCGGCTAAATATTGAAAAATTATAGTAAATTACAGAAAAATCATAAAATATAAAATCTAATTTTGTTAGACTCCACATGAGCATATGTACATAGTAAATATATAATATGGTATATTAGTATATATTAGTATATAAAATCTAATTTTGTGTAAATTATATAGATAATGACAATTGTCGTTATACCGACCGATTCACAAATTGTTGTTATATTAGTATATCTATAACGATACACATATGACGTTATATTTAACGACACTTGCACCGTCAGTCAGCTATACCGACCAATAGTTCAATGGTATTAGTATATCTATAACGACACACATGTGACGCTACACTAGTGTTGTAGTGTAGTGTTATGGGAGATAAATGTGACTTTTTGTGATAGTTGGGGAATGTAAAGTGGACCTTTTCTATTTATTATTTTTATTCTATCTACTTGCTGATTACTGAGGCCGTCCCTAACGAGCTGACAATGTCACCGGCTAACGTCAACATGCCGTCCATGCGTGATGCGTCTTAGATGAAGATGCTACCAAAAATCGACTCGCTAGCGATCGAGAAATCGCTAGACTCAGTCGCTTTCCAAAATGCTTAAGGTCCCAGCTCTTCCAAACATGCTAAAACCCACAAAGTGCTACAAGCTTTTTGATTTTTTTACCCTTTCTCAGCGCCACGTCAGCCAATGATTTCTTTGACCCGTTCCGGACGTGCAGCTTGGTGCTTACATAAGAGCCAAGCTATCATCTCTCTCATCTCTTCTCTCCTCCACATCAGCATTAGCTTTGTTATAAGCTTATTATTGTACCTGCTCTCATGAGTCCTGAGGGGCAGGTAGCCCTAGGCCTTGTTTAGTTCACACCAAAATCCAAAAAGTTTTCAAGATTTCCCATCACATCGAATCTTGCGGCACATGCATGAAGCATTAAATATAGACGAAAACAAAAACTAATTACACAGTTTGCCTGTAAAATCGTGAAATGAATCTATTAACCCTAGTTAGTCTACGATTAGATAATATTTGCCACAAACAAACGAAAATGCTACAATAGTGAAATCTAAAAAAAATCACATCTAGACAAGGCCCTACCCTACTACCTGAATAAAATTGCTTTGCTACAGGTGAACACATCCATCAGGAAGTAGGTACAGTACCATTCCATTCCGTATTTCGCGAAAAGAAAAATTTCCAGGTACTTAGCACATTTGTAACTATAGCAATTAATGTCTAATTATGAGCTGATTAGGTTTAAAAGATTCATCTCGTAAAATACATGTAAATTATGTAATTAGTTATTTTTTAAAATTTTATATTTAACATTTTATACATGTGTCCAAATATTTGATGTGATAAGACGAAAAAAATTTAGATGAGAATTAAACAGGGCCTCACTGCTTGCAAGTTGGTTGCAAAACTGATAGATTAGGAGGGTCAGCAGTCCCTGTCTCTGTGGGGGTCCCTTTAGTCCCACCGCCATGTGCACCTGCTACCCACAAGACTCGCAGCATTCTGTGATACAGGTGCACTGCGCATGCGAAACAATTCTGCCTTGCATGATTGGGAATCAAAATGAACTCCTACCCAGCCAGCCCTAGGATGGTATGGAATGGAAGCTTCCGAATCATTGCTCTATTGCTTGCTTGAGATATCTAGTAGGAGTATGGATGGATTGGACCAGGACCATACTACCACCCAGAGAGAACCAGACCAAAGCACAAGTGCACCGCAAGTATATACTGCGGTCCACACTCCAAAGTAAAGTAATGGGTCCGGTCCAACAGCATGGGCAGGCCCACTGTTGGCCCATCCATACCAAAGCCGAATACTAAAGCAAAAAGTCTATTTTTTATCCCTCGACTTTCATAAAAATCCGATTTTCCTCCCTCAACTTTAAAACCAGATAAACCACCTTTCTTAACTTTTTAAACCATGTATTTTACTTCCTTGGATCAGTTTTGAAGACGGTTTTGCTACAGTGAATAGTGATTTTGCTACCGTGACGGTGGTCTTATCTTTTTTTAAAAAAATTATTTTGGCTGAATATTTGAAAAACCATAGTAAATTACAGAAAAATTATAAAATAGAAAATATAATTTTGTTGGATTCCACATAAGTAGATCTACACAATGAACATATAATATGGTATACAAAGTTTTTGCTATAAAGGTTTTGTCCTTTATTTATAGTTTTATAGTAACTTATTTTATGTCATAAATCTTTCTATAATTTTCGTCAAAGTTGAGATGCTTCGATGCTCTAAGATTCTTACAATGACTTATAATTTAGGATGGAGGGAGTATATAATTAGTAGACGCAGGGGCAGCTCTAGGCCCCGGGCTACAGCCCGAGGTGTAGTCCAGAAATCACTTTAACAATTCCTTTGTCCAGACCAAGAAAACCCATAAAAATTTAGATTTAGCCCTACCAATGTGGTCTAAAAATACCTTACATTATTTTTAGCCCTCCCTTTGATATGTTTGTGAATCCGTCACTGACTGGACGTGCTGCATTGGTGATCTCTTTCATGAAACATGACTGTGCTGTTGTGCTGGTGGTATTAATTGGTAGGTAGAGTCCATGTAGTAGGCTAGTAGCTATACAACTATTTGAATCCGGCCGACTAAGGGCACTCCCAATGCAAGACTCTATCACAGAGTCCAAGGCAATTAATTACATATTATTTATAGTATTTTGCTGATGTGGCACCATATTTATTGAAGAAAGAGGTAGAAAAAATAAGACTCCAAGTCTTATTTAGACTCCAAGTCCACATTGTTCGAGGTAATAAATAGCTTTAGACTCCATGATAGAGTCTGCATTGTGAGTGCCCTAAGGGCACTCCCAATGCAAGACTCTATCATAGAGTCCAATACAATTAATTACATATTATTTATGATATTTTGCTGATGTGGCACCATATTTATTGAAGAAAGAGGTAGAAAAAATAAGACTCCAAGTCTTATTTAGACTCCAAGTCCACATTGTTTGAGATAATAAATAACTTTAGACTCCATGATAGAGTCTGCATCGTGAGTGCCCTAAGAACGCATGCTGCATGAATCACTCTATATAATACTTCACCTTCCGCATGGATTCGAAGAGAATGGAATAATTAATCAGACTACATGTTTTAATTTGACCCTCTAGGACATCCTCTAGGCATGTTTTATATTCAACTTATTCTCTTTCTTAATACAAATGATGCATAAACCTTTTACGTAATTGAAAAAAAAAAGACAGCGAACAGACTAGTCTGTTTCTTCTTTTTCTTCTTATAAAAAATAGTTAGGTAGCGTGTTACTATTCATATACTAATATCCTTGAGGCGAGGTCAATCAACACAAAACATAAAGACATGGAGGCGGCGCCGACGGAGCAGCTGCAGTGGTGATGGTGTGGTGCCCAGCTAACAGTGACAGAAGCACAAGACAACAACAAACATACTGTATTGATGAGCACAATATATACATACAGTATACAGGTAGAGCAAGCAAGCACAAATATATACACGTACCTGCACACAAAGCCAAGAGAAGAGAAGGCCGACCGACCGACCGACGGACGGACGGGGAAGGTTGCGAGTCGCAGTCGTCGTCGTCGTCCTTGGATCTCTTATTGTATTCTATTCTAATAACAGGCAGAGGCAGGCCGCCCCAACAAGCTTGAGTGAAGTGGAGTCGTGGTGGGACGCCGCCACGGGATCCAACCGCAACGCCCGCCCGCCCATCGTCTTCCATTTCCATCTCGCTTTGTCCGTCCTCCGCTCGCGCTCGCGCTCCACCAGCAGCCAGAGCAGATGATGGTGATCATCGATCAGTCGATGGCCAGCAACAATGATCCTCCCTCGATATCATCTTCCTCTAGCTAGCTAACCGTCCCGCACCATACATCGATCATCTATCTCTCATCGATCGATCCAGGGCAGGCACCACCAACCGCCCCACCAATTCCCAAAATTCAATCCAAGTCCGCCGCCGGCCGGTTGCCTTGCCACCAGCAAGCATGAAGCTCGTCGTCGACATCTCCGACGCCGCCGACCTGGCCCCCAAGGACGGCGCCGCCTCCTGCAACCCCTACGTGGAGGTCGACTTCGACGACCAGCGCCAGCGCACCGCCACCAAGCCCGCCGACCGCTCCCCGTACTGGAACCAGACGCTGGTCTTCGACGTCCGCGACCCCTTGCGCTTCCCCTCCCTCCCCATCGACGTCTCCGTCTTCCACGACCGACGCCTCCACGACCACAACGCAGCAGTCCGCCCCCACACCTTCCTCGGCCGGGTCCGCATCAACGGCGCCTCCGTCGCGCCGTCGCCACAGGAGGCCGTCCTGCAGAGGTACCCGCTCGAGAAGAGGGGCCTCTTCTCACGCGTCTCGGGAGACATCGCGCTCAGGATCTACCTCGTCGGAGATGCCGATGAAACTCCTGTTTCTGCTGCTCCCAATCCCAACCAGCAGCCGCAGCAGGAGTCCGTCGCCGCCGCCGCCGCTGGAGACCCCGAAAGGATCGTCAGGTCCGCCTTCGCACCACAGCCGGTGGAGCAGCAGGGGAAGAGCGGCGGAGCCCCACCAGCGCCAGCAGGGGATGAGCACGAGGCACGGCCTCCCCGCATCTTCCGCTCCGTGCCAGCAGCCGACCCGCAGCCTCGCCGCACCCTCCACGCCGTGGCCGCGCCTCCTCCTCCGCCCGGCCAGACGGTCGTCATGCCCAACAAGCCCGCCGCCTCCTCCGCCCCTCCCGGCCCCGCCTTCGGCCTTGTGGAGACCAAGCCTCCGCTTCCGGCCAAGATGGGCCCTCGCGCCGCCGCCGCCGCCGCCGCCAAGATCGCGTCCACGTACGACATGGTGGAGCCGATGACGTACCTGTACGTGAGCGTGGTGAAGGCGCGCGACCTCCCCAACATGGACGTCACCGGCGCGCTGGACCCCTACGTGGAGGTGAAGCTGGGCAACTTCAAGGGCGTCACCAAGCACCTGGACAAGAACCCCAACCCGGTGTGGCGCCAGACCTTCGCCTTCTCCCGGGAGCACCTGCAGTCCAACCAGCTTGAGGTGGTGGTCAAGGACAAGGACATGATCAAGGACGACTTCGTCGGCCGCGTCCTCTTCGACATGACCGACATCCCGCAGCGGGTGCCCCCCGACAGCCCGCTCGCGCCGCAGTGGTACCGCCTCGCCGACCGCCACGGCGACAAGCTGCGGCACGGCGAGATCATGCTGGCCGTGTGGATCGGCACGCAGGCCGACGAGGCGTTCCCGGAGGCCTGGCACTCGGACGCGCACTCGCTGCCCTTCGAGGGACTCTCCAACACCCGCTCCAAGGTGTACTACTCCCCCAAGCTCGCCTACCTCAAGGTGGTGGCCATCGCGGCGCAGGACGTGTTCCCCGCCGACAAGGGCCGGCCCCTGGCGCCCACCATCGCCAAGATACAGCTCGGGTGGCAGGTGCGCCGGACGCGTCCGGGGCAGCCCCAGGGCTCCACCAACCCCGTGTGGAACGAGGAGTTCATGTTCGTGGCCGGCGAGCCGTTCGACGAGCCGCTCGTGGTGACGCTGGAGGAGCGCGTGGCGGCGGGGCGCGACGAGCCCGTGGGGCGGGTGATCATCCCCGTGGTGTCGCCGTACGTGTACCGCAACGACCTGGCCAAGTCGGTGGAGTCCAAGTGGTTCAACCTTTCGCGCGCGCTGACGGCGGACGAGGCCGCGGCGGGCGTGACCGCCGCCAAGGCGCTGGCGGAGAAGACGACCTTCTCCAGCAAGATCCACCTGCGGCTGAGCCTGGAGACGGCGTACCACGTGCTGGACGAGTCGACGCACTACAGCAGCGACCTGCAGCCGTCGGCGAAGAAGCTGCGCAAGTCGTCCATCGGCATCCTGGAGCTGGGCATCCTGAGCGCCCGGAACCTGGTGCCCATGAAGGCCAAGGAAGGGCGGCTCACGGACGCCTACTGCGTGGCCAAGTACGGGTCCAAGTGGGTGCGCACCCGGACGGTGCTCAACACGCTGGCCCCGCAGTGGAACGAGCAGTACACGTGGGAGGTGTTCGACCCCTGCACCATCGTCACCGTCGCCGTGTTCGACAACGGGCACGTCCTCGGCGGCGGCGAGGGAAGCAAAGACCAGCGCATCGGCAAGGTGCGCGTGCGTCTGTCGACGCTGGAGATCGACCGCGTCTACACCCACTTCTACCCGCTGATGACGCTCACCCCGGGCGGCCTGAAGAAGACCGGGGAGCTGCACCTGGCGGTGCGCTTCACCTGCACGGCGTGGGCCAACATGCTGGGCATGTACGCCAAGCCGCTGCTGCCCAAGATGCACTACAGCCACCCCATCTCCGTGCTGCAGCTGGACTACCTCCGCTTCCAGGCCATGCAGATGGTGGCGGCGAGGCTCGGTCGCGCGGAGCCGCCGCTGCGGCGGGAGGTGGTGGAGTACATGCTGGACGTCGACTCGCACATGTTCAGCCTGCGCCGGAGCAAGGCCAACTTCTACCGCATCACCTCCCTCTTCTCCGGCGCCGTGGCCGTGGCCAAATGGATGGACGGCATCTGCAAGTGGAAGAACCCGCTGACGACCATCCTGGTGCACGTGCTGTTCCTCATCCTGGTGTGCTACCCGGAGCTCATCCTGCCCACCGTCTTCCTCTACCTCTTCATGATCGGCGTCTGGAACTACCGCCGGCGGCCGCGCAAGCCGCCGCACATGGACACGGTGCTGTCGCACGCCGAGTCCGGGCTGGTGCACCCGGACGAGCTGGACGAGGAGTTCGACACCTTCCCCACCAGCAAGCCCGGCGACGTGGTGCGGATGCGCTACGACAGGCTGCGCAGCGTCGCCGGCCGGGTGCAGACGGTGGTCGGCGACCTGGCCACGCAGGGGGAGCGCGCGCAGGCGCTGCTCAGCTGGAGGGACCCCAGGGCCACGGCCATCTTCATCATGCTCTCGCTCCTCGTCGCCGTCGTGCTCTACGTCACGCCGTTCCAGGTGGTGGCCGTCGTGCTGGGCCTCTACCTGCTGCGCCACCCGCGCTTCCGGAGCAAGCAGCCGTCCGTGCCATTCAACTTCTACAAGAGGCTGCCCGCCAAGTCCGACATGCTGCTCTAGCTCTAGGCCTCTCTACCTCTAGCTAGCTACGATCCATCCATCCATCCATCCATCCATCCATCCATCGAGCGAGCGTCCCCTTTCTGGATCCCAACTTCCCCAGCAGGACACAGGACAGCAAGCACCTTTTTTTTTTAAAAAAAAAATTAGTTTCTTATTAAATTATTACTATTTATCACCACGAATCACAAATAAATATATGTAAATCCATAATATATATAATACTCCTAGCTAGTCCTAGATATATAGGAGTTCGATGAGTAAGCTGCCCACCTTTTTGTGGTTCAGGAGAGAAGAGTGGTACGTCCTCTGACTGTAAGTACTACTGCTCTGAATAAGGAACAAGAGCATTTTCATTCCTCGTCAAAAACAAAAAACAAACAGCATTTTCATTTAGAATAAGATAAGAAGCTTCCTTTTCCTTGCTGTTTGTCTCTGAATAACAAAGAACAAAATATTTATACTCCTAGTAGTACATTCTGAATCATCCAGATTGGCGATTCATTCATAATCATCCAGAAGCAGCAGCAGCAAAAGCCGGCAAAGCAATCATCAGTCCTGCGGAGGTGGTTGATGCATTCTTTTCGTCCCCTTTTTCTCTCATCATCAATCATGTGATGTGGCCTGTGCCCGTGGGGGCAGGGAATAGCAAGTGATCTACAGTATGAACAGGGCAGGCTACATTACATAGCAGTAGGAGTACCTACCAGTAGGTGATGCATCATCCATCCATCCACGGCCTTTTTCATCCTGGGTGCTGCATATGCATATCTTATCTTTTTTCCCCCTCAGTGTCCATTATATGAATATACAATACTACAGTACTTACAAGCTTTGCATGGAAGGTGCACTGCATATTCTTTCTTTCCTTGTCTTTGGACCACTCATCATACTATAGTAGCATAGTATCATGTAAAGTCAGTCCAATGTGATTGATGTGCGCAAATTAAAGGTGCCTCTCTACGTGTATGGACACATAGAGTATTAAACATAGATAAAATAAAAAACTAATTACACATATTAATTGAATTTTGCTAGATGAAACTTCTAAGGCTAGTCTCAATGCATATTTCATGAGAGTGTCATGCATATTAAATAGGGTGCCACATAAGCAAAATTGCTGACTTGGCAGGGTCATTAAATGAAGGAGTTTCATCAGATGAGAGAGGAGTTTCATCCCTATGAAACTCTTGTGGCTCGATTACCTAGTTTATAGTTTTGGTAACTGTGTCATGAAACTATGCATTGAGACTGGTCTAAGCTTATTTAATATGTGATTAAACACTAATTACTATAGTAATACATATATTAATGATGTATTAATTAGACTTAATAAATTTGTCTCACGGTTTCCTGAGAGATTTTGTAATTTGTTTTTGTATTAGTATCCAAACATCTCGTGTGGTATCTAAAAACTTTTCGGCATCGAACTAAATAAAGATTATCTGCATAATAATATTCTACATTATCTTTTTCCCTCAAGTCGGATTGCATAATTTGAGAGAGTGCATAGGTGTAGGTGTACGGTGTAGTCTGGGGGGGGTGGGCGTCATAGGGATATGGATGAATAAATATACGATTCCATCGACTTCTCTCTCGACTTTAATTTGGCTTTCAGGATGATATACTCCACTCTTTCTACAAAAGACATATCCATGGAGAATAAATTAAACACATCAACCAAAGTTGGCCTGCGCATGCATGCTGCCTCTGCTGCCTGCCTGTCGTCCCTTGTGTTAACCTTCTTGCCGCCGCCGTACGTACACCGTACGTAGCAGCCGGCGGCCGGATACATTAATTTGCTTCCATTGGGTTGTTGTGTTTGTCTCCCCGCGCATGCATGGTGTTCATCTCCTAGCTTCCTTTAACATCATGGCCAAACAGCCCCGGCCGGAAACTGATTTTAATTTTGACCGTGTTTAATGAAAAAGGTCGTTTTCTGTGTGCTAGTGATTCACCCTCTTGTCATGCGCCGGCCACGCCTCACCGTCCCATGATCTCGATCTCTCTCTCAACTAACAACCTATGTTACGTTTAACTCTAGCTAGTACCTTTTAATATGGTTTTGAAGCAAAGTGATGATGTGCTGTAAGGGTGTTTTAACGGTTATTTAAGTTGGTTGCCATGCCATCGCATAATCCTAGGTGACATGTTCATATCAGCAATGGCTAGTACTTATAAAGTATATACTCCGTCCAGTGGCTTATCTTTTGGCATAATAGTGCCCAAAATCAATGGGTCCCAGGTTAAAGAATAATATAGCCAAAAAAAGATAGTACCACTTATGTCTCATGCACGCACATAGCTAGAGAGAGAGAGAGAGAGGTGAGACCAAGGTAGAGAGAGAGAGAACAAGTAGGTCCCATAAGTGGCCTCAAATTCTGAGCGAGGCTTGCATACATAGGAGCAAGAGATAGTCTTTTTATTTCTCACTCATGTCTTCTCTCTGATCTTTCGCACAAACAAAATGATGACCTCTCGAATTCTTACGAGCTATTTGAAGTGGTATTGTTGTAGATAACCTAACTGAGAGTAAGAAAACCACTGACTATATATAGGAGTATGCTCTAAATCAAAGACTTGCCCAAGTCCTAAACAAAAATATAATACAGTAGCATATATTAGTGTCCATGCGTGCATGCATGTATGTAATGTAATATATAGCAGGCAGCCCAACCGATCGAGATGACCAACCAAGCAAGAAATTAAACACGACGAATGAGATGATGATGTTATATATTATGCATGCTGCTTGAATAGTAGTATAGCATATATAGCTGTGTTATGTTTACTGCTGCTGATTGCGCTAGCTGGATCGATCGTGCGGCGACGAACGATGAATGGAATGGGTACGGTGGACACGCAACAAACATAACAGGGCGAAAACTGTCTTAATTAATCTGTTACTACTGTGGATATACTAAATCGGATGCCCCCTAAGCTAATATAAGCTAGCTAGCTACTGTTAAGACATGCACCCACACGATCATCGATCAGCTACTCATCAGATTATTTATTTATTTATTTATATATATATAGACGAAATTTGATCGGACTAATTAACCGATAGATTATATATATTGATCGATGTGTACGTCGTCCCCTAGATTTAATTTAGCGGTATATATGGCCGATGCATGATTGTTTCGATCGTTGGCTTGGGGCGAGCTGAGGGCGGATCGATCGGAGGGCATGCACAGAAAAGCTACCTAGCTAGCTATATGCTATGCATATAATGCACGTCTGCACACCCATGCCACCCACGACAGAGACGTGCATGAGGCCTAGCTAGACGGACGACGTTAGTGTAGGGTGTCGGTGAGTGCCTACGAATGCAGGGCCTTGTTTAGTTCACAAAAAGTTTTGTCCCCGTCACATCGAATCTCTAGACGTACGCATGAAGTATTAAATATAAATGAAAATAAAAACTAATTGCATAGTTTGGTCGGAATTGATGAGATGAATCTTTTGATCCTAGTTAGTCCATGATTAGACAATATTTGTCAAATACAAACGAAAGTGCTACAGTGTCTATTTTGCAAAAAATTTTGGAACTAAACAAGGCCCATATATCACTGTCATAGACTGCCCTAACCTACAAATGCAGGAACAAGCAGTTCTGTTTTCGCCATGCCCATATTTCTTTGACAAACATGTACCCCTTATTGTCGTCATATGCTCACATATGCATGGGGATGGTATGAGCATGCGCGCAAAAGGATATACAGTCAATTTTTTTACCCATGCCTTTAGTTTTTTTTTTCATTTTTTTGACTTTATGTATAAAACAAATAATAAATATACTTATCTTTCAGTAATAAACAAATATTCATACCGCTAAGTTATTGATATAGTTTTGATTATGAACAAAGCTTATTTTTGTTATAAGCTAGATCAACCATTTATCTATTTAATTAAATAATAAGCAAATTTTCAACAAGTTGTATGTAAGTACCAATGCAATTCTCGACAAAGACTGTAACCCAATTTAAACTATAGATATTATCAATCAAATCTAAAATTATGGTGTGCCTTACAATATATGGATGAAATTTTTCTATCAAAGTACTATTTTTGGATATGGATTTAATAGGATACTATCATATTATCGCCAATTAATACTAATTGATATTATATATTTCGTGTTCATCAAAATAAATTATAAAAATTAAATTTTATAAAAATAATAAAACATAAATAGATATGTAATATTTCTATAATACTTGTTTTTTCTTGCGTTGTAACGTACTGATATTTTTACTAAAAAATTATTAATGATTGATCATGGGCGAGGACACACAACAGCAATATCAACCAATTAATCGACCGATCGATGGAGACGAAATTTGCATGATTGATTGGTCGCTTTCTTGGATTTAGCCATCATGTGAGTATGCCGGCCCATACAATGCCTGCCCCTGTCTCTCCCAGCTAAATTTTGTCCATCATCATGCATATCCATCCATCCATCGAGTGCGTCTACTATATACATGATGATGAATATGTGGTGCACCTCTCCACCTCCTAATAACGAGGATTGCATTTATTTACTCTATCTGATTATGATTTTTCTAAGTCATCGATGTCACAGCGATCTTCGTGAATTCTGCAATTATAGATAGATCAGAAACTCTCTTTTTTTTAATAATAAACCTTGTTGAAGCTATGTTTTTTTGGACAATGCTACGGTACACCCATTACTTACTAAAAGGTAATATCTTAAATAAATCTAAACCATTGATTTTTTAGATTTTTAAATGAATTAATAAATCTAGAAAATTAAAAATATTCTCAAATCCCTCTAATCACGGGAGAGGCCGGTGGGCATGCAAACCCTTTCCTTGTTCATCTGCATGTGCATGGCCTTATTCTTCCTTTCACTCTCGCTATATTCTTTTCCTTTCACTCTTGCTCTATGCATAATATTTTTTTTCTTAGATGTGATCAACTTTTTTGTAATATTAAGTTATGTTAAAAAGGTACACTGGTCATGTTTCATACTTGACTAAAAAACATATGTAACATACATGAAAAATATCAACATCTAGCACCTTAATTGAGTTGTGAACTTTAGCAATTTAATACATGTTACACACCAACACGATACATAATCGAACGTGCGCATACACACACATTTAAATCTGGTTACGTGTCTGAGTTACAAATGCATCAAAAAATAGCTAGTTTATTCTAATTAAGTTATGTTGTATTCAAAGTTTCAAAATAAAAAGATTCACCATATCTAATAGATCATGTGTGCATCAATTAGATTAAAAATAATTTTTTATATCTAAAACTTTCTTTATTTAACCTATTACCTCGTAGAAAGTACTAGATAATTTTAACCATCCGATCTAATTAAATGAATGACTCACAGTTATTTGAGTGTATCACAGCAAAAGCCATGTTTTTTTTTCTAAGCTCTTGTCTTATCTTACAGTTACAAATTAGAGGCCCCAAAAGCAACTCTATCTTAATCTTACTATTACTAATTAGAGGCTTCAGGTTAATCCTCAGAATATATGCTAGATAAAGATAATTTTTTTAAAAAATTCTCAGGACGGTAAAAAACATTAGTCTTTTAATTTGGTTAATCCAATAATCATCATTGATAATAGTTACTGGATATATTCTATTTTATAAAAATATATCCCTCCATCGTTATAAAAAAAATACATAAAGTAACCATTTTAATTTACATCTATAAATTATCCACCACAACCATTATGAGAGATTATTTTGCAATAACATCTAAATTTTACATTTGTCGTCCCTAAACACCATACTAATGCTAGTAATTTAATTTTAAGTACTCTATATTTTTTATAAAACAATATTACTAGATATATGATTCTTCCAAGTTCATGGTCTCGACTCTTGAGTTCTGCAAAATACTCCCTCCATACCCATATTAGTTGACATTTAGGATAGAATTGTGCTTACCAAGGAGTGATTAATTAGAAGGTATCTTTTCATCTTTGCCCTTATTAAATAGAGGTGCGGGTGCACTTCATACAAGAAATTTCTTAACTCAGATGGTTAGTGTATCGAGGTGTGACTCTAGCAAGCTGTGTTCGATTCCTGGTAGCTAGTTATTTTTTTTTGAGTGGGGCTTGGTGCGGAGGCGAGTGTTGCAAGCAATTAGTGTGCCTCGACGCCAGCACGACGGGCGGACCGGCGGGCGAGATTAATTGCATGTCGAGCGGAGCTAGCCTTGTGCATGCGCCAACAAAAAGTTGGTCAGGGGCAAACGCGTCTATGTGTAGGTGTTTACACGCTCAACGTCAACCTTTATGAAATCAGAAGGGTCACGTAGAACGACATGTAATACGGGTATGGAGGGAGTATGATTGATTTGAATGATGTTATTTTTTAATAAAACAATATTACTAGATATATGATTCTTCAAAGTTCATGGTCTTGACTTGAGTTCTGCAAAGTGCAAACTATGATTGATTTGAGTGATGCTGTTTTTTTATAAAACAATATTACTAGATATATGAGGTCTTCCAAATTCATGGTCTTGACTCCTGAGTACTGCAAACTATAATTGATTTGAATGATGCTATTTAGAGTATCATTGCGGAAAGCAGCTACACATCTGAATTGAATGAATAGGCGGATGGACATATTATAGCTACAATCTATCGGAGTATATAAATAAATAAATGCAAGTCGTACATCGTCACTAGATGATGATGACTGATATACATGTCCACACACTGCACATATATATACATATATGCAAAATACTGGAGCTTGTTATTGCAATTTGTAGGTTATGAAGCAGGATTTGGCGATGCATGCATGGATGGTGGCGTGACTCGTGAGCTGTCCTCTGGCTAGGCGCGCGCGTCACGGCATCCACCAGTCCATGATGATTATACTAGTATATGATTATTTTTTGTGATTACAGGTGGCACGTCCGCGTATTAATAGGTTGGAACGAAACTAGCTTGCTCCGATATGATGCGTCCAGGGAAGTCAAAGTATTATGATTGCATCCATTTTCTTTTCACGAACCTATAGGAAGACTGTGTATTATATTTTATTAATATATAGAAAAAAAGGCGCTATTACATGTCAGTTTCACGGCCCTTTAAAGTAGATGATTCATCCTGATCATCTCATTAGTTTTGGGTTAGCCACATACCCCCTCCGTTCAAATATATGTAAAAATTATTAATATGTATGGTGCATAATCAGAACCATCAGATAGATCGTGTTTATAATAAACTTAGGGTATTTGGAGACACAAATATTGCTGCTATTTTCTATAAACCTAATTAATCTTGAGAGCACAAATCTCATAGAGATTTTTTTATGGGACTAAGGGAGTACACATAAATGAACATCAACCCAAGATTCAAAATTTTGGTGGAATTTTTTCGATAATTTCCGAGTGGCTGAAAGAAGATTTCAAAAATTATGTTACACTTATATATGTGCTATATAATTCTAGACTCAATATTTTTCTATTGTTGATGTGTAGTCACAAATCATGCTAATATTTTGTCTGGATCTAAAACTTTTTAGAAAAAAAAATCATACTTCATTTGTGATTTTTTTAGAAAAAAAACATACTTCATTTCGAAGTCTCTAAACAAGTTCATTGAAATTGTAGGAGAATTTCAATAATTTTGGGGATGTCCAAAAAAACCAATATCAAAATTGAAAATCCTGTGTCAACCACAATTAACCACAACAAAATGCTTAGAGGAAGAGGCCCGGCAGCATGTGCCATATTTGGATGGTAGCCATGTTAGTTAAATCTATCTACAAAGAGCCCTTAATCATGTACAAAACAAATACTAGCATTAAACTAAAATAGTTTTAGGGTACGTTTGATAGAAGAAACATTTTGGTTGTGAGAATCGAGAGAAAAAAAAGTTTCACCCGTTTCTACGTGTGCACGGGCTATTGTATCCTAATTTTCTTTGTTTGTTTTTCAGTTAATCCTTTTTTAGTGCAACTAGTTAAAACAAGCTGTATTTAATTAAGTTGTTCTCCATCTAGAAAAAAGCTTAGATTTTTAAGCATATTTCTAGTTATAAAATTTATTCTTAAACTTTTTTTTCCTATGAAGCAGACCGATCGAGGATCTACCAGCCAAACAATTTCATGAAGTGATTCTAATTCATCACCAAAAACATTTCTTGAGGAAATTCGGGTTTAAAATGTTTCTACGAGAATCTGAAACCTTGCCAAACAACATGTACATTGTGAATTATTACATGAACTCAATATTTAACAAAAATTGCTATAAGAAAAATAGGTTGGAGCAAAAATGCCCATACACATAATCGGTTGGAGCCATGGATGGGGTGTTGCCACCTCAACATGGCAAAGTGGTTAAGTTTGATCCTAAACCCGCTTGTAAGAGCATCTCTAGCAGTACTACCTAAATGTTTGTTTAGGTACCCACCTATTTTTATACCACCTAAAATTTGCTTCCAAGTCCAGCAGTACTACCTAAATCTTGGCTCACAAATTCAGCTTAACAGCCAATGACATGTGGAGCCCATATGTCATCCCCTTCCTTCCTACCTTTGCCATCGACAAACTCGGACAAGCAGTTGGGAAGAGAAGGGGAGCATGCAGGCACGGCTCGCCAGCGAGAGAAGGTGGGAGGAGGAGAGGAGGGGAGCATGTAGGCATGGCTCGCCGGCAAGAGGCGAGAGGAGAGGCCAAGCGTCGCCATGGAGGAGGTCGTCCACATTGAATCTCTGCCCACGGTGTTGTTGGGGAGAGTGTCACTGCGTGGATCTACTGCCCGGTGTGGGAGAGGTTGCCGCCGTTGGGAGCGCCGAGCTAGCCACCAATGGTGAGGACCGCGGGGGCCGACGCAGGCGAGGGGAAGGTGAAGGCGAGAGCGGCGTCGGGCGATTCTGTGCGTGTCGAAGAGGAGAGAGACACGAAGGAAAAATAGGTAGTAAGATTTGTTGGCCCAACAAAATAGGTAGTGGGAGAGGAAATTTGTTGGGCCAACAAAAATAGGTAGTCAAGTAGGTAGTCTGTTGGAGTAAAGTTTTTAACCTCTACTACCCAAATATAGGATAGGTAGTGGGTTAAACAAAGTAAAAATTTACCCTTAAGAATATATGCTCTCACGTTGTCCATTGTACACTAAGGCCTTGTTTAGTTCACCCAAAAACCAAAAACTTTTCAAGATTCTCCGTCACATCGAATCTTGCGACACATATATGAAGCACTAAATATAAACGAAAACAAAAACTAATTACACATTTTATCTGTAAAATCGTGAGATGAATCTTTTGAATCTAGTTAGTCCATAATTGGACAATATTTGTTAAATAAAAACGAAAATGCTACAGTACCGAAAACTAAAAAGTTTTCGGAACTCAACAAGGCCTAATAGGTATACATCTAACGATGCACAAGTACAAGAGAGCATTGAGCATGTGTGAGCATGTGTTGTCAGGTTTGAGGTGATGCAGGGACACGTGGGTGCTGCAGATGGAGATGGAGTGGTCATCGAGCGGGAGAAGGCACACACTGCTTGGTCCACACACACACACACTTCGTGCGTCGTATTATCTTTGTGAATCGGAATCGATCCATATACTTTACTGTGCTGCATTGCATTATAGACATGAGGTGGAGTATATTACTTAGAAGAAGAAGCTGATCTGATCACTGATGGAGACTTACGGCTAATGTAGACAGGAATTGAAGGCGATCAGATATATCATGCATAACACGTGTCAGCATGCCTTGTGTCCAATCAACTAGCTAGCGATCGAGAATCGCCCGCATATATTCCACAAATACACAGGTGGACAATAGTTTGATATATGTCTATCTATCTTCGTACTAATTAATTAATATACTCCGATCCTTCTTGTGTGGAATATGATGGATGGATTTATTTATATTATATTAATGAACCAATCAATCGAGAATTCGATATTTAATTGATGCCAAAGACACACGGCAGCCTCTAGCTAGTCTAGTTCTTGGCTAGTATTTCTTTTCATCTCTCCCGATTGTTTGCTCGCCTTCCTTGGTAGCTGCTGCTGGTCACATTACAATCATCCATATTGATGCATGCGTGCGTGCGTGCTAGTTTGTTTTAGGGGATTGGATTGCAGCATATGCATCACTAGACATATATATAAAATCGAATTCATCACAAGTAAGCTAAGGTTTTCTTAGAGGATCGGAGAGCGGGAGGGGCACACAATACCCAACTGCATGCTGCCGTTTTTTGGAGCTCCATTATTACCATGATTCTGCTGCACACAAGGTACTCTCTCTTTCTTAGCTAGCTAGCTTGTGCAAATTCATACAGCAGATGATGCATTGCATTATACATGTATTCACAGGCATGAGGACGATGCCCTTGCCCAGTTGCCCTTGGTGGTTGGTAATCCAAATAAACCACCATCTGCTGCCAAGCAGGATGAGGTTGTTCATAATAATCACATGGACAACGTCGTCGTCGTTACCACTAAATCATCTGATGACGACGACGACGACGCCATCTGGATACCGCCTGATCAGGAGGCAGCTGCAGACAGCATGGAATTGGAAGATGATGATGAGCATGAGCCCACCACCTGTTACGATGCCAGAACCAGAGCCGGAGGTAGTACATCCCACTGCACATCAGATGAGGATGACGAATCCGACGATGATGATGATGCTACCAGCAGCAGTATCAGGTGGTGCCATGATCAGTCCGCCAACAATGCCGCCGACAGGGAGGAGCGGCAGAAAGCCATGCTGAGAGCCATGAACGGGCAACTCAGGATGCTCGCCGCTCGCTTTCTAGAGTCGGCTGGCATTGGCATTGGCATTGGCATTGACACCACCACCAGCAACAGCCGCTGCTGGCTTGACATTGTCACCTCCCTCTCCTGGGAAGCTGCCCTTGTGATCAAGCCTGATGTTGGCACTGCTGTAGGCAACCAAATGGACCCTTCCTCTTACATCAAGGTTAAGTGCCTAGCATCTGGTACACCCCGCCAATGGTACGTATATATATATATATATATATATATATATATACTACTATTATTAAACACCACATGTCAAGCATATATATAATGTGCATGCATGCATTTCTTGTCTTCCACTGCATGTTGGCTTCTGCATGCAGCGAGGTCGTCAAGGGCTTAGTCTTCAGGAAGAATGTGGCTCATAAGCACATGCTCACCAAGTGTCACAATCCCAGGCTGCTGCTGCTTAGCGGAGTCCTCGGCCATTCCCATGTTGGCTTCTCATCATTCAGTTCCATAGAGCAGGAAAAAGAGCATCTGGAAAAATCTGTCTGCAAAATGATGGAGATTTGCCGCCCAAATGTCATCATGGTCGAGAAAACGGTTTCACGAGACATACAGGAGCTTCTTCTCAGGGAAGGTGTCACTCTAGTGCTTGACATGAAGCTCAACCGCCTGCAGAGGGCTGCTCGCTATTCCGGCGCTCCCATACTCTCGTTTACAGAGGTTCTCAGCAGGCCAAAGCTGAAGCAGTGTGACTACTTCCACGTTGAAAAAGAGACGGAGGAGCACAACAACCTTACCTGCAGCAGCACTGGGGTTGGAAAGAGGCCATCTAAAACATTAATGTTCCTGGAAGGCTTTCACAAGCCACTGGGATGCACGGTACGTCTGCTACTTCCTTTCTAATTAATCATACTAAGATTCATGCATGATCGTACCTTTCACAGCCCACCACTGACGCTGCATTATATTATACTAAGACAAGATCCATGCATGAGCATGAGCATACCTTTCTAATTAAATCTCTGCTTTATGTATATGGTCGCCTTGACAGCAGGGTGCATTTTTCTTCTTTATAATTTGACAGACACACTTTTGTTTCCTTTTAAAATAAAGCACTGTCATGCATTGCATGATTCTGGCCTAGCTTACATTCATATCATATAGATTAAGACAAGACTAATTGATGAACCAGAACCACTATTGTCTATACAACAATGAGATACTAGTAGTGATGACGCAGCTGCATCGAGAAGTATGAAAGTATATATATATAGATAGATAGAATAGATGTCTTCTTTCCAACATCAAGTGCTAATTTCGTGTAATTATTATAAATCATTAGTAAATTAACAGCTCACTGTAAATCATAGACAATGGTGATTCCTTTCTTCCTGCAGATATTGCTAAGGGGAGCAAATACTGAAGAACTGAAGAAAATCAAGCAAGTCATGAACTACACAGTGTTTGCAGCATACCGCCTCGTTCTTGAGACGTCCTTCTTCGAAGATCAGAGACTGATCTTGAGCAATAAGAATTCTTCCAAAGAAGAAGTTTCTGTCACTAGGAAGGCGGGACCACCGTCACTAGGATCAGTACAGGAATCTACTGATGGGGTGCCAGTTACCATTTCTTCTACAAATTTCAATGCTCTAAATTCACTCGAGAAGAACTTCTCTAATGAGCTCCGAGAGGGTTCAGTAATATATTATGATTCTAATCAAGCACTCCCTTCTGAAGGACTCGCATCAGCAGTCCCAGAATCATCCAGAAGATTTATTGATATATTCCATTATCATAATATTTATTTACCGGTCACTGCTTCTCAAGAGGCAACTGATCATCAGATAGAAGGCAGGCCTCGATACAATGAAGGCCTGGCAAGTAACAGTATCCGTATCAGCCCAAACGTTGGAGTAGCAATTGGTTCTGGCGAGAATGTGGATCATTTAAACGATCCTCAGGAACAGGCACCCTCTGAAACCAATCAACCAATGCCATTGGATGACCCTTCGGTTAGGGAAAAACATGAGCAGTCATTGGAAAATATTAAACACAGCACCAGTTACAATAACGGAGACAAGACATCTGATATAGATGAGGTGGATGATGTCTTGGAGTCTCAGAGCATACTTATTTTGCTGTCCAGCCAGTGTATCACAAAACAGGTTATCTGCGAGCAGAGCCGTCTATCCCGTATAAGATACTACGGAAATTTTGATGTTTCCTTAGGACGCTATTTGCAAGACATTTTGCAGAAGCAGGTAAGATTGTTATTGTTACCATTCTAGGTTATGTTTATCGATCTGCTTCTGTCAGCTTAGTATGAATTCGATGCCTCCAAACAAACAGCTTCTTGCTTCCATTCGTTTTGACTGATACAGAACCTTGCCCAACTCAGAAGAATATGCTCACGACCCATGATTGTGTCTTTTTCACAGAATCTCAGCTGTTCCTCATGTGGAGAGCCTCCAGAGGCTCACATGTATTCCTACACTCACCGCAACGGGAATCTGACTGTTCTTGTGAAGCACTTGCTGCCTAAATATTGTTTACCTGGTGAATCAGAAGGAAAGATTTGGATGTGGACTAGATGTCTAAGATGTGAACATGAAAATGGGATCTCCAGATCATCACGAAGGGTGATAATGTCAACTGAAGCACACTACCTTTCATTTGGGAAGTTCCTTGAACTCAGTTTTTCAAGCCACTCAACTGCTAGAAGGCTGTCAATATGCGGGCATTCACTCAATAGGGATTGTCTGCGCTTTTTTGGGTAAGCTCAAGAGTCAAGAACCTTAGAACATCAGCTGCATATGATTTCATAAATTATTTTGCTTCCATAGTATATCAGACTGAACCTTTTCTATTCATTTATTTGGGATCTGTCAACTTCAGGCTGGGCTCCAAAGTTGCAATGTTCCAGTATTCCTCAGTCAAAGTTTACAATGCCTGCAAACCACAGCCTACTCTTGAGTTTCACAATCCCAATATGCATGAGTGGTATGGGCAAGAGGTAAGAAACGTATGTATCGTTCTCAACTGTTGGTTCCATCTCATGCTTCTTTTGTGAACATCCATAGTGGAGCCTAATGCCTCTGCTGCACTTCTTTAAGGTTCTTGCCACAGGAGTTACACTTTTCTCTGAAGTCACAAGCGTACTACAGAAGCTGAAGGATCAGTTTCCTGAGCTGGCAATCTATTGTGGTGCCTTCTTTCCTGTTAAAGACTTTTCCCAGCTTGAAGAGATGTTGATTAAAGAGAAGGCTGAGTTCATGGTAAAAATTCCCGTCCTCTTTTAGATGAACCTTCCATCGGTCGTACTGATTGATTTACTCTGCATTTCTGGTAATCATTATTTCACGACTTATCTTTATCATCATCCAGGATTCTCTAGCAAAGGCTGTTGATCAAAATAGGGAATCAAGCTGTGTGGATGATATCCTCAATGTAAATTGGCTCTATCAGGATCTTCTGCTGGAACTTTATGTGTGGGACCACCGGCTGCATCAACTTCTAGACTGTACATCTGCTGAAAATGCAATAGTGGGAAATGGCACCTCTGAATTTACAGGTGACCAAACTGCAGTAGTTGCTGAAGCAGGTGGGATCGGTGAGCGCATGAGCAGCAAAGCATCCTTTGCGAATAGATGTATCGAGCAAGAGAAGTTCAGTGAACCAGGGACGTACAGACATGCATCAACCTTGCTTGATGATGCATGGAATAAGCATTACAATGATCAGCATAGCACAAAAGTGCCATCTTCTGGGACCTCAAATTGCTTGGGCGTTCAGAGCAATATTCCGCAACGGTGTGACGGGAGAAAATGGGTTTGGAACCCACTGAATGAGTCCAGATTGGCTTACAGGCAGGAAGTGGAAGCTGGATGTTTGGAAAGGTTTCAAGTTGTTAACCACTACTGTCCAACTCATTTATCTCCCTTACACAAACACAGACAATCTGCCGAGGAGATGGGCTCTCCACATTTCACAGTAGGTCCAGGTGGCAGTATCCTGTGCGTATCAGAGGATGAGATATCAAGTATAATATCCCGAGCTCTTGCTATATCTGAGGAACGTCGCCACTTACTGATGGATGCTATCGCTGAGATTGAACCAGCAGATATCAGGGGTAGAGAGTATGCTAAAACAATGGAGAAGTCTTACAGCTCGGTATCTGAAAGTTCCTCTGCTGCTTTGTCCTGGTCGTCGTCGTTTGGATCTTCAGATTCTGAGGCAAGCATTTCATCTGACGACCTGTCCAGCTATGATAGCTCACTTCTATCATCCTCTCTCCATCCAGAAATATCTGTCAACGGGAGAATAGCTCTCAAAGGGAAGTACTCAGTCATCTGTGTACACTCTAACCAGTTCTACAACCTCCGAAAGAAATGCTGTCCATCGGAGCTTGCATATATTACTTCCTTGAGCCGTTGCAAGAAGTGGGATGCTCAAGGCGGAAAGAGCAAGGCATTCTTTGCAAAAACAATGGATGACAGACTCATCATAAAGCAAATAAAGAAGACAGAGTTTGAGTCCTTCATCAAATTTGCGCCTGATTACTTCAAGCATGTTAACCATTCTCTGGACACGGGAAGCCAAACTTGCCTTGCCAAAATCTTAGGAATATATCAGGTAGTTATTTCAAATGGTTGTTGCAGGACTTCCTTCTTCTCACTGCTGCCTTACTTTTATTAAACCGTGAGCATCATGTTTTATTTCAGGTCAAGCAAATAAGACATGGCAAGGAGATTAAGATGGATCTGATGGTGATGGAAAACATCCTGTTTGGACACAATGTGTCACGTACATATGATCTGAAAGGCGCCATATTTTCGCGATATGTCTCAGACTCAAATGACCATGGCACCGTCTACTTGGACCAAAACTTTGTGGATGACATGCGTGTTTCTCCAATCTATATTTGTGGAAGAGCAAAGCATCTCTTAGAAAGGGCAATCTGGAATGACACGTCTTTTCTCACGGTATGTATGACTTCCATTTGTGCTGCCATACCATAATTCATAGATGGATAAGAATTGAAGACGTGCTAACAAAAATACCTGTGCTTGCAGTCGATCAATGTTATGGACTACTCTTTGCTGGTTGGAGTGGACAGGCAGAAGCATGAGCTCGTATTTGGCATCATCGACTACCTGAGGCAGTATACATGGGACAAGCAGCTGGAGACAATGGTGAAAGCGTCTCTGGTGGTGCCCAAGAATGAATTGCCAACGGTGATTTCCCCCAGGGATTACAAGAAGAGATTCAGGAAATTCATGAGCAAGCACTTCCTGACAGTTCCAGATGACTGGAGCACGGAGAATCCACCGTCGGTGTCCTGCAAGTCCTGTGCTCACGCCGGCAACACCACCAAGTTGCCGGGAGTGGTCGATGAAAAGCCTCAGCATCCAAGCCCAATCCTGTCGTGCGCTTAATTCTCTTCACATCAAAAACCAATTTCTTCTGGCTCATTCTTGAAGGTTGTACATACATACATAGCAGAAGAAGCTGTCAAAGTTTTCAGCTTATAGATTAGGCAAAACTTGTTGGAGCCACAATGTGCTGAGGTCAATGACCACGGCGCATGTCTATGTGTCTGTTTATCTGTTATAGTACCATGCCAAGAGTGCCGGACCGGGCAACATTGACTCTAGGCGCCTGGCTTTATTCCTTGCATGACAGCATACCGTTCGCACTTAGCAGCCATGGGCCATGGCAGCGTTACACGCAGCTTTGGAAAAATGCTGTAGCATCTGGTACGCCAACAGAGCAGGCTGTAGCTTTCGAGCAGTGCACATGATAAATTCCCAGGCCAGCAGTCGAATATGTAGGATAAGCATAGACACCACAGCAAATCAACCTTCCTAATAAGGAATTGAATTCTGATACTGGAGACTAATATCACAAATGGAAGGAGGAAAAGATGCTATAAGAAGTTCCAATTTACTAGTCTATGACCAACCTCACCACACACGCATGAGTACATATATAATTCTCTCTTCAAGAAGTGAAGAAACTATTGCGAGCCCTAGCTTATGCAGCCTTCATTGAACCCAGCACTATATCGCCACGGTCAGTCTTCTCTGGGCATACCATCTGTTTGTATGTACCTCTTCCACTGCAGAAATGCCAACTTGCTAAACCTTTTCTTGCTTGTTGTCCACAAGGGGAAGCATTTCCATCTGATTTCTTGAAAGGTTCGCAGGCGCTGTTCCTGGACTCCCTGGGGCTGCAGCCTGCCGTTGTGAGATCAGATGCCTCACGTAGCCATAGAAAGTGCAACCAACCAGGGTGATTCCACATCCAATTGCATTCATTGCAGAGATTGGATTCCGGAAGATCAACCATGACACTAACACAGCCACCGCAACCTACAGAAGCATGTCCATTAAGATGTCAATGTCGAGTAGAGGGAGTAGGGAGAAGAACATGGCCCAGAATATAGTCATGTCTTCTTACTTTAAGGTTGCCAGCAACGTTGAAAGTCACTGCTGTCGTTGAATGGATGACATAGAAGATGGAGAAGTTAAGGCAAAACGCAAGCACCCCTGAACCTAGGATGATAATCAACGCAGAAACGATGGAATCATGTGTGTAGAACCAGTTGATTACACCACCTCCTTCAAGCAACATTGCTGGTAGAGCCAGTATCATGGTGGCAAAGGGTGCCATGTAGTACACCGTGTTAATGCTGCAGAAAATAGAATAAATCATCTTACTAATTAATTAGCAGTTCCAACCTCCATTGAGCAGGAAAAATGGTCTCGAAGAAGAGATTGATTTCGGAAGAAGATGAAATGCTTTGAACACTGTTATTGGCAGAGCACGCAGCTGCTAAATATAAGCACATGGGCACCAATACCATAAGACAAGTGTGTACCTGTCAAATTTGTATCCATGGAGCAGGGACTCTGCCAAGATGGTCTTTGTAGATGTAGCCAGGCAGCCAACCATGGCAGCACAAAAACCAAAAATGTTGAAGCTAAGCTCTGTCACCGAAGTCAGGAGTATTCCCCCAACTATGGGGACGAGCGAAGCCCATATGCGCCACTCGAAATGCTTATTCCAGACTAGCCACTGCAGAATAACTGCATGGCATGAAACGAGCGTATCATCTTCTCTTCTGATACCACAGCAAGGTAACAAGTGGAAGATTGAACGAAAAGCGAGGGTAGCATAATCAAGGTACCTGTGGTTGCAGGAGTGAAAGATTTGATTGTCTGCATGAAGGAGACTGGAATGTAGCGCAGGCTCACATTTCCCAGCACAATGTTTATGCAGAAGACGAACGACATTGGAAATATCCGCTTCCAGCGGTCCTCCGGTTCAACTTGAATCAGCGGTTTCGCCTTAAGCACATGGATTGCAATGTAAGCTCCAATTGAAGAGCAGATGAAGTGGACACAGGACACGGTGAGAGGAAACTTGAAATCCAGTTTCTGCAGGGAAGAACATCTTATATCAAGGACACGGAGATTGACAGAGGGAGGTTACCACCCACCACCCAATCAGTTGGTTTGAACAGTAAATGGACTGCATTAGTTTAGGCAGTAGTATGGCATGGAAGAAAGGGAGGACGAGGAGTTACTTGGAAAGTCATTGCAATAACCTCCTATCCTATTATTACATGTCTATCATTAGCCAATTTACCCAAACATTCCCGTAAAATCGAGATAAAATACGGTGTGACCAGGCTGCTGAACCCTGGTTGATTAAGCACCAACTAGTAATAATTCAAGCCCCAATGGGCAACCCAAACTAATCTGGAAGAGTCGTTCTCGTACAACTAGAATGGGGCAGGAGAAGCATCTGGCATCCAGATCCGCGGCGGAAGATGGGAAGCTAGAATCCATAGAATGCGGGTGGAAAGGAGGAAACCTGGAAGATCCACTTGTTCATGATGATGACGGTGACGTTGAAGCCCCACCACTGGAGGATGGCGAGCACCGCGCGCAGGGTGCCCAGGCTGGCCGGCGCCTTGCCGCCGTCCTCCATCTCTTCCTTCCACAGCTAGTGTATTGTGGACGAGAAAAAAAGGAGATGGCGGGGGTGGGGCAAGCTGCTCGTCGGCGTCGGCCACGGCCCGGAGAGTAGACCACGGCTCACCTCATCGTCATCTCGTCGGTGGGAGGGGAGGAGGAGGAGGAGGAATGGGGCGGGCGGGGAACTCACACCTGGGGAGGGGAAGGAAGGAAGGAAAGGAAGGGGCCAGGTCTAGTCTACAGTAGTCTCTGGTCAGTGTGACCACACATACGAGAGAGAGATTGGAATTTTGGACTTTGAAAATTCCTTGGACCAGTCTACCGCAAACACATATGATTTTCTCTTTTCTCTTTGTTTTCATTTTATGTGGTTATGCTGCTGGAACTGGAATTGCGGCCTAATGTAGGAGTAAATTTCACAAGTGTTTCTTTTTTTTTCCCTCTTTGTAATGACCGAATACTCCCTCCATCTTTTAATGTAAATTACTGTTTTTTTTAATGAATCAATTAATCTTAAGTTTAGTTGATATAAAGTAGATAGATGGATAGGTAGATAAACCAATTACATTTATAAATCATTTGGTTAATCATAAAATACATTTTTATGATAAAACTATTTGTAAATACAAATATTATTTTTTGCAATTTGAACTCAAAATTTATGCATAAGTTGACAAAAATCCCTATCTTTTCCTCTGCTTTTTTGAAGGGGTGCAGCGCAGTGCAGGGGACCGGGAAGGAAAATAGAAAATCTGTACCATCTACATTTTCTACTCCCTAGTCATTCCAATAATCTTAGATAGTCAAAGCATTTTTAAATTTGACCAAAATAAAAAAAAACTAAAATTTACAATATAAAGTGAGTATACTATAAAAATATAATTAAGAAAAAATTTAATAATCATAATAGTTATTATTTTATCAAATAAATTTAGTTAAATTTAATATACTTTAACTTTCTAATATTCTTGCAGTGACTTATAACTTAGGATGGAATAGTAGAGAAGCACCCACATATATACGTAGCACAAGAGATCACGCACGCCTGCGCATGGACTGCATGTCTTGCAATGTGACCGGTTATATAATCGCTTACCGTGCTTTTCAGTAACCCACCATTCTCAGCCAAAATCAGTCCTATTTTTTCAGATATGAAATAGTATTTTTCTCTCTTATAACATATCAGCATCAGCCCCAAAAAACAGCCAGATAGCATTGTACCATCTCTGGAATGTACTCCTTCATCCCAAATTGTAAGTCATTCCAAAAATCTTAGAGTCAAACTTTTTAAAGTTTGACCAAATTTATATAATAAAATAATTATTATTATGATACCAACTAAATATCATTAGATTCTTCCTTAATTATATTTTCATAGTATACTCACTTTACGTTACAAATCTTAGTATTTCACTTTATAATTTTGATCAAACGTGAAAATGCTTTGACTCTCCAAGATTTTTGAAATAACTTACAATTTGGGATGAAGAGAGTACGTAACTAACAAGATAGTAACAGCAAGTGCGCGCACTCAAATCTCCAAATTAATTTTACACACGTTTCGAATGCAACTCAACAAGGACCTCCCACCCTTTTCAAATGCACATGCACCCCTCCTCGGTTGCCTATATCTCGTCATCTTCAAATGGGTCTCTCTCCGGGAAGTCGCCAACCTGCTAAAAAGAAAATGAGAAGAAAAAAAACTGTTGAAGAACATTTTAACTTCTGTGACAAAGAAAAAAAGATCATTTTTTTTTATCGAAGTCACATGGGAACTGCGTATCTTTGTATTAATAAGAGAGAAGGAGATCGAATCCCATACAAGGCAACCTCTTAGCTCCTTGGAGTGCATTATCCTAAAGAGTGGTTTTCATAGTGCATTTTTTTATGAGAGAAAGATAAAGAGTATGGTCACTCCATGTGTGTTTATTTTGCATTAGTCATTTTTGTTATGTAATAAGAGAGATTATGGTTGCACCCCAGAAATCACCTGTTATACTATTATTATAACGACCCAAACAGAGCAAAGGCTCGGCCCCTGTTAACTTTTTCGTCCTTATTAATATAGGCAACCCAGCTCGAAAAGGTTATGTCACAAAGAAACATGCTCACAATTCTTTTCTTTAGAAAAAACTCAAGACCTTACGTTGCAAACACACAACACACTAATGTTACATGACCCGCTACTACAAAAAGGTTGTGTTACTCCTCATGTTCCCAAACGATATTTGGAGAAGCACTAGGCGCCTCTAAATTTCAGCAATCAGCTGCAGAGATAGCGTCTAACCAAAACTCGCTCCAAAGTACGCACAAGGTAAAGAGCTAGGAATCTAGCAACGAAAATACCTTTACTTTCTCTGGTCTCACAATTGCCCCATGACCTTGAGGGCACTCAAAGAAGCGAATGCCTTTCACCCTGCAGTATCCAAGAAGCACAAGAAAATGTTATAAAGAGCTACTGCCATTTATTAATGATAATAGCAGGTTACCCATCACAAAATCAAGGAATATGACATAAGCAGCAATTAGCATTACATAACAAAAATGACTAATACAAAAACCAACACAAAGGCCTATCATTTTCTATTTTTCATAGTTTAGGACTCAACATACATGCCATCATGCTTTCCAAGTGGCTCATCATATTGCACTCCAACCCAGAATCCACGTCCAAGGGCTTCAGCTCTACCAACAAATTTTACAGTGCCCCTCTTGGCACCAGGTTCGACTTCACATCTATCTCCCACCTGTGACACACTTATTAGACCACTTGCTGCAGTTGGCAGCCATTAAGACTACCAGTTTAAAATCAATCCTAAGGATGTTCACATATTCAGTTCAGAGGGAAGAGGAAAGTGACATTCTGGCAATGGAAGTGGTTAGCATGCTGATTCAGTAATATATTATTAGCTCAAACTAGGCTATTCTAATTATATATCATGATTGTGCCAGCCATTAAAGATGTAACTGAAGGGAGGCTCTGTGGACTGGCAGGGTGTGTCTTTGGGTGCTAAATCATCAGCACTAAAAATCTGACACTGATTTTGGACAATTTGCCAGTCTTAGTGCAACTAAATTGAAGCACATGGGAAGAACCAAAGTAACTGACCTTGATTTTGGAGCATAGTTCCTCCATATGCTTTTCTAATTGCTGAAAGAAATAGAATTATAAGTGAGATTGAAAAAATGAAAGAAGACATTCCAAAACTTTATAGTAACTTACTTCTTTATCCTCTGACGGAGAGTTTTTCGGGACCATCTTTTCTTTGAATTTTCGAAAGTTAGCTGTCACCAAAATCATAAAATTAGGTAGCATTGGGCCTAATTTATCCAAAGGCAATATTTGACTGGGAAAGAAAAAGGGAATGAATAAACTAACTGTCGAGCTTATCGTATGCTTCATCGGACATTTTGTACTTGTCGACAAGGGAAGTGTCTTCCAACCAGCCACCCGAGGTGAGTGAGGAAGGATCGAGATCAACAACATGGATCCGGTAGCCGTTGTAGGGGGCGTAGGCCGCGAGCGGCGCGGCGTCGTCATCGAGGTCGGCGATCTTGGCGCCGGTGTCGTCGCGGAGCTGGAGACGCATGGAGGCGACGGCGGTGCCGGTCTTGCGCCAGAGCTTGTCCTTGAGCGCCTCGACGGTGGTCTGCGCCCCGATGCATTAGCAGAGCAGAGACGATGGAGATCCCGATCCTGGTCCCTTGGGAACGGATCCCGGCAAGATGAGAGGCACACCCACCTGTTGCGAGACGCGGATGTCGGCTGCGAAGGTGGAGAGATTGGAGTGGGTGACGAGCAGGAGGACGCTGTCGTCAGCCGGCAGCTGCAGCTTCGACGACGCCATGGTTGTCCCTTGTCCGGGGCGGCGGTGCTGCGGGTGTGTGTGAGGGGAAGTTGCGAGTCGCTAGCGCTAGCAGCGTCTGCGTCTGCCTCTGGCCGCCGCCGGTGTTGGGGTTGATGGGGTCGTGGGCTGCTGGCCATATGGGCTGCATTACCGTATGCGGAGGTGGCCCAGACCGGCCCATTATTATTATTATTATTATATATTATATCTCTCCTACTTAAAACATGTATTCAGGACCCGTCTACCAAACTCCCATGATGAAGCCTCCTCAGCCCGCGCCTCACTCCTTGCCCCTCCCCAATCAGAGCCTCTGTCCTCCACTCGTGCCTGTCCCCCACTCCTCCCCACGCATCCAGACTTCATCGCCTCCTCTCTCAACGCACCCACCCCATCCCCTCCTCTCCCAACGCACCCCGACCTCCTTCCCTTCTCTGCTGAGCGCTCGCCTGTGCCCTCTGCTGCTGCGTGTGCTTGCGAGGGTGCGTGGTGCGCCGCCGCCGCCGCCGGTTGAACAGGAGGGCCGCCGCTGCCTCGCGCTCCAGGAGCCGCCGGAGGGCCTGGTGCTGGCTGAGGTGGCCGCGCACGCCCGCCCACGCCCGCGCTCACCTCCACTCCAACGACGGCGGCTGCGACGACGAGTGGGCTCGCCAACGACCAAGTCCCGTTGACGACGATCCCCGCCACGCCAACGCCGAGGCTGAGCCCCTGCGCCAACGACGAGCCCTCGTGCAGCACCGGTATCCACGCGACCAACTCTGGCGCGGCGTCCGCCCTCTGCAGCACCGGTATCCCCGCGACCGTCGCTGCTGTCCTACTTCGCCACTCGCCACCTTGGCCGGCGACGAGCACCCCCAGGACACCAGGTATTCCCTCCCCTTGGTCCTCCCTTCCTGCCCTTCCTGATGTGCGAAGCCGTGCGCCCAAAACCTAACCTACCAGTCGTAATCGGATCTGGATTGCTTTGCAAAAATTATTGGGGTTAGGGCGTTTATCCAGGTTTCGTGTGGTTTAGGAGATTACTGGCTTCAGCACAATCTGTCCTTCCTCATGTTTCTGTCGTCTTGATGTTGATCCTAATTAAAGGATTCGTGGAACTCTTCAATCGATAAAAAAATTCCTCTACAATTTCCCATCAAAATTTTTTAGGCAATTAGTGATTGGGGGCCGCTGATATCAGTTACTGAAAGATGTGGTTACCTTTGCATGCTTAATTCCCTGTGTGAGGTGTGTTTTTTGTAACAAGGATCAATAACCTGACAAGGATCAATTGCCTACTGAATATTTGAAAATTGAGTATAAGACAATTATGTTACTTGATGCATATTTCAACTGGGCTTCATCGTTGGAAATTATATCTTAGCAGTCGAACAGGTAAATTAGGCCTGATAATAGTTACCATCAGCACTACTCCTGAATCATGATGTGTAAATGGGAATCAATATCACTTAATTGCTTTGGATAAATAAGAATTTTGGTATGGCTATAGTTTCGTATTATTCTACCTTCTGCTTCTAGATATTACATCTTACAGAAATCCAATATTTACAAAATATTGGTTTCTTGCTTTGCAGCAGAGTTAGTATCCAATTTTCACTTCACATGGGTTAGTATCATATAACATTCTGGATTGCAGATTGCTTTAAATATGATACATAACAGGTGACAATAATTTATTAAATGGTAGTCTTCAATAGGAAAAAAATAAAAAGGGCACAAAATGCTAATATGGTTGTTGTCAACTTTTTTATCCTGCAAATTAGTGAGTACTCAAGTTCCAAGATAATGAGTTACTATATAGTGCTTGCCTGTGCCACTACTGCAACTATAGGGCATTATTAGGCATTTGGATATCTGTGTTATCTCTGCCAGTACTGCCAATATCTTCCTTACTTTTTTGTTACCTAAGGGACCAACCTTGCTTGGGGGATACACCGTCTGAATCCATGCACCAATCGTCAAGTGTTGGCATGCAACCATCTCATAACAAAGCATAAACTAAAGCATGGTCTGCCCACAACCAAGTACTCAAGTATATGAAATAATGGTCATTCCTGAATATTTTCAAGTTCATAATTTTATTGTTCAGTGATCATATCTGCTTGCAGAATTTAACTTCTACTTACAATTACAAATTTCTTGAAATAACAAAACATAGACTTCATTTTTTTTCTACTGTGGATCATCTTGAGTGGTAGAACATTTTTTCTGCTTCGTAAGGTAAGATCATAAGAGAAGCTGCTCTCTGTGTGATCGAAACATATCAAATACTTATGCAGATCACTCTTCAGAAACACAGGCTTGTGCAGGTGCGTATTTTTTTGCAAGCTATTTCTGTAAGTTCTGGACGAGAGGGTCTATTCTATTAGTTGCTGGTTCATTACTATTCGTTGGTATATAGTATATATTGCATTGCCCTTGTTGCTATGAATTTCACAGACAAAATGGAATTCATGAAAAATTAGCTTCTATTCATGAATCTATGAAAGAAACAGTGTTTTTTCATACGACTTAGTTTATACCACTGGAGGACCTCCTGTTTTCATAAGTGCTACTAATAAATAATGATTTACAGGAATACACAAAGAAACCCTTTTCTTGTTTATTTAACTTACACTCTATTTCCTGGATAATATTTGCATGTCTAAATTGGTATTGATCACTTTGTTCGTGTATGTTATCTGTGATTCATTGGTCCGTGTTAATGGACTCTGTAAAATCATAGTTTTGTTGTATGATCAGACATTTAATTTCTTATAGGCTGCAGTGTCCACTCATGATTTACATTGATTTGTTGGTTTTTCAACCCAGCTCGGTAGTGGCCAGTTTGGTCTGGTTACTCAAAATCCTTCTTTCTGGATTATAGATGCCACATATGTGTTTTTTTGTTCCTTTTTAATTGCAACAGCCGGCATACCTTGCTTACAGGTACTTCTATATGTCAGCTTTGGAGCTATGTCCTGGTCCTTGGAATTGCCATCGACCAGATCGGAGAGGGGGAGCAACAAAGACAGAGGTAAGGAAAAGGAAGGAATATGTTGTAGCTCTGTTTGCCTGCAGTGCTCACTACTACTGTTGAAGTCTAGCAACAACAACTGTGAACTCTAAATGAAAATTTTCAGCTTATTTTATTTCGGGAAGCCTGATTGGTCACTAGAGCCAAGTCAAATTTCTAACTGAACTAGATTTTTGAGTCAGATTTCATTTTTTAGCTCTTTTGCATATGAACAAAACAATATTTGGAGCTGAAAGCTATCATTTTGCCAGGCAATTTGATTCCATGCTTTGAGCTTCAAAATGATTTGATGAAATGACCAGTCATATACATATGTTTTGAGTAGGTCCTGAACATAGTATACTATGATGTTTAAGTAGCTCCAAAATTTACTGATTGGCTTCAGCCTATAGGCATGTAGGTCTTCAGTCTTGGCATGCAGCTTTGCATCAGTATCTCCCATCCACATTGCTCCTTCTCCGTATTATTTTGTTTAGAAAACATTTTATATACAGAGAAGGTGGTGAGGCAATGCCAAGTGGTATGCAAGATTCGGAGATTTCACATTTTTATTTTTCCTGAAAGAATTGCTATTTCAACTAGATTGACTATGCTTTTAGTGTACTTGCACATTCTGCTTTACTCATGTACATTTTTACTACAACATGTGAAATAATCATGTTCAGTTGTTCATATTACAAAAGCAGCTCTCTTAAATTCAGCTTAGGTTTGCATTGTTATCTCAGTCTCTATCTCTTGGATTCACTTTTGTAGCCAATTGTGAATAATTATTTTACATTCAGAAAAGTGATTCTACAGTTTTACATGTACTAACTAGATTAGGTATGTATTTAGGAAAACCCTCCTTTATTCATGCTCTTATTTCATAGATATAGACTATTGAGTGTAGTATCTGCACCCAACTCACTGCATGCATCAAACACTGCAGTTAGTGAATCCACCTGGATGCAACTTTTGCAACTTATCAGCCAAACGAACAAGACGAGTGAATATTCTTATCTATAAGGTCTTTTCTATGTCAGCAAATTGCAATCATCAAGCCTGTCAAGAAAACTACGACAGTCAAATTATTTATTGCGCGAGCAAATAAAATGGCCTTATTATGACTAGGCTTGTAACTGATTATCTATTAGCATGTTTTAGCAAATATCAATGTGAGCTTACAGTAAGAGAGCTCTTGATTCGATGGGCCCCGGGAGGGATGTAAACCGCTGCTAGCAAGGCCACAACTGCCACACAAGTGCGGGAGAAAGGGAGGGCGGCCATAGCATATGGCTTCTGGAGGAGGGCGACATCAGTAGTTTGAGAAGCCAAGCTCCCTATGTTTGTGATTGCAAGATGAAAGCAAACACTTGGGTGGAAGCATGACAAGCACCATGCATGCTACAGATCTGCAAAGCTGTTTTTTTTCTTGCTTGCTTAAAAAATGGCAAAATATATAAGTAGCTTTTGAAAATAGTTATGAGATTACATCAGTAATTTATATTTTACAATTAGAGTCATCACTTGATCTCTTGAAATACTTGAAAATATAGATTTTTAAAACCGTAGCAACGCACGGGCATGAACCTAGTATTATTAAAAAAAAAAAGAAAACCCACACCAGTCCCGTGAAAGATCTTTTTCTTTCTTTTTTTTTTCCCCTCAACAAAAGCCGAGTTGCTGGCGGACGGTTGAGAGAGGAGGAGGAGCGCCAGCGCTATCCTATCCATCCAGTCCAGCATCCACTCCGTCTTCCAAGCTTTCCGGCTCCCTCCCATCCCAGGCAACAAGAAATGGCGGCGGCCTCCGCTCCCGTGCCCCCGGTCTTGTGCAAGCGGTGGCAGCAGCTAGTGCTTGTCCACACCACCAAGCCCCCCCTGCCCCTGCGCCTCACGCGCCACGCCGTCTCCGTCCGGGCCGCGCCGCCCCGTCAGCAGCAGCAGCAGCACCGCGCCCGCCCACGGCCACCTCCCAGGAATAAGCCCCCCGGACCCGCGCGCCGTCCTCCCAGGATCCCTCGGGACCAAGATGATTATGAATACGACGACGGCGACCGGGAGGAGGGGAGATTCTCTGGGGGTACCCGGGCCGCCGCCATGCCCAAGCCACCGGCCGGCTTCGTGCTGGATGACCAGGGCAGGTGCATCGCCGCAGCATCCAAGCGCATCGTCACCATCGTACGCCTACCCATCACATTCCTCTCCTCCTCCTTCCTTTCTTTTCTTTCGTTCTGCACCTTGGTATGGTTCTTTCATTCATCACAAATGAATGCATCTGCAGATCGACGACACCAGCAACCGCCCCTTGGAGTGCATTATCCGAAGAGTATTCAGGAGCTCGCAGGGCCACGACTGCTTGCTTCTCTGCCCCGTTGACATGTAAAGCTCCACGGCCACACTTTCGATCGTACCATTGTCCATTGCCCCCACTCATACTCATGGCAGACTCCAAGTGACACTCTTCCAGGCCTGTGCAGGTCCTCAAGAGCACAAATTTCAGTGGATGGGTAGCTGTATGTCTCCACCGTCTCTGCCTTATATACATTCCTTCAACTGATTATTTATTTCTTTTTCCATGGTTCCTAATGTAATGGAATAATGCTTTCTTCCTTTCCTATACGTTTGATGCACAATTTTTACCTGTTTATTTAGGTCCATGACGACCAACTCAAGCAAATCATTCCATCTGTTGCCTATGCCCTTGCCAGAGTGCATATGCACTTTGTCGAAAGCGGGTAAGGAAGGTGCAAACACCTCAGGCTATCTCTATTCATTTCTCTGCTTCTATCGTAATATCTCTGTACATACAAGCGTCTTTCCTCTCCGTTTCAGATTCTGTTATACAGCAAGGGGTGGCTTCTGCTTTCCTGAAGAGGCCATTCAAGAGTTTCATGGTAACCAAAATCACAGGCATCCTTTTTTCTATGAGGTCAACATACCTTGTCATCTAGTCAAAATGACTCAGCAAATTCACCCCCAAAAAATCTGTATTTGTGGATGTTTTTTTTTTAGGGTAGCCTACCTTGTCGACCCAAAACGTTTTCTAGACAATATCACAATTTCAGCAACCATTTTCTTGTTAGTGCAATCTACTATTTGTGATATCCTCTTTCGTATCTCATATGCAGATTCTGGTGATGGCGGTGACGGTGTACCTTTCGAAGGTGTAGAGATTTGCTGCTTCAATTTGGTGAGCAAATTGCCTGGATGCAATATTAAATATGAATTTCTGATTTTGGTCAACTTGATGTACAGTTGTTGTGATTCAGTTAGCTTCATAGGATAATTGACCTATGCAGCATGCTTCTACTGGTACATTACAGTGACAAATAAGTAACTGACAAGTAGTCAATATTGGGTCTTCATTGGCATGTTTGAGATTGCTGACATTTTGTATCTGCAGGATGGTGCACACTATATGATTTATACACCAGTTGATCCTCTCCTGTTCGTCGCAGTCAAGGTTAGTTGGTGGTTGTTCAACTTGTGGTGCAATTGGTTGTTGTTCAGCTTGTGGTGCAATTTAGTTTGTACATGATGTCTGAGAATGTTGTCACATGTTTGTGCAGCATAAGGATGGTGTCCTACGCATTGCTGAGGATGTAAGCAGTGTTGTGATTAGCATTTTCCTTTATCAATCCAGTCTGTATTTAGAGTAGAGGAAATAGCAACCACTTACACGCCCACTGTGAACGTTTTTCAGGATCTAATGGAAGACCCTGGAGTTCTGGATGCGGTAGATGAAGAGACAGAATTTACAGCTCTAGTGGTACGTGGCCTCATCTTTACCTTATGTATGTAGTTCATAATACTGTTTTGGTTAAGACGAGGTGGATAAGATACCTTGAACTTGTGTGTGATGTGCAGGAGGAGGAGGAGGCCCTTCTTGAAACAGTACTTGGTGAAAGGTGATGGATGCCATGGAGCAGGGAGGGGGTTCCTACTTGTATAGGAAGAGGAGGATGAGGAGACTCTGATTGTAGTCCACTCAGCCAAGAAGTAGAATAGAATGAATGAAGCTGGCGATAGATACTAGTACCAGTTGGTTTTGAACAAGGGTTGCATTTGTAATTGTAAGCAGCTGCAACCTGCAAAGTGTATATTACTTGGAATGGATTAGATGTGCAGCAAAGCAAAGCGCATAAAATTGAGCTAACTAGCCTAGGATGGACAATGCAGTTGATCAGTTGATTGTCTGCTGCTGCTGTTAATCTCTGTCTGTGTAAACTAGGTAGTATAGATAGCTCAATGGGACGATCAAAGCCATTTATGCTGTGCTTATGTGTTGAATTAATAAATGAAAAACACCCCAATCTGATATCTGAATACCTGATGGATGGAGGAAATGAAGCAAAATACTCCCACTACAACCGATTGGTGTCTTCATTTAATCATTTCTAAAGGGGAGGGCGTGTTTAAGGTCAGGCTTCTACTGTACCATCAGCCTAAGTCTATGGCATGGATTGGACCCCCACATGTACCATCAGCCTAAGTCTACTGTACCATCATTTCTAATTTGGAGGATGAAGTATTCCACCCTAGATAGTTTGAGGGGTTATGTAGACTTTTTCTAATTCCCCTATACATATAGACGACTTGTCAGGCACAGATACATACATCTCAAGTTCTTGTGGATCTGCCCATGGATCATTTCCATGGAGGAACAAATATCAGAAACCATAGGCTATGCTTCAAATCATTTCTCATCCCATCCTCTATGGATAAATAAGAAGCAATCCAAGGGGCATGTGCACAAAGGGCAGTGCTACAGCGCCAAAATACATAAGGGCACTCACAATGCAGACTCTATCATAGAGTCTAAAATTATTTATTACCTCGAACAATGTGAACTTAGAGTCTAAATAAGACTTGGAGTCTTATTTTTTCTACCTCTTTCTTCAATAAATATGCTGCCACATCAGCAAAATACCATAAATAATATGTAATTAATTGTCTTGGACTCTGTGATAGAGTCTTGCATTGTGAGTGCCCTAATACAAACTACCCTATAACTGAAGCTTGACCAATTCTCTTGTAATATGGTGTCTACTCATTTAAAAAAAGGTGACTACTAGTTAAAAAACATGGTGGCTAATTATGGGCTAGTTTTATCTGTTTCAGCATTCAATATTACCCTAGTTTGCTTATCTCAAACAAATGGGGAAACAATCACACCCAGTGCTGCACATGATTTTCCATCTTTTCTGAATCAAGCATATACATCTATATAGAACAACTCAGAAAAAGACAAGCATTATATAGTACACGTGAATATACAAGGATGCAGTACCTAAAACTGCCGTAGTGAAGCAATTGGGTCTGCTACAATGACTCATGCTACACTATATGCTCATGAGGAGCGTGCGCTGCGTGTTCGTGAAGCCCAAACACCAAACACAAGGAACCAGGACACGAACAAGATTGCCCAATATTGCATAGACCCATACTGGATTCTTGGGAAAACCTGCAATCAGAAAGGATCATTTAGCATTCAGCCAATGGTAAAAGACCATCGCTTTCTAAACACTTACTGCTTAGTCAAAGGTAAAAAAATCTGGCTAAAAGGAAATGAAATATATCATGAAAGATCACCATCTGCTTACAAATCTCAGGGATATTACTACAGTCAATACGCATAAACCTCCAAGAAGCATATGAAGACAGATTACAGCAGCTTTCTGCACAGAAACCCAAAAACAAAATCATACTTCACATCAAATGCTTCATCCATAGGGGAAGCTTTCTTTTACATCAACCTAGCTCATTAGTTTTGTTTTCCTCAAGAGAGCAAGAAATCGTTGCTAATTAGATGAAAGCTATATATATATATATATATACAAAATGCCAGATTTATAAAAGGCAAGAAATAACTATGCATGTGAACACCCTAAATATGGTCCAAGAACGACCAAAGGCTACAAAGGGATAGCTGCATCTAAACTTTCTAATTCAGGCTCACAGTTACTTCTATGGATCAGATGACTGTTATCATCTAACAAACTTCAAATTGCATAACTTAAAATAACACTAATAGTTACTAAGCTGCAGTTCCTCAAGGGTAAAAAAGAAAACCACATGATCAGTCACTTATACAAGTATGTTTCAGCAGATAACAGTGTCCTTCAGTCAATGATACTTAACACGTGCAGCACCTTCACCAGATGGAAAACCTGCTCTACGCATCTATAAAATTCTTCTTCTTTTTCATATGGTGGATCTAATTCTTTCTCCTTTTCTCAGGGTTGTGTAGTTATCTTAATGTTTGTCTGCTTTATGATTTGTACAGTTTTGTAAAGGAGAACTACTGAGCAATTCTCTTTTAACAGTTATAGGGGTATGCAGTTGAGTTCAGAAGTCACAATTTTTACACGAGGATGTGTAAATAAGAAGATAACATTTTTCAGCGAAACATACCTTGCCAACATGTGGAGCAACCAACCATGCAAGAATAATGACAACTAGGCAGGTAGCAACAAAAACTCCAGTGCTCTCCAAACTCCATCTTGTATGTACTGGCATCGCCGCCACAACATTATGCTCCAGAACATAATTATTGGTTGGACTAAGTGGCGGCTGAGGTTGATCAATGTGGCCTTGGGCAACAGGCACGTGAGAGTTGTGAGGATTGAACCAAGATGAGATCTCGCTAAGCCGCTGCCTTCGTATTGCCGCGACAGCGTCTGGATCAACACCAGTATCTGGCCCATGCTGCAAGTATGAGATTTCCCCAGTGGATGTCCTTTCCCTGAGAGCTTCATAATCCTTGAGGGACGCGAGAACCTTGTTGAAATCCTGAGGCCTTACATTTGCGGCAACAGTTCCACATATCTCGCACGTGGTGGATCCATGGCTGACGAACCACTTCAACGCACAAGCATAATGCGCAAGGGCAAGGTCGTTCTTGCAAGAACAACCTAGATCCACAAGATGGTCTTGCTGGTGCAGGGGCCCCGATTCGACGTCAGTGGCGCACACGAATATCTCCCCCTCGGGGCTTACAAACTCAACAAAACTGGAAGCACCGCCACCGGTGGCGGTGGCGTCATCCTTTGGCCCAGTGATGGCATCCTTGCTGGTGGACGATGTGGTGATGGAGTCAGTGTCAGTCCTGGGAGGGGAAGGCGGCGCGATTCCCAAGAACCCGAGGGCGGACTCGCCTCTCAGATCGGGTTCGACGCAATGACAGACTCGGCAAAGTGGAAGGCCAGAATCGTTGTCGGTGCTGCAGCTTGAGACACGGGGGATGCCCGGTCCCTGGTGGTGGTCGTCGTTAGGAACAGAAGAAGCGGGTGAGTTGATGGCATCTCTCTCAGTTTGGTCGAGCTGCGGATGCTGCTCCTTGAGGCCCATCTTGGACTGGAGGTGGGAGATCACTGGTATTCTGGTGTGGTCAGCTCTGCTCTCGCTCTAACAAGTGTGCGTGCATTGCCTGCCTGGCTCCTGTCATGAGCAACGGAATGAGACGAGACTGGCAATCCAATTCCAATGGACTCCAGACCGAGGTTGGTGAAAGTAGAGCAGATACGCAGGCTGGGGGTGGGGGTGCTGAGGCTGGTAATCGAGCAAAGGAAAGTAGTATACAGTACCAACCTGGTTAGTTTGATGTGCGAAGGGAATGCATATGCTCTGCTGCGGCGACCGACTGGAAGCACCCCCGCTGCAGCATCAGCATGGGGACGAAATGGAATGAAGTGAAGCCAGCAGGAGGTGGGAGGAAGGACACGCATGAATCGATTTGGGGATAGCAGCTAACCTTGTGGGCGGGGCGTCGGCGGCGGCGCTGGCGGAGGAAGAAGATACGAAATCGGTGATGGAAATCTAGAGTGTCCACCACTACCAGGAGGGAGGGTCGTGGTCCAGCATAAGCATAAGCATAGGGGGATTGAATTTGGGGCTGGAAGGGAACAGCTCTGCTGTATTCGATCGATCCGAGGACTGACTGAGGCCTGAGCCTGAGCGGAGGCCGGAGGGGGGGCAGCCGGAATCAGGCGCGCTGAAAAAGCAAGGAGGAAGCACCCGGAGCTCTCGCCCGGTCTTCTCTCCTATGATGATGATATATCTGGTAGGCCCACTGTCCAGCGGCTGATGCCAGCTGCTTCTGCTCCGTCGTCCTCAGCTCGCCAGCCAAGCAGAAGCAGGGCTGAGGCAGCCTTTCTTTTCTATTTTTTTCTCTTTTTTTTCTCCTCTCTTCCTCCCTGAGTCCCAGATACCCCTTTTCTCCCCGGTGGTGCACAAAATTTTACAAAATAGGTACTGTAGCACTTTATTTGTATTTGACAATTATTATGTTTAAAAGATTCGTCTCGCAAATTATAAGTAAATTGTACAATTAGTTATTTTTTATCTATATTTAATACTACATGCATATGCCGTAAGATTCGATGTGACGAAGAATCTCGAAAAATTTCGCAAAATTTTTGGAAACTAAATAACCCCCCATTTTTCGGATATTACGGTGTTATGGAAGCTAGAGCTCTCATCCAACATAGAGCAATGGCTATAACAACATGTCATTATCGTCATGCAAAACTTATTGCAGCTCTATGCCCTTGTCACCTACGTTGCTAAACCAGACCTCTTCCACCACCTCTAGAGGTTATGCCTCCACTGCTAGTTGGATAACCTCTTTACATCTATCACCATGGAAATACGGTAGCCCTAATCCCTAGTACCTCAATAACCATGAGCTTTTTTATTTAAGTCAGAACCTAGAATAGTTCAATAAGCTAACAGCTCGTTTTTTGTGTGTAACATCTTGCCTCCACGAGGCCAAGCCCACTTATATCTGTCAGCTTTTGTAGGACATATAATGTCCTCACAGACCAACATCAGTCTTTTTTGCGTACATTGTCCTCACTCGTGCGCACCTGGAAAGAACTTCCGGGTCGGTCACACATCCCTAAATTTTTCCAGGCTAAGCACGCTTAACTTTAGAATTCTTTGGAGATGGGCTTTAACTTGTTGGTATGAGTATCGTATTAATCCTATTTAGCCCTAGGTCGTGATGTTATAGTGTGGCTCTTGCATTGATTTCGCCACCGGCTCTGAGTGTTGAGTGGATGATGCCACACCAGCACCCCGTACGACAGAGCGTTTCTGGCCAACAAAAGCATGAAGCTAAAGTTGTTTTCGCATTTGAGAGAAGAGCCACACAAACTTAGTGCCTATTTGGAGGGGGCTCTGGTAGTTGTGGCTTCGAGCATTGTAGTAGTACTATGGAGGAGCCGCTACAACCCTAAATCCCTGACTCCTTCCCTTTGTCGTTGATTTTGTTGGAGACGGAGCTGTCTGGTTCCTCAATTGCTATAGGGTAGCACAGTGCTATAGCGCAAGGAACCAGAGCCGTAGGAGCCGTTCCAAACATTGCCTTACTTCACCAAAAGGGCTCTAGCTAGCCATGGAGCTTACATGGAGGACCGATGCGCCGACGGCAAACTTGTCCTAAATCTGGCAAAACCTTGTGTCTCTATATACTCAAAATTAACCATGCCATTATAAATATCATAGTTTGGAGATATACCATTACTATTTGTCTATGTGGATTTGTACCATTTTCTAAACCGTGCAATTTTCTATGTTCTCAATGATGCTGGGCCCACATGTAGACGTATGTAGCACTATAGTTTTTTCGTATGGTCTCCCCTTTCCATCTCACTTACAAGTGAGACCATGTGTTATCTTCTTCCTTTCTCCCTCATATTTCTTCCTATGACGTCCATGGTGGAGAAAGATGCTACGAGGAGCTCTTCATGGCGAAGACGGGGCAAGGAGGTGCAACATGTGGGCTTTGTCGTGCGAGCATGGCATGAGGGTTGGGCCCACCTTCTCTTATGGCAGCATGGCTAGATCCACGAGTGGCGGTGTGGATGCCGATGCAGCCAAAGTCCATGGGCGGTGGCGCAAGTATGGTAGCGTTGACGAGTGGCCATGAGCACGGAGCGGGTTGACGGCTATGAGCACGGGCACGAGTGAAGGTGCGCGGGCAAGTGTGAACAGCGGTGGCCATGACCCTCGAACACTAGCCACCAGGGGCATGGAGGTGGCGGCGACAGCCCATTCGCTTCACACCCTCCTTCCTAATGCCACTATTTTCTATCTCTATGGTGGTGTGACGCCTGGGATCCCGCAACCTAGGACCACCATTGTTGAGTTCCAAAAGGAAATGAGGAAGAAGAAAGGGGTATTTTAGGTAATATGAAAATATAATTGTGTACTGTGGGTCCAATGTCATCGAGCCGTATAAAAACACGATTTAGCGATTGTTATGACAATAATCCAATATACGAATAGTAGTAACTAGCAGGTGCCCCCGTGCTTTCACATGGGGCAGTAAGCAGGTTTTTTTTAACCCGTTATGTTCGAAACCCGTAAATATTTAGTAACGGGTGTGATTGTTTCTAGACGGGTTTATTTTTTCTTATCGGGTAGTACTATTCCTTAACGGGTTATACTATTCCTTAATGGATTTGTACTGTTCTGTTAATGGGTTCACTGTTCCTTAACGGACTTGTATTGTTCTTTCACGGGTTTACTGTTACCAGAACAATGTTTTGTGAGGGAGAACTGTTCATGAATAGTGATATGTGAGAGGGGCTCCTTGTCTAGCTTTAGCACTATTCCTTAACGAGTTGCACTGTTCCTTAATGGATTTGTACTGTTTCTATTAATGGGTTCACTGTTCCTTAATGGACTTGTACGGTTCTTTAACGGGTTTACAGTTACTGGAACAATGTTTTGTGAGGGGGAACTGTTCATGAACAATGATCTGTAAGAAGGGGCTCTTTGTCTAGCTTTAGGAGTATAGTATAGATGGCAGCTCTCCAAACTGTGACATTTGCAATTGCATGGTCTGAATTAACCCTAAAATTAAATATGAAAAACTAAAAGCCTACTAATAATAAATACGTAATATACTGCCGACGAAGGAAAATGGGGCGAAGAACAGTTGGTGCCCGGTACCTGCCGTGACAGCTGATCCGTGCCTCCTCGCTAGAACTAGAACCGCCGCCTGATTGCAGCCCATCAGTCCTCTCCGCCAAAAGACAAGACCATAGAGATTAGTACTACTTAGATTAAAAGTAGAGTCCTGTCCATTTGGGTGTCTGTTCTTGGCGGCCGACACGCGGAATCTGGATCCAGTTCCCTGCTTCAATCCTTCCCCTCCACTGATTCATTCCCGCAAGGTACGCACCAGATTACTTCTCCTTCTCCTGATGCTCGTGCAATTGGATTTCCTTTCCCTTTTGAGATTCGTTCCTGATTTCTCTCTTCTAGCTAGTTCCCCTCCTCGATTCTTACCCTGGAATCGGATCGGACCCCCGACAACTGTTCTTAGTTCTTACTACCGCCTCCCTCTCTAGAATGCCAGCGATGTATGCAATCCGCTTACCTCCTCTTGTTGTAGGAGGCCAGGCGTGTTGGATGTGAGCAGTGGACCGACCGATCGATATGGCGTTCGGCCACACACGGCTCGATGTCCGGCGTGCGCCGCAGTCCTCCTACTTCTCCTGCTCCACAACCACCGTCGCCGTATTCGTCGCTCTCTGCCTGGTTGCTGTGTGGATGGCATCGTCCATGCTCGTCACCCCTACCGAATTCTCTCCATTTCAGCCCAAAGTCCGTCCATTGCCGCCTCAAGACTCACCTCCTGACACCGGAAGCTTAACCAGTGCTGGTCAGGATGATGGCATCCGTGAAATGGAACGGGATGTGCCCGTTGATCCACCACCTGTTACACAACAATTGCCTCCTGTAACAGACAGCATGGATAGTGAAGATCAGCAAGAGGATGTCAAGGAGCAAGTTAGGAAGCCTGACCGACAGAGGACCTCAGAGCAACCAGAGGTGTTCCCTGATGGGAGTCAGGCGGAGCTTTTCAATGAGACCACTACAGAGCGCGGACCATGGCAAACGAAGGCTGCACAATCTAACAAGGACGCTAAGGAGCAAACCTTGACGTCCAGTAGCCCAGTGAGCTTTACTTGGGTGCTATGCAACGTCGACGCTGGAACAGATTATATTCCATGCCTTGACAACACAGAAGCTATCAAGAAGCTCCGTTCCACCAAGCACTACGAACATCGAGAAAGGCATTGCCCCGAGAAACCTCCTACCTGCCTTGTTCCTCTACCAGAGGGCTACAGGAATCGAATAAGGTGGCCTAAGAGCAGAGATCAGGTTTGTTGGCTGTTCACGTGCCTTAATAATGATTATGAGATGTTATCTGCCAAGTCGATTTACTTACTCAAGGTTTTGTTGCTACAGATATGGTACAACAATGTTCCTCATACTAAGCTGGTTGAATACAAGGGACACCAAAACTGGGTTAAGGTTTCTGGAGAGTACCTCATCTTCCCGGGAGGTGGGACTCAGTTTAAACATGGTGCGTTGCACTACATTGATTTTATTCAGGAGGTAATTTGCTTTCCGTGTGTATCAATTGTCAGTTGCTAGTGTGCACTACAATACTTTCTTACCTATTCACTATAAATATCTGCTAAGTTGAGAAGCAGAATGCTCATGATTCATTGCGTACCCTGCACCAATTTCTTTCGACTGAGTTTTTACATATGCACTAGCTATGCTTGTTTGCAAAATTGACCGACATTTTTAATGCTACACTGCACAGGCAAAGAAGGACGTAGCATGGGGAAAACGAAGTCGTGTAGTTTTAGATGTTGGCTGTGGAGTAGCTAGCTTCGGAGGATATCTATTTGACAGAGATGTGATTACTATGTCATTTGCACCTAAAGATGAGCATGAAGCTCAGGTTCAATTTGCTCTTGAAAGAGGAATACCTGCTATATCAGCTGTTATGGGTACAAAAAGGCTCCCATTTTCCAGCAGGGTCTTTGATGTTGTTCATTGTGCACGATGTAGGGTACCATGGCATATTGAAGGTACTTTCTATCATGAGAAGCCTGTTCTAATACAATACAGTCCCTTTATGTAGCTGTTTTGTGACACTATGCCTGTTAGTTATTTGGCAGGCGGTAAACTCTTGCTTGAACTGGACAGACTGTTGCGTCCTGGTGGTTACTTTGTGTGGTCTGCTACACCTGTATACCAGAAGCTGCCCGAAGATGTTGAGATATGGCAAGGTATTATTGAGGGTTCATACTTTAATTTTCTTTTCTACTATTATTATAGTGAATTACGAATTTCATGCCTAAGAGTTATCTTTGTTTTGCCTTGTTCTAGCCATGTCTGCTCTAACCAGTTCAATGTGCTGGAAAATGGTCAACAAAGTAAAGGATAGGGTGAATAGAGTGGGTATAGCAATTTACAGAAAGCCAACAGACAACAGCTGCTACGAAGCAAGATCTGAAACAAACCCTCCACTCTGTGGAGAGTATGATGATCCTGATGCTGCCTGGTAACTGTTCTTAACAGGTTATATACCTTTGACGCTAATCACCTAATTATAAACCTAATCTCTCTTGTCACTGTTTAGGAACATATCGTTGGGGGCTTGTATGCATAAGTTGCCTGTAGATCCTACCATTCGTGGTTCACAGTGGCCTGAGTTATGGCCACTGAGACTGGAGAAGCCACCTTATTGGCTGAGAGGTTCTGAGGCTGGAGTATATGGGAAACCTGCCCCAGAGGATTTCCAAGCAGACTATGAACACTGGAAGCGAGTTGTGAGCAATTCATACATGAATGGTTTGGGTATTGATTGGTCTTCTGTTAGAAATGTTATGGATATGAAAGCTGTATATGCAGGGTAAGGAAGTGCACTAGCCTTATTTCTTCAGTCTAACCTTCTAATCATGTGGAGTTCTTTCTGTGACCTCAGATTTCGGTTCCTCTTTCACTGGGATCCGTGTTAAACTTTATTTTCTTAACTTCTACTTGCAATTCCTGAAACAAAAGATGATTACCCAGAGCATACACATTTCTCACACTCACTTTCTTTTGTAGGTTCGCAGCAGCTTTGCGCAATCTCAAGGTGTGGGTCATGAATGTGGTTCCAATTGATTCACCCGACACGCTTCCAATTATATATGAACGTGGGCTGTTTGGACTGTACCATGACTGGTGTGAGTCGTTTAGCACCTATCCGAGGACTTACGATCTTCTGCATGCTAACCATCTGTTCTCCAAGGTTAAGAAGAGGTAAGTTTATGCCATCCTTGGGTAGTCAGTTACTGTGAATGCTGCTTCGCCTAATAAATTGCCTGGGGCTGAACTGTTCAATTAGATAGTGCACTTGCACTTATGCATATATACTATAATCGTGCGATTCTTTCATCCTCAACACTGATTATTGGCATGTTCTGTCTGATATGACAGGTGCGAACTATTACCTGTTATCGTGGAAGTGGATCGGGTGTTGAGGCCAGAAGGCCGGCTAATTGTCAGAGACAACATTGAAACAATAAGTGAGGTGGAGAACATTGTGAAATCTCTCCACTGGGAGGTCCACATGTCTTACTCCCAGGATAAAGAAGGCTTGCTGTTTGTGCAAAAGACGACATGGCGACCAAATGAAACTGAAGATAAGCTATGATGGCAACACTCACCCTGACTTCAGATCCTTTGGAAGGAGGAAATGAAGATTTGATGGGGAAATAGCACATGTATTATATGTCGCTGTTTGCAAAGTTGCAAGTTAAGGGAGAGTAATGTTAGAAGGCCCTCTAATTTTGGGAGGGATCTGTGCTGTGGTGTAGAGCTCTTTTTCGAGGTGTTGTTGCTGTTCCCCTTTTCTTTATGTAGGTTTTGTAGAGCTAGTGTAGCATGATAGCATATGATTGGGCAATGGATTCACCGAAGGCAGCATGGTGGCTTAGCCTTTGCCGGTGGGGTTGCGAAAGACAGTGAGAATTGGGATTGTACAACAGGAGCACAGAATAAACTGACTGGTGTCAGCATATATTCATACTCCTATTCATTCATCTGTGGAATTGGTTATCTGATTTTGGGATTTCGTTTCTGCCCTGCCCTGTCTTAATTTGTAGACGCCGGAAGGGGGAGGTAAGGGAAGGAGACGATAACCATAATCCGACCATAAATACTACTACTACTACAAGGGAAGAGGAGTTGAATTTCCGGCCGGAGGTCTCAGTCAAGCTGGCAAGGCCCAACCCAAACCCAATCCGGAACCCCAACAAAGCCATGCGTGCCGCCATGGCGGCGGCGGCCCTCCGACCCACCGCCGCCACCCTCCGCTTCCTCTTCACCCCACCTCACCAGCGCCGCCGCCTCTTGGTCGAACACCTCCCCTTTGCTCGCCGACGCCGCCACTCCTCCACCGCCACGGCCCCTGCGCTGGAGGACTCCAGCCCCAGCAATGGCGAAGGCAAGGCCGCCCGCCGCCGCCGCGCCCGCGAATCCCCCGAGGGCCTCCTCCGTCACCAGCTCGACATGTGCTCCCGCAACGCCGACCTCACCACCGCGCTCCGCCTCTACGACGACGCCCTCTCCCCGGACACCCCCGTCCCGCTCTCCCTCCACCACTACAACTGCCTGCTCTACCTCTGCTCCAACGCCGCCGCTACCGACACTGACACCGATAGCTCCACCGCCGCCGCCCAGCGCGGCTTCGACATCTTCGCCAGGATGGAGGCCGACGGCGTCCAGCCCAACGAGGCCACCCTCACCAGCGTCGCGCGCCTCGCCGCCGCCACCCGCGACCCCGCCATGGCCTTCTCCGTCGTCCGCCGCATGGCCGCTGCGGGCACCCCGCCGCGCCTCCGCTCCTACGGCCCGGCCCTCTTCGCCTACTGCGACGCCAAAGACGCCGACGGCGCCAAGCAGGTCGAGGCCCACATGGACGCCTCTGGCGTCGTGCCCGAGGAGCCCGAGCTCGCCGCGTTGCTCCGCGTCAATGCGGACAAGGGCAAGGCCGATGAGGTTTACAGGCTCCTGCACAGGACGCGCGCCCTCGTCAGGCAGGTCTGCGACACGACCGCCCAGGTCGTCGAGGCCTGGTTCCGGTCGGACGCAGCGTCCCAGGCGGGGGTGGACAAGTGGGATCCCAGCAAGGTCAAGGAGGGCGTCGTCAAGGGCGGCGGCGGCTGGCATGGCCAGGGATGGCTTGGCAAGGGGGCATGGAGCGTTGGCTGGACCGAGATGGACAAGGATGGGACATGCCAACGCTGTGGGGAGAAGCTTGTCTGCATAGACATTGATCCATCGGAGACTGACAACTTTGCAAATTCGCTCACCGAACTTGCCATCAAGCGTGAGGTCAAGGAAGACTTCCTCGGGTTCCAGGTTCTGTCTCCAATCCCATCACCATCTTCTTTCAGCCCCATCCCATATAGTACTACTCTTTTTTTTTTTCATTCTATATATAAAGCTTGTCTTTCTGACCCAAGACCTCCCTCATCTCTGCAGAACTGGCTACGTCGCCATGGACCATTCGATGCTGTTATAGACGCTGCTAATGTAGGCCTTTACAATAGTAAAGCTTTCAGTTTTTCACAGGTAGGAGAGGCTTTTGTTCAGCGGAGCAGTAAAGTTATGATCCAATACTTCTTTGACACAAAGGCAGGCAGACAGCTAATAATACCAAGTTTGGATCGCTCTCTCCTTGTAGGTTAACTCTGTTGTAAATGCTATACAGAGAGTAACTAAGTCAAAGAAGTTGCCACTGATCATTTTGCATAGGAACCGTGTAAATGGTGGTCCTGCAAAGGCTCCATACAACCAGAAGATTCTGGAGAGTTGGAGGAATGCTGGAGCTCTGTATGCGACCCCTCCTGGTTCCAATGATGATTGGTGAGCCCCTTTTTCCTGCTTAACATACCAGCAAATTTATATATATTTACCAAAAGGTTGTTGGGAGTGCACTCTGTTGAGGGAGTGATTTAGGGCATGCTAATGTTTGCTTTCCCCATTTGAAGTATCAGTTGTATATGCTGTTTCAGTGCATAATCGTTTTATATATTTTCTGTATCCACAAATCATCTCTTCCTGTCCTACCGCAGGTACTGGTTGTATGCAGCTGTCAGTTGCCGATCGTTGCTTGTTACAAATGATGAGATGCGAGACCACTTGTTTCAACTGCTTGGCACTAGTTTTTTCCCTAGGTGGAAAGAGAAACATCAGGTATATCTCTTACATTACACAGCCACGAAGTCTGCATTGTCTAGAGCTGGTTGCTGCTCCACTTAAGGCTTGCTCATAAATTCAGACATTGCACACTCATGCTGAGGCCCAAACCCTTTTGTCATTGTTTTATGGGCCCAAGACTTTCTCTGGATGTTGTGCTTTTTTTCCCCCCCATCTCAAAGTTTTAATGTGCCTATGCAACTCTATGCGCAGGTCAGACTAACTTTCTCCGGGCGTGGCCCTACCCTTCACTTGCCACCTCCCTATTCAATTGTTATTCAGGTGATGGAACTAAAATCTGTATAAAGTCTACATCCCTCTACAGAAACAATCATATGCCTTGAAGAAACTGAACAGCACAGTGGATGCTATTACCATTGTTGGCGTGTAGGAATCTGAAGATGGAAGCTGGCATGTACCAACAACAACAGGTGATGATATAGAAAAGCCACGGCAGTGGATGTGCACTACTAGAAAATCTTCGAAGTAGATGGGTTTTGATTTTGGCCCTGTATAATTGGTACAGAATGGTGCTAGTCTTGTTGGGAAGAGTGGCGTGACAAATCCTGAAACCAGCAAAGGTTAAGAGCAATAGCAACTTGTTGACTCGAATGAAAGCTGATTAAAGTAGCGTGGGTGCTTATAGAAGTGATGAATAGTGAACAGCCAGCCATGTGATATGCATTTTTGTTGTTGTTGTAATAACGTGATGACTTGCATGGTTGGGTGTTTGTTGTTTATTGCCCACCCATGTAATTCTTGTTTCTAGATAGATTCAGAGAATCGTGGTAAGACTATACTCCCTGTTTCTCCCAATATTCAAAGATTCAATGTCGTCATCTACTGCTATCTGATTTCTCATTAGCACACATACCTCTGGTGCCCAAATGGTTATTGTGTTGGGGTGTGTCTAGCTGACAGGTGATTGATGAGGGGCTGCTTTTACATCGGTCACCTACTCACCTGTTTGAATTTTGGAGCGTTGTACAGTGATGAGGGGCGGTGCTTGTTCTTATGGGATGTCTTCTCTGCCTGCCTCTTGCTTGCTTCCTTGCCGATGAGCTTCTTTGTTGATAATGTCATGCCTTTATCTTTCATGTAGGGGCATGATGCAATTTCATGACCCTTCATTGCACCCATAACACTTCCTATTGCTTTTTCTTATCTTCTTGTTTGGAAGTGTTGCTAGGTCATCTACCTTGTTGGAACACATAGAGGCATTATGTCCCATGTTAGAGCACTTGACAACATGAGCATCTTCTTTTTCTCTTGGATCTTGATCATGCCCTTCTATTCTTTCTTCAAAGTGTAATCTCTGACATGGTGACCCTCTTTCTTGTACTTGAAGCAAGTGATGGGAGCCTTATTTGATTGAAGTTGCACTTTGGTGGCCTTGGAGGCTTTGCTGTTCTGCCCAGGTGAGGCGCCGTCACACTGAGATAAAGAGACATTTATTTCTGGCGACCGGTGTTTCTAGGCAGCGTGTTTATTTCTGGCGACCGGGTGTTACCGATGCGCCAAGGACATGAATAAGAAGAGACATTTATTTATATGGCCCTCAAAAAAATACCTCTTATTTATATGGTCCTCTTTTTTTTTAAAAAAAAAACTTCCTTCTATGGCACTCAAACGAATTTTCATTTCTTCTATGGCCTTTCGTCTATTTTCAGCACTTAACAGTGTTAAGTGGAGGATAAAAAGACTATAATGCTCCTGACATGCGCAAAATTTGGTTTATTTCTTGTATAAATGAAATTTTGTTTTGAGCACATATTGTATGTGATGCTGTCCAAATATTTACTGTGATCCAAATATGTACTGTTATAATGTCTAAATTGTCAATTTATTTGTTTAATATTACTCAAAGTCAAATATACAAGAAACAAACCAAACTTTGCGATTTTTTTTCACGCCAGGGGCATTATGGTATTTTTACTCTCCACTTAACATCGTTAAGTGCTGAAAATGGACAAAAGGCCATAGAATGAATTAAAGTTCGTTTGAGGGCTATAGAAGGAAGTTCAAAAAAAAATTATATAAGGAAAAGACATTTTTTTAGGGTCATACAAGTAAATCTCTCGAGTAAGAATGTGCATGTGTTCTTGTGTGTGTGTGTGTGTGTCAGTTGAACACTAATTTCTGTAAACTATTTCTTACCTTTAGCTTGTAGAACTCATGCTGATAATATATTAGAAATTAGCTCTTTCAAGTTCTTCACATGCACAATAATACAGAATGGGGAGGAAGGAAGAGCTCCTTTTGTATTTCACTTTTTGCTTCACTGATTTATTCTTACAATGGTGAAAGTGACTCCTATTTATAGGAGGAGGGCTAGATAAAACATCTTTTGTTTCTTCCTTCCACATGGATTAGCCACCTCCTTTGTCGGATTTGGTTTACAACAGCAACAACGTTAGCTGTGTGATAACTTGCATCTGTGGGTGTTACTGTTAATTGCTTACCCATGTAATTATTGTTTCTAGATAGATTCAGAGAATCGTGGTAAGACCATATTCCTTATTCCTCCCAATATTCAAAGATTCGTTGTTGTCATCGACTGCTATATGATTTCTCATTATCACACATACCTTGGTGCCCAAATGGTTAGGTTACTGTGTTGGTGTGTGTCTTAGGCATTGTTTAGTTCCAAAAAAATTTACAAAATGAACACTGTAGCACTTTTGTTTGTATTTGACAAATATTGTTCAATTATGAACTAACTAGGCTAAAAAAATTTATCTCACAAATTACAAGTAAACTGTGTAATTAGTAATTTATTTTATCTATATTTAATGCTCCATGCATGTAATACAAGATTCGATGTGACGAAAAATCTGAAAAAATTTTCAAATATTTTTAAACTAAACAAGGCCTTAGCTCACAGGTGACTGATGAAGAGCTGTTTTTACATCGGTCACCTGTTTGGACTTTGGAGCGTTGTGCCGCGAGTTAAGAATGTGAACGGTGCTCCAAATAAATATCCGCGATTCTTTTTTAGTGTAACTAAATGAACTAAATAGATAATTTTTTTTATTTTTTTATTTAATTACACTAAATATACTAAAAAAGAACCGCGGATATTTGGAAGGCCACCCCATCCTTACCGTGAGTTTGTGACCCAACGTTTTCTGTAAATTCTTGTGCGTGTTTATTGGGCTCGCATCTTTGGCTGTTGCGGCCCGTTAAGCTTCAAACACCATTATGGAGTGAGTTGGATGACGAGGCCGCCGCAATGCATGTGCGCTTGAAATAAAGTCTACGTTACCTCTTATGTTTTGTAAAAGTCTGTTTTTTTCTCTCTAAACTCTAAAACCGGTCAAAACAGCTACCTTAACTTTTAAAACATTCATCTTATCTCCCTGGTCCTATCATAAGCAGTTTTAAAGCTAGTTTTATTTTTTTATTTTTCGGTTAAATCTTTAAAAAATCATAAAATGAAAAATCTAATTCTATTAGACTCCACATCAATAGATCTAACAATGAACATTTAATATGATATGCTTTAGTATAAAGTTTTTACTGTGGCTTCTATGCTTTTCTGTAATTAACTAGAATAATTCATAGCTATAGTTTCTATGGTCCAATTATGATAAATTTTTTATGGTGGACTAATTATTATATGATTGAACTATAGTAAAAATTGCATATTCATGGGATCATGCATAGCTTAGTTATAGATTTATTCATATTTAACAAGAATAAACCTAAATAAAATCTATAACTAAGTTATACATGATCCAATAAGTATGAAATTTTTACTAAATTTTAGCAATATAATAAATAGGCCACCATAAAATTTTTACCACAATTGGATCATAGAAACTATAGCATGAATTATTCCATTTAATTACAAAAAAGCATAGATTTAAAGCTATATCAAAAAGTATGTACTAAAGCATACCATATTATATGTTTACTATATATATTTATGCATATGGAGTTCAACAAATTAGATTTTATAGTTTTTCTTTGATTTACTATAATTTTTCAAAGATTCAACCGAAATAAATAAAAAAAGAAAAAGAAAAAACCACCTTCAAAGCTGCTTGTAACAGGGCCATTAAGGTAAAGTGAATAGTTTTAGAAGTTGAGTGAGGTATTTATCTAGTTTTTAACTTTAGGGAGTAAAAGTAGATTTTCGTGAAAGTTGAGGGAGGTAATGTGAACTTTTTCCTTTTGTGCTTTGGCTGGATGCTGTTGTTGTCCAATAAAGAATTGAAGCGATTTGAGTCCGGCAAAATACCGTATTACGCTTCACTAATTTGGAGAGGGTGAGTAGCTCGGTTATTACGTAATTAAGGGGAGAGAGGAAAGACTGAAGATACCTTATATTTTGATATAAATTTTGAATCCTTGATTTCTTATATTTCAGATAAATAACAAAAAGAAAAGAGAAAATAACACCTCGTTCCCTTTTTTTTTTTAGATCACGTCATGTTGGCTTGGCTGTGCCAAGATTCCCTCACTCGCGGTGACGTTTCTACCTCTTTCTTGTGGATAGCTGTTGGTGGAACCGGAAGAAATTGAAGGAGGGAGCAAGAGACTGAGAACGGGGTTGGGTTGGGTTATATATACTTGCGTAAAGTGGAAATTATGTCCAAAATTGTATAAGAGGTGGAAATTAATTAGGTCAGTTTTAGATCTAATTTTTTTTGGATTTTAACACTATAGCACTTTCGTTTGTATTTAACAATTATTACTCAACCATATACTAACTAGCCTCTCGCAAATTATAGGTAAATTATATTTTTATTTACATTTAGTGCTTCATATATGTGCTGCAAGATTCGATGTGATGGAAAATTTTAAAAAGTTTTTGAATCTTGGAGGTGAACTAAACAAGGCCTTAATCCCAAAAAAAAACATAATTTTGCTTGTTGAAAATTATATATGTTCCCAAAAAATACGAAACTCTCCCAAACATAATTTTTATCTTTGACTGTGCACGTACGTGTAGGAGTATTAGCAGCAGTAAAAAAAATGTATAAGAGAATCTTCTGTGTCCAAAAGAGCTCTCGCTTTCTTGCACTGCAACTCGATCGCGGACGCTCTTTTCTCGCCCTCCCCGCTTTACGTCCAAACTAAAGTCCAAAACCACCCAAAACCCTTCCCCCGGCGTCTCCAATTCTTTCTCTTCCCACCCCGGCGACCGTTGCTGCAGCTGCAGGAGGAAGGGAAGATGGGGGAGGAGCCGCCCGTCCGCCGCCCATAGGACACTGCTCCGACCGTACGGCCCGCAGGCAGCGAGCGAGCTGTCTGCCGCGCGCCCCTCCCCCGGCGATCTCAGCGACGATGGAAGCTGCAGCTGCAGGTACTTATGTACATCTGCTTCGCCGTACTCGTCGCCCTATATATCCACCTCCGGGCGCCGCGCAGGGCCCCTTCCGTTCGTCCTCAGGCGAGCCGAGCCCGGCCCCTGGCCTCTCACCGGAGCCGCGCGCGCGCGCGGGTCCGGTCCGGTGATGCTCCGGCACCCCTCCCCGCTCGCGCCATCACCGTCCCGCAGCTGCCGGCCGGCCGGTGGGGTAGATCTCGACGCCGTGTCGCCGGCCAGTTGGCCACGCCACACCATGCATGGGCGCACGTACGAGCGCGCTCGCTATGTAGCGCAGTCGGTGAGGGTCGTTGAAGCAGCAGTCCTCGATCAGAATGGACGGCGCCGCGCGGGGAGTATGGTCCCCTTCCCTCCCTCTGCTAGCGTACGTGGTAGGGCAGGCCATGGCCAGGCCAACGGCGAGCAGTTCCAGGATGGGCGGAGTAGGGTTCGCTTTGTTTTTCCCTCCATCGGGTTCGGGTATGGGATGCTCCGGCCGGCGAGCGGGGCGGCGGCGCTCAAAGAATCTTCTCGCAGGTGCCATGCAGCAGTCCTCAACTGGATTGGTGGGGTTTGCAAAAGCAACGTAGCAGCTTTATTATTTTGCCAGTAGTGTCAGGTTTATCCCGGCCGGCCGGCCCCTTTCTGTTGCAATTGCAAGAAGAAGAGTACGTTGGGGTTTTGTCTCATGCATTTCGAATCCTAGGGGCCACTCCACTCCCACTCCTGTCGTCGTCACATGAAGACGAAGCCTGCACGAGAACCGAGGCTGATCTCCTTCCTCCTTTTGGTGGGGCCGGGATTGAACCGCTGGGCTGGGCTGGGCCGTCTGCTCGCAAAGCCATATCCCGTTTCCTTCCTCCTCCATCTGCTGCTGTAACGATCGAACTTCTCTCGGGCCCTGGACTGATGTTTCCTCCCTTTCCCCCTTATAACCCGATGTGTGTGTGCGCAGTGCCATATGCTCGCTCTGTGTCTGTACCAGCCAGTCTAATCATCTATATGCATGGCTACGAACGTGCAGAATAACAAATCGAGATCCTTTTTTTGTCCGGATGCTATCAAATTAACAGATATTTTACTCTAATCAACAGATGGTGATGGAGAGCTGCACAAACACCTCCTCCACATAGATGCTGACGGAGAGGTCCATATACACTGTTTTGCACCTAGGCAACGATCTCTGCAGGTATATTATACACTATATATATCCAACCGTACTTATGTGTATCTCTATATATATATATACACACACTTACTGAATTAATTGCATGCATGCAGGACGTTCCCGTCTTTGTGTACGATTTGGCAAATGATGGCGAAGAGGAGTTCAAAGCGATGGTGAAGGCCCGCCTTGCCCGTGCACGTAGCTTGGCTCCAGTGCTTATCGGAGAGTACGAGGTGCCAGTGCTGCCTCTGCTCAACCCGGAGACAGGAATGAGCCATCACATCATAAGACTGATTCACTCCAGTTACCCCAACTTCAAGGTGGACCTACTCTTCCGCGATTGCGACTATTACTTCGCGGGCTTCCGCCGTGCCACTGTGTCCGTCGAGAGCGGCGAAGAGCAATGGGGCGAGTGGTTCATCTACGGTGACCTCATAGATGAAGGGACTGTCCCGGAGTTCCTGCACGCAGTGAAGATGGGTCTCGGCTCATCTCACCGCAGCAGGTAATAATAAGTTTGTTTATTTATTTATACAGTACCGGTATCTCTCTTGAATGATGTTTATATATAAATAAATAATAATGCGCTATATAATAATAAGTAAGTAAATTATACGTACGTACTACTATATTATTGGATCAGCCGGCCGGTGACTAATAAATGAACCTTACTTTGACCTGCTTTAATGTGTTTTCAGCGAGGAGACAAAGCCTGGCGGCGTCAACTCAATGGAGGACATCTTCTTCAAACTTTCTCGATTTCAGGACCGTGTGAGGATAGTCACCCCGGGGCAGCGGGACTACAATGTGGAAGGAGATGAGGTTGATAACGAGGACGACGAGGTGGGAGCGGGGCCGCATTGCAGAGAGGTGAGAATGAATGCCAGTGTCAAAGCAGGTTTGGTGAAGGCGGTGGCCAAGGTTATTGTTGTGTTCAGCGAGGCTGTGAGGCTCAGGTCTGTGTATCAGGAGATCTTGAGAAGGTTGGAGGGAGGGTGGTTCACCCCTGCTAGCGAGCTCACCTCGAGGCTATGGAAGCTCATCAGAAACTGGGGTCAGTTCTCAAACCACATTCAGAGGATGCTGCAGGAGGGCACTCTTGGGCTACAAAAGGCTCTACTGGAGTCGGACTTTGATCATCAGTATGGGTTCGAGACGATGACACAGGCAGATCTCTTTGGGCCGCAGGGTGAGATCATGCTTGCAAAGCGTGAGGAGTCCACATTCATTAGTGAGCATGAGTTACAGAGGCTTTGCAAGATGCATGGAGCAGCCAATGTCCATGACCCAGGTTTTCCAAGAGAGAAAGATGAGGAAGAGGATCCGTGATCGATTTCTGTTGCTTATGTTATTTTTGTTTTGGTTATGTACGGTGATAGATACTTGATTGTCTGATCCTTGTCTGGTGGATCAGCTGACAGAACTGCTATCTGTGTTGCCTAGTCATCGTTCATTGTTTGTTTCCGACAAACAAACAATGCATTTTCGGAGTTTTTCATTCGCGGCCTATCTACGCAACATTCCGGTTGTTAGTTGCACAGGAGCCAAATTAAAACGCATGAAATGGTTGGATTGGATATAAACTACTTACTGGTATAACAACAAAAATATAAGTGTTCTATGCGATCGTAGTACACATGAGTGACAGCCGACAATTGTTATTAGTGAAAATATATAAACAAATAAATCAAGGATACCCCACTGCTATTATAACTCGAATCACTAGTCATTCAACCCGTGCTCTCATACGGGCTAGAATCTTATAAGGGCACTCACAATGCAAGACTTTATCACAGAGTCCAAGATAATTAATTGCATATTATTTATGGTATTTTGCTGATGTGGCAGCATATTTATTGAAGAAAGAGGTAGAAAAAATAAGGCTTCAAGTCTTATTTAGACTCTATGTCCACATTGTTCGAGGTAATAAATAACTTTAGACTCTATAGTAGAGTCTGCATTGTGAGTGCCCTAAGAGAGATCAACATTATTTATTGTTCAATGTCTATGGTAATGAAAATTACTTGTATTAAATTATATTGTTTTCTCTTTGTTAATTTTGTAACACAATATGCATAACAGATATTATGTAGTCTTTGTGATAAACTTTTCAGTTACTGATCTAGCCATTTGTTTTCCCTCTATATCTTATGATGTAATGGGTCTAATTTTTTTATTTTCAATTATTACCCTTATTGATTGCTAAAGATTTTTAGCCCTCAGTTTATGTTGAAACTCTCATCGCTTATTATATCATTTACTGGTATCCTTTGGTACTTTCAAGAATATAAGACTTTAAGTTGTAGACTGCACTCTTAAGTACAATGATGGCATGAATAGTTATTTTAATCCTAACTATGTTGCTTAAGATCGGTTTAGAGCTTGACATGAGATCTAGGATTTGGTAGTATGCAACCCTCAAGAGAATATTAATATTTAAGCCTTATAATGACTGTTTGCAGCAAAGAAATCTCAAATGACACAAAAATATAGCCACTTGTAGTCTGCACTATCCTCCCTAGCTACTTCTTATGGTGTTCGAATTTTATTATTACCAAAGAGTGCTTTATGTAGTAATGGTTATATTATCAATAAATTGAGCCAAATATTTTAGTTAAAGTGTATAAATTTATCAAAAGTAATAGCTTATACAATGTCATGGTTATAATAATTTTAAACTTTTTTTTATATTATCAATAATGTAGAAAATATTTTTTAGGGTTGCTGAAACATAACGTATTTTTTATCTCTCATATGCATGCATGATGTCACAATATGTGTGTTTACTTTAATCAAATTTAACATATTGACATTAATAGGAGTGTAGGAACATATATATATATGCTTTATGGTCATTTAAATATTTTCTATAATAGAATATGTTTATAATTTAGATGTAATGTTAGTGGTAATTTAGATGTAAATTTAAGGATGTAATAGCATGCGTTTTTGAGAAAATTAAGTGTATATTTTCTATTGCGCTGGTGGGAAATTTGGAGAAGTCGCGGGAGTGTTTCTGGCTGAGAAACACTCACCGGACGCTGAGTGCAGAGGCACCGGACGCTGGTCCAGAGCGTCCGGTGTGGTGTCTGTGGTGCAGGTGTGCACCGGACACACCGGAGTGAGTCCGGTGCTCAGCGTCCGGTGTGCAGGCGGTTTAGCGACCCTCTCTGCGCGTGAGTCCGGTGAGCACCGGACGCTCAGGGTGCGTCCGGTGGCTTGCGTCCGGTGACCGTGCGAGTTTGCGGAGCTCTCTGCGCACGAGTCCGGTGAGCACCGGACGCCTCCGGTGTGGATTTGTTGAGCGTCCGGTGGTGCTGTGTCAGGCGCGAGCGCGAGGTAGCCGTTGGCGGCAACGGTCGTTTTCAAACGGCTAGTGACACGTGGCCGACGCCTGAGCACCGGACGCTGGGAGTTGAGCGTCCGGTGGCTCTTTGAGAGCGTCCGGTGCTCACGTGTTTTGTCCAGTGAAGGGGCAACGGCTAGTTTAGCCCTTGGGGCTATAAATAGAAGTGGTGGCCGGCCTTGGCCGGTGCTGAGCACCCTTAGGACTTAGTGTCCATGCTTGGGGAGTGCTAGTGAAGCCTCTAACTCACATATGCTTGATAGTAATCATCCGATTATGTGAGTGAGCGATTCTAGTGCGTTGCATTGAGAGATTGCATCGAGTGGCACTAGGTGTTCGTGTTGCAAGCCGGTGGTGCTTGTTACTCTTGGAGGTTGCCACCTCCTAGACGGCTTGGTGGCTTGTGACTCCGTGGAAGCACGCAAGGAGATTGTGCGGTGCTCCGGAGAAGAGATTGTGAGGGGTACGGTGCTCACCCCGCGGGGATCGCGAAGAGCAACTCTAGTTGAGCGAGATGTGAAGAGCGACAAGTGGTCCGGCCGGGTCAAGTGCTAGAGCTTGTGGTAAGCACTCCACGTGGGAGAGTGTGACTTGCGGGTCACCACTAGCAAGAGGACCGGCGGCAACCTTGGAGCTTGTCTCAACGGGGACGTAGCTTGGTGGCAACCAAGTGAACCTCGGGAGAAAATCATCGTGTCAACTTTGTTCTTCCCGTTGGTTTGCAAGTCCCTAACACAAGCTTGTTCTTACTTTCATATATTTGTTCTTGTGTAGTTGCTCTTGTAATTAGTTAGCTTGTGTAGCTTGCTAGTTACCTTCTTGCTTGTGTAGCTAGAAGTAGTTCCCTTGCGTGACTAATTTGGTTTGTGTAACCTTGTTAGTCACATTGCTTAGTTTGTGTAGCTAAGTAAGTTGCGCTCTCTAATTTGGCATTAGTTGCCTTGTTATTGAGCTTGCTAGTGAGCTTAGGCTTTGAGCGCTTTGCCTCACTAATTTGTGTAGGAGCTCCCCCGGTTTGCAAAGTACTAGTTGCATAGGTTTGTGTGACCTTGCTCCTAGAATTGGTTAGGAGAGCTCTTGCTAAGGTAGCACATTACTTGCTTGTTTAGGATCTTTTCAAGGTGCTAGAGAACTTAGATAGAGGGGTGTAGTCTTGGCTAGACTGATAGTTTTAATTCCGCATTTGTTTCGGTTAGCCGGCGCGATATGTTTTAGAAAGGACTATTCACCCCCCTCTAGTCCGCCATCTCGACCCTTCATATGGTCAAATGAATTGTGAAACTTCTATGCCGCTTTCCCACTTGCGCCTCAGCACACTTCATCACCATCACCATAGTGACCTGCCTGTCCTCCGCACCACTGCCTGCGCTGCGTAGCTCCCTATGTCCATGTCGCGCCACTTCACTCGATGCCTCACGCCCCTCTACTGCCTTTGTGACCACCACAAAAGGATGTAACCCAAGTTGGATACCTCAGACAGTAGGAGTCCATCACCACCATTGTTCTTCTCCACTAGATTCATGGTCCTACCAGCTAGAGGTGCAGCCCTTGCGTTAGATCCTCTCCCTCTTCGGCCACCTCCACCTTCGAGTAGGCACTTTCCCTCATTCCTATACTACCTTATCTCTTTCCACAAAAGGCCACGTTGCTGCATTTTCCCTCACCGTTAGATTTCCCATCAGTGGTTTGCACCTCATACTTCTACCTCCTCATGTACGGTCAAATGAATCGTGAAACTTTTGCGTCGCTTCCCTGCTTGCGCACTCGCTTTCATGCTCGCACTCAAGCACCCTTCGTCGTTGTTGCCGTAGTGACCTGCCTACCCTCTACACTGCTGCCTGTGCTGCATTGCTCCCATTATCCAAGCCACGCCAGGTGTTGTGGGGGTATAAACCCCTATACCCTTACGGCTAGGTTTGGGCCGAAAGGATTGGCCTATTAGAAGATGATTTGTGGCTTGGTCGATCTGTTCGGAGTTCCATGTAAGGAAGGTGAACGTGGAGATCAAGCAAGATCTTTGTCAGTTAGAATAGGGATTGATGTTCAACTATCTATGGCAATTGTATCCAACTAGGATTAGTTTCTAGATTTAAAACCATGCATCCCCGACTATATAAGGGTAGGCAGGGGACCCCCCTCAACTCAATTCAACACATTAGATCTCATTACATCTCATATCATCAATATAATTAGACACAAGATGTAGGTATTACGCTCTTATGGCGGCTGAACCTGGATAAAATCCTTGTCTGTGTCTTGCGTCACCATCTAGTTCATAGCTTGCGCACTTGTCTGTCGATAATCTACTACCTCAGGCATACCCTAGGTAGACTGCTAACCATATTTCATCCACAGTGGCATGCCAGGTAGGGTGTGTGTATAGCTTCCTAGGCGAACCAGATGGTCATCATCCCCGACTTTGCCGCCGTGGCGGACGGCCTCATGTTTATCGTTAGACAGATCACCTGGACTACCGACTCCAACAGCTTCATCGTCATGACCACGGAGGTGATGAGATCTAATCTGCATTGATCGCCCCTCCACTAACATCGACCATGGCTCCAACCATGCTGGCCATGGCTCTAACCACTCCAGCAGTGTCCCCAACCACGCCGATGACGCGTCGCCCGCTTTCTCGATACAAAGGGAAGCAAATCGATGACACCGACCTACTCGGGGCCATCGACCAAGTTGGTCTCAAGCTCTCCAAAACATTTACTTTGGTAGATTCGATGCAAAATCAATCTACCAGACGTGCATCTGCTGATCGTGACAGATCTACTCAACCAACCCTAGCTATTCAACCCGAATGGTTGAACATAGATTTAATGATCACCGCCACTCTTGGAGGACGGATCGTTCGAAATCAAACCAGTTCTCACATCTGATCACCCCTCAACGTTTTTGTATGGACTACAATATTTGTCTTCCATGTGCATGCGCTACACCCAGCAACTCTTCGTGGGTTCCGCGCTAGCGGATTAGGCTCTAGATCGATGCACCTTGGATGTGTTCCGACCATGACACTTTGTAAACATGGTTGCCGTCAATCCACACCTGGTTTCCATCCATACCCTTCCATAGGATGATGCCTCAAATATGTGATCTAGCATCGAATCTGTCCCAACCGAGGTTTTACACCCCGAGGACGATGGTTACGACCTGGATTTTCCTCTGTACCCTCCAGGCCTCCCTCGTTTCCTAGTTTTTCCACCACGACGGGGGGACCTAGTTCTCAACGACAGCAATGGTGAACCAGCGGCTGATGGTGAAATCGACGACCAAAGGCAACAGTACGAGCAGCGTAAAGCCGATCAGGCTCAGTGTCAGGTACACGAAGAAGAACACCAAAGGGGGCTACACCCCCAAAATCTCAACAACGCCTTCGACATGTTGGGGAACCAACAAGTATTCAAGACTCTAAGCGCCAACGTGGCTGTGTCTATAGCAAATTTGGAGCGACTTCCGAACACACTGGAATATGAGGACGTCTGATCTAACATACGAGCGCACCTGATAGCCGCCATGGGACAGACGGTCGAGTTGGTGAAGCAAGCTCATGCAGTTACAAATACATCTGCCGTAAGGCTAGATAACGAATCAGCTTGGCTCGGCTCATTCTGGCTCATTAGGATAACAAGCTAGCTCGGCTCAGCTCGTTATCTTAACGAGCTAGAAAGCCAACTCGACTCGGTTCATTAAAAGCTCGAGCTAACTCGTTAAGCTCTTGAGCCAATTATAAAAATACATAAAATCTAATATTTGTATTTATCTAAAGCTTAGAAATAGTAATAATACAATATAATGTATCCAATAGTCTTAAGTCTAATAAAATATTTATATGAGCTAATATATTAATCATTTATAAAGTCTAAGACATGAAGTAATACAAAATTAATATAAGTTATGATGATTTTTCTCTAATATTGTAGCTCGTTTGGCTTGCGAGCGGCTCGCAAGCTGACTCGAGTTGGCTCATCATAGCTAACAAGCTAAAATCTTTGCTCAGCTCGACTCGTTATCATAATGAGCTGAACCAAGCTAAGCCGAGCTAGCCATGAGCCGAGCGAGCTAACAAGCTTCGAGTTTTTCGTCTAGCCTTAGTACGTCGCGTCTAGTCGCAGCCATTGGAGCCGCATCTCATAACACCCCAGCGACTCTCATCGCAATGGTGCACTTCCAGTGATGGCTGAGAAGGGCATAACAGCGACACTGGCCGTGGTGCTCTAAACAATCACGATGGTGACCATGATGCCCGTGGTCAAGGCCTTCGTCGAGGTGGCCAAACTTATAGACCAGACTACGGGTATAACTAAGAGGTTAATCAAGACCTAGATTACAATCTTTGTCGCAACCTCCCACCACGGGACATCCGCAACCACATCAACAATCCTATCAATGATCGGGCGACTCATGCGAATATCCATCGCATCGAGTACGACATTGCTCACAGTCCTCCCGACTTGAAGTAGCTTACCACTCATCTCCGATAAGTAATATGGCCTTGGAACTTCAAACATAAGAAACTCAAAAAGTATGAAGCAAGGAGAACCCTAAAAATTGGATCACGCTCTATGAGATAGTCGTCCGATCAACTGCGAGCGACAAACACGTAATGGCTAACTATTTCCTAGTTGTCCTTGATCAAGCAGGACACTAGTGGCTCCTTGGCTTGCTAGAAGACCAGTTCGACACTTGGGAGGAGCTACGCCAGGCTTTCATTGACAATTTCTTAGCACTTATGAGTAGCCCAACAACAAATACGAACTTGAAAGGATTCATGATCACAAGGATGAGCCGCTTTGCGACTACATTCAACGCTTCTCGGATATGCACCTTAAGATCCCAAGAATCTCCCACGATGAAGCAATCTTTACTTTCATCAAAGGCCTTCGTTATCATGAGGCCCTTAGAAGCAAATTACTCCAAAAACGACTGACCACGGTTGCTGAGCATCTCGCCACTACCAAAAACTACGCAGACGTCAACGACATTGAGAAGCTGATTAGGGAAGATGTGGGAGGAACTTTGCAACCTGACCACCCTCCATGACGTGACGACAACTGTGACAACCATGGGAGAATCGACAATCGCGCTCGTCGTTTCAATGACAATCAAGATCGCCAAGAAAACTTGGACTGACACCGAGATCACCATGACAACTACAAGGGCAAGCGGCCTCGTGAAAATGATCAGGAAGTCAATACGGTCAAAAAGCCCACTGGTCGCCGCAACTACCAAGAGGACTACAACAAAGCCTTAAAGGGTCCATGCCAACTTCACCCCAGATCCAACCACACCATGGATAACTGTCGCATCCTCAAGAACATTTATGCCTAGTAGATCATCCAGGATGACGCTGCAAAGATTGCAGACACCACCAATAGACGTAACAATGACGATGAAGACAACAAACACGACCGAGATCCTCATCATCAATATGTCAATGCCACTGATGTCGTCCACTCCATCTTTAGTGGCAAAGTGTCTATCGAATCTAAGTGAGAATGCAAGCTGCTTAAGAGGGCATGTTTGAATGTCGACAGCGCCAGAGACCTCATCTTTGATTCAAAGCTTCCTACCTAGTATCACCGAGAAATTTCCTTCAGCAGGAAAGACCGATGGGCTGCTATCCCTGAGCCAAGACGTTTTCCCCTCATCCTCGACCCTTGTATCAAAAGCATTCACTTTGAAAGGGTGCTTGTGGATGGTGGTAGCTCCATTAACATTTTATTTTGTAGTATCTTTCCTACTCTTAAGCTATCTTAGGCTGATCTAAAGCCCTATGGGGCACAGTTCTGGGGCGCACTTCTAGGCCAAAGTTTCATACCTCTTGGCTAGATCACACTCCTGGTTTAGCTAGGCACTCCCAACCACTTTTGTACTGAGTTCGTCAACTTTGTGGCCACAGATTTCGAAGGAACATACCACACCATCCTCAGTCGATCGTCGCTTACTAAGTTCATGGCAGTACCACACCTCTTACCTAGTGCTCAAGATGCCCACCGAGAAAGGTGTCCTCACCCTCAAAGGCAATGTCTATACTGCTTATACTTGAGGAGGAAATCTTCAGGGTGACTGAGGCAATCAATCTCTTAGTTTGCATGACAAAGACTACAGTTCAGGTAGGCAAGACCCCTCCCGACCAGCTTGAGATTCCTGAACTGCAAGCTCCACAAAAAAATCTCAAGTTTAAAGAACACAAGGAGGTCGAGTTGGTCCACAACGATCCCGAAAAGACGGCTATCATTAGGGCTAACTTGGATCCCAAATAGGAAGATGTGCTCGTTAGGTTCTTGAGGGACAACATAAGCGTCTTCACATGGAAACCTACGGACCTGCTCGGTGTACCTCATCACCTGATCGAGCACTCCTTAAATGTCTCGAAGACCACCAGACCCATCAAACAAAAGCTACAACAGTTCGATCGTGACAAGGAGGCCATTAGGACAAAGTTACATGGCTTTTAACAGCCAGATTTATTAAAGAAGTGTATCACCCGGAGTGGCTAGCCAGTTTGGTGCTTGTAAGAAAAAAGAATAATGAATGGAGAATGTGCATTGATTACACTGATCTTAACAAACACTTCCTGATATGACCACGCCACCAAGCAAGATGTCACAAGCTCCAAGTCAAGCTACACCCACTCAAGTTTCACCTACACCGACACCAGCCCAAGTCATCGATGGACCGATTACACGTAGTCGTGCAAAGAAGCTACAACAAGAGGTCCACACGCTACTTTGTGAGATTCATTTTAACATTAATAAGAATTATATACTACCTAAGGGTTGTACCTTGATTGTATTCAGGTATATAGAAGAAGAGAAGGATGAATCGAACCCTGAAGAACGGACCAGTGCAAGTTCTAGAAGAAGTCAAAAAACAGACCGGTGGAAGTAAAAAACGGACCAGTGCAAAGAAATCTTCATAACTTTTTACTTACAAAAGCTATGAAGGTCCATAAGGATATGTTGGAAAGCTTGACAAGTCTATTTTCTAATGAATCTAGTGGCGACCAGTTTGGATACTCCATATTGTCTGTAGACCAGTATTTGTACAGACTGCTCAGAAGGTCAACAGTCTGTCATGACAGAATATTGGTACAACTTGCCAAGTAAAACTGTACCAATATACAATGTTTTATCTTGGTTGGCATATATTGCTGGAAAGCCGTTTGAGTCTAGTTTCTCACCCAAGAAACGGTTCATTATTTGGATTTCCCAATAAAAAGTTATGGTCAGTTTATTAGAAACTGCTCTGGAAGCCAATAGTCACGCGAAGCCACTTCGGGAATCCATTTCGAGGGGACCTTTCACATTGCCTTCCCTCAGAAACTCTATTTCGTTTTCATACCTATCTAGCAGGGCTGTTGCTAGTATAAATACCCCCTAAGACTCATTGTAATCTCAGACTTTTGATAATTGAAATACAGAACCCCTTTTGTTTAGCTGTGTGCGAGCAAATATTGAGAGAGTGATCTCTACCCCTTCCTCTTGTGATTTCCTCGCAGGATTACATAGGCGGCGGCTTCATCCGCTCCCAATTGGTGCTCCTACTCCCTTCAAGGTATTCCTTGATTGATTGTAGGCTGTGTTGGTTGGTTCTTTGAGAGTGTGGTTAGGCGGATCCTCGATTCAGGTTGCCGGTTAAAGATGGTGGTTGGCTTCGAGTTTTATTTGCCAGGTTGCACTAGTTATCGCTGCTTGCAGCAAGTTATCCGGCTGTTCTTCAGCTAGTTATCGGTGTTCTTCCTACGTCGTGAAGATTGGGACAACGTGACGCATCATCTGGTATCAAAGCTTTCGTTACCACAGTAGGAATTTTATCCCTAGCTACATATATATTTTTGCTTCATCGTATCCACCAAAAAGCCAGAAAAATATATTGCTTAGACCTTTGTTTCAATTTGTTATTTTAGTGAGTTTGGTTAAGTCGCAGTCCATTAGAGTCTTTGTTTTAGTTACTGATCATTTATCCTTCACGTGTTCTTTGTGCCTCTTTTATATCTAAAAATCCCCACAAAAAAAATTCTCTATAGCCTTGTGTTATCTTTGATCCTATCAAGTTATAATTTCTGGTTGTGCTTTGTTTCTATCATCAAGTTTGCAAGTATTATATCTGATCACTGTGTTTAGTTATAAAAAAAAAAGAAAAGTGTGTCAAAAAAAAGGAGAAGAAAGGAAAGAGAAAAAAATTCAAAAAGAAAGTTGCAAGATCAGGTTATGTCAAGTGCATCTGAAAATTTTTGTATTGAGTTGAACAACCAGTTTGCTATCTTTGTTTGGTGCAATATTTTAGTTGGGTCTAATTGCAACACTTGCATCCCAATCATACTCCTTGTTTGCATCAAATCTGAATTTTCTTTGTGCGTGTGTGTGATCATTCACTTCTTTCATATCTTGTGGTCAGCACTAGGCAGAGAACTTCTAGTTTGGATCGTTACTTAACTTTACAACAACTAGAATTCAGATTGCATTTCTTGTTAATTTTTCCCCACCAAGCTCCACATAAAAATCATCGTAATCGGTACTCTCTATTTTTGTATTCGCCTTGCCATCACTTTCAGTTGCCACCACACATTTGTTTGCCTTGTAATCTGCAGCAGAGGAATTCATAAGAGCTTCGATGGTTAGAGAGGTGAGTTGTGGGAGCCACCAAAATTTTATATTCCACAAATATAAATTATTTGTATTCAGCTAACCTTACAGGAAGATTGGTCAAGTGGACATCAAAGATTGTGTTACCATAGCACAATTTAATAAACTCCGACAAAGCATGGAAGAAAATCAAGATAGGTTGACACAAGATCTTCAGAATCTTATGACTAAAATCAGAAGGCGTCGTCCATCTCATGATGGTGGAAGCAACCATAGTGGAGATAGAGAAGATAGTGATGGAAGAAGAGGAGGTCGGAGGAACCAGAGGGCTGCACATGGTAAAGGAAGAAGACATATTGGAAGAAATGATGATGAATCTGAAGATGAGGCTAATGACAACCGCTTTGGTCGCCGATGTCATAGAAGTGGCAACCATGAAGAAAGATTTGGCAAATTGAAATTTACCATGCCAAAATTTGTTGCTGAACCATCCACGAGAAATTTCTCTAGAGGAAGCAAATCAAACACAAAGTTTACTGCTGAACCATCTATGGTGAAAGACTCAAGTAGAGGCTCACGATCTAATTTTTAGGGTACTTTTAGTGGAAAGAACACTGCTGTCCCAAGTTCAAAACCAGCAGCATCAACCACTACTTCAGTGGGTTCTACTTCCAGGAGTAGTGGAATTCAGAGCTTCAAGTGTGGAGGCCTTGGGCATATAAGTAAGGAGTGCCCCAATACTCAGGTGATCATTGTGAATGATGATGAAGAATTTGAATCAGCTAGTGAAGACGGAATTGAGGAGGAAGCCCATGGAGATGAGGACCTTACTAGCTGTGAGTTTGAGCAAGGAGCTGCTCTTGAGATGACTCAAATCTTGAGTGTTCAGGCAAATGAAGCTGAAAATAGGCAGCAACACAAATTATTTCAAACTAGAGCAAATGTGCATGATAAAGAGGTGAAGATGATTATTGATGGAGGGAGCTACCATAATCTTGCTAGTCGTGAGATGGGAGATAAACTTGACTTGAAGCTTCTACGACACCCTCATCCATACAATGTACAGTGGCTGAATGATTCAGAAGATATCAAGATTGGATATAAAGTGAAAGTTCCATTCAAGATTGGTGAATATATTGACAGAGTGGAGAGTGATGTGGCACCTATGTCGGTGTGTCACTTGCTGCTTGGAAGGCTATGGCAATATGATCGATTTAGCCAACATTGTGGGAGAATAAATCAGTTCACTATCGATCTAAAAGGGAAGAAGTTTGTTCCTGAGCCAATGACACCCCAACAAATCATGGCTGAACACTTACAAAAGAAATCTGAAATTGTTCCAGTGAGTAGAGAGGAAGGAGAGCAAAAGAAATTGAGTGCCATCCACAATTCGGTGAGTGAGTGCCACAAGCCAAATTTGAGGGAGAAAAAGAAAGGAGAGGGAGAGAATTTAGTCATGCTAGCCACAAAATCTGAAATGAGAGAAGTGAGGAACAACCCCGAACAAGTGCTCTTTGTACTTATGTACAAAGGCATTTTAATTTCAGCTAACGACATGACCTCTCTTCCTAGTGTTGTGTCTCATCTTTTGCAGGACTATGGAGATGTCTTTCCAGAAGAAACAAAAGAGATACAAAGGCAAGTGCAAGAACTTCTTGATAAAGGTTTTGTTCATGAAAGTTTAAGTCCTTGTGTTGCTCCTATAATTTTAGTGCCTAAGAAAGACGGTTCTTGGAGAATGTGTGTTGATTGTAGAGCTATAAATAACATCACTGTTCGCTATCGCCACCCTATCCCACGTTTAGATGACATGCTTGATGAATTAAGTGGTTCCACCATATTCACTAAAATTGATTTGAGAAGTGGATACCATCAGATAAGAATGAAAACAGAGGATGAATTGAAAACTGCATTTAAAACAAAATTTGGGCTGTATGAATGGTTACTTATGCCTTTTGGTTTGACTAATGCTCCTAGTACTTTCATGAGATTAATGAACCATGTCTTGAGAGCTTTCATTGGAAAATTTGTTGTTGTCTACTTCAATAATATCTTAATTTACAGCAAGTCTTTTGAGGAACATGTGAATCATATTTGGCAAGTCTTGGAAGTGCTTAGAAAGGATAAATTATTTGCTGATCTTGACAAGTGTAGTTTTTGCACAGACCCTGTTGTGTTTCTTGGCTTTGTTGTTTCACGAAAAGGTATAGAAGTGGATGAAAGCAAGGTGAAAGCCATCAAGGATGGCCAACTCCAACGAATGTAAGTTAAGTAAGAAGTTTTCATGGCCTTGCTGGTTTTTATAGGAGGTTTGTGTACTAGAAATGTGTTCATCAATGACGATTCACCAAATGGGCAAAGGAATTATGTCCCTTCTTATTGGGTTTTCAGAGTCATACCACCATCAAATCCCAAGCGCTTGTGGATTTTATCACAGAGTGGACTGATCCAAATGGCAATTGATTGGGTGAAAAATGGGCGCGGCCTCTTCTGCTGTTATTTATTTTGTAGATGCCGCCATTTCTTCTCACTGAAGATCTTAGGGGATGTGCATGATTTACGCCTAAGGTGTCATTGCAGTTTCCCATTTTGCCCTGGTTAATCCACATGCGGTTTTTCTTTATCAGAGAGGGCCCATTTTTGTCTTGGTTTATGTACTATAAAGCCCATTTCACCTCTGTGGGCTCGCCTTTTCATATACCAAAGTATAAGGGGTCTTCAAGCTACTAACATGCTATGTAGACTAACAAGACTAAAGCAGACAGAGCAGTGCTTGAAGTTCGAATACTGTGACGTCATAGATAAGTTGATGAGATATAAAATTATCACAAATGATGTTGCATAGGAAAAAGAAGGGATTTATTCTTGGGGAGTGCTCGACTACCAAGCACGAATACTACTCTCAGGGACTCGTTGACCATTCCTTATGCTCTGCTCGGAGATTGCCCGATCACCGAGCATGTTTATGTTCTCAACCACGCTCGGGGACTCGTCGACCATTTCCAATGTTGTGATCGGGGACTGCCCGATCACCGAGCATGTTTATGTTCCCAACTGCGCTCGGGGATTCATTGATCACTCTCTACGCTCTGCTCGGGGACTGCTCTGATCACTCTCCGCAACAGCCTGAGGACTGCTTTTCTTGGTTACGTATGACTTAGACTCATATACAACTGAGGAGCAATTTCAATTTCTTAGACCTTGTTACAAGGCTCATACTTCACGTTCCAGCAAGCTCAGAGACTACATCAGTACGATACATCTGGCGATACATCTCAGTATCAGAATTTCTACGTGGATTTTTCTTTTTGACCCTGGCACCACGTGCCTACGTCATCTACTACCAGGCTCGGGAATTAAGTGGGCATACTTCACCTTACAGTGAATATGCTTGTTTTTTCAAACCTTATACTTTTCAGAAAAGTAAAGTGAGCACACTTCACGAGGAAAGAATTTTTTTCTCAACAGCACCATGCATTATTTGGATAACCTGCTTCTTTGGTGTCAATGGTGGTCGACTATCTTCCAAGCTGGTTTAAATAATGTCGCAACTACTTGGGCAATTTTTCTGCTGGTCGAAGACGTCAAACCTCACTGGTCAAAGAAGCTCAAGATGGCGTGTTGCTTCATAATACATAGTGCTCGGGGACTAGCTGTGGGGGTATAAACTCCTACACCCTTATGGCTAGATTGGGGCCGAAAGGATTGGCTCATTAGAAGATGATTCGTGGCTTGCTCGATCTATTCAGAGTTTCGCGTAAAGAAGGTGAACGTGGAGATCAAGCAAGATCCTTGTCGGTTAGAATAGGAATTGATGTCCGACTATCTATGGCAATTGTAACCGACTAGGATTATTTTCTAGATTTGTAATCTTGCCTCCTGGAATATATAAGGGTAGGTAGGAGACTCCCTCAACTCAATACATTAGATCTTATTACATCTCATATCATCAATACAACGGCGGTCAAATCTGGATAAAATTCTTGTCTGTGTCTTGCGTCACCATCTAGTTCGTAGCTTGTGTACGTGTCTGCCGATAATCTACTACCTTGAGCCTACTCCTAGGTAGACTGCCGACCATATTTCGTCGATGGATGTCACATGCCCCTCTGCCTTCGCGACCACCACGGAAGGATATAACCCTAGCTAGATGCCTTAGACGGTACGAGTTCGTCACCGCTGTCGTCCTGTGTAACCCTCTGTACCCTCTTTGGCCACTTTCACCTTTGAGTCGGCTGCCTGCCATGGCAGACTGCAGTTGCCCCTTGGACAATGTAAGGCCTTGTTTACTTTAACTTGATTCTCCATCACATCGAATTTTTAGACGCATACATGAAGTATTAAATATAGATGAAAATAAAAACTAATTGCACAGTTTAGTTGGAATTTACAAGACGAATCTTTTGAGCCTAGTTAGTCCATAGTTAGACAATAATTACCACAAACAAACGAAAGTGTTACAGTATCGCGAACTTTTTTTTCTTCGGAAACTAAACACGACCTAATTATAGATCATTTTTAGTTTCTAGATAACAATAGTAAAATCCATATACAACTAGAGAAGTCCAAACTGACTTATAATTTGAGTGGATGGAGTATTCGTCTCTTACAGGATGCTTCCCTTCTATTTTAAAAAAAATATAAAATAAAGATCAAAACGTTTGTCTAAAAAGTCATAAGGCCTTGTTTAGATTTGAAAACTTTTTGAATTTTACTACTGTAGCACTTTCATTTGTTTATGGCAAATATTATCTAATCATAGACTAAGGTCAAAAGATTCAAGTAAACTGTATAATTAGTTTTTATTTTCATCTATATTTAGTGCTTCATACATGTGTCGCAAGATTAGATGTGACAAAAAATCTTAAAAACTTTTTAAATTTTGGTGGAAACTAAATAAGACCTAAGTATTCTTCGATGATTTATTGTGAACACTATTAACTGGCAAAAAAAAATACAGCTTATAAGACATGCGACCAAAGTACAGCTTATAAGACATGCAATCGAAGTGCAAGCATATCATGGTCGAAACCAAGAAAGCATATCCGAGAGTTTACATGATACATAATTCCGCATCTGAAGCAACGGCCACAGTTACCGACTCTTGACGAGTTTCTTTTAGCATACGACTTACTGTCTGAAACAAAAGGAAAATGCTGCTCTCATCACCACTCCCCCCGATATGAGGAAACAAGCGACCAGGCCACGGAGACATCCATTTGGCAGAAGCCAATGTCAAGAGTCCCACAACTTCTTCCAGCCTTCTTAGGTTTGAAACCCCTCTCTCTGTGCACAACTTCATCACCTTGCCATGCCCTGACAGAAACCACAAGCTCCCCATTCACTTCAACAGATGCTACACAACGTGAGAGCGTGATAGCACCGTCACCAGCAACAGGCACATTATCATCCCCAGAATCAAGTAAGATAAGTTCCTCGCAACCTATACTGACTGTATGGGCTGCAATCTGGGCATGAAAACCATCTTGCCATGACCCACCACTAACTCGCACACTGATTGTGGCCTCCAATGAGTAAACAATAATGCCAACAGCAAACCAAAGTGTGCTAAGCTTGCTGTTGTAACCTATTTTACGCAGGCGAGAGTTAAGTGGGATCGTGTTTAAGTATGGTACTGCTAAATAGCTCAAGTCTTGATCCTCAGATTCAGTACAGCCCTTCACTTTCAAATCAACCTCAAAGGTCACAGGATCCGTCAGCAGAACAGCACGAGTAGGACCTGTCAGTTTCAAATTGGGGACCTACATGTGCAGCACCAAAAAATAAATAATGAGTAAACTGAAGGCAGACTTTAGGCAAGAATTCGTATCATATGCCAAACTGTCTAGTAAACATGTAGCGCACAACAGAAACATGTCAGGAAAATATTGGCTTGAAAAAAAAACAATGTCTTTACAAAAGAAAAAAAAACAGCATATTGAATTGAACACACTAACTCAACCATGTCTTTAATTAGAATATTTGTTTGCCAAGGCCTAGTAAACAAGGCTGAAACAGTTTCAATTTCAAGACAAGCGAACTCTGGCATGAGAAAAGAAAATGTGTATAACATTGAATTATACCACTTCACACAACAAGACCCAACTAACGAAATCAAAGTCATGTCAAACATTTGCTGAAAAATTTATCCCTGGCTGGCATTATGCATGGGCATATACCACCTAAATTATGGAAGTAGCAGCTGCATTTCAATGTAGTAAGTCTACTTATAGTATAGAGAAATAAGAGCATGCCAACTTGTAGTCGTAATTAGATGAGTGTGATTTCCATTAAGATGGTAAGTTCCTTGTGCACGTGTATTAAAGTCTGTAAGGGCCCACAAACATGACCAAATGTCAAGACTTTCTTGTGCTACACTTGCGTAGATTGAGATGCATACATGACAGATGACACTAATTGCATGTATATGTATGGCGGTTCCACACAGGGGTGGCATGACAAATTTTCATGAGAGTTTAAAAAAACAAACCACAAGATATGCTTCCTTAGCGGGTCCCTACTTGAGCCCCCAAAGCTAAATATAGCTAAATATGGGTACCCCTACTACAGACCCCATATTTGGGGGGGCGCACTCAAATCCTCCTTCTAGACCCTATTCCTATTCCTGTTGCCTCTAGACCAAACCCCCAAAATACAGTTTGGGTATGTTTCTGCACGTGCTTCTCTCTCACTCCGACCTCCCGGCGGCGCTAGCGGGTCGAGCAGCAGCGCAATGACGCCTGACCCGCCCGCTTCCCCTGATGGACAGTTGGGACGACAAGACCAGGGGTCACACTCACACCCCACACCTTCCCCCACGCATCCCTGACACCGACAAAGGGTCACACTCCGGCACCCCGGTGAGTTGCAGATTTGGCCAAGAAAGTCTATGGCAACCAGGCCCTACCTGTCATTGTCTATCAAAATTATGCCTGGTGGGGCTGTTTGAAGCAAAACAAAAATAAAAAATTGGGCTTACTTAAATTGGGCCAACAAAAGTAAAGGAAAACAAAAGTAGGGGGGGCTGATTTGGGTGCTCCCGCTGCAGTTGATGTCACTGAAGAAGTTACATGAATTAAACTAAATAGTTTGATGTAGAGAACTACATGTGACGATGCAGCATGCATTGTAATGAAAGCATGACATCATTGCGATGACACTGGGACAAACAGCTGCATGGGGTGGTTGCTGCAAAATTATAACTGCTGCTTTAGGCAGCACAGCAAGAGGCAAACAAGGAAGAAAATGAAAAGTAGGAAACAACACTAACCTCTTGCGTAAGAATTTGGCAGTTGTCTCTTGTGCGGTCAAAGATCATATTGCGATTGTGATCAACTGAGTCACGCAGGGCAATCTTCCCAAACACATGGAGTGGCCACTGTAAACTCCCCATTCTCCTTCTCTCTGCTACTTTGACTGAAAAGATCTGCAGAGTAGCGCACAGGTGTGCAGAGCAGCGCTGCTGAGGCGGCTTGTCTGTAAAACGCATGGATGGGATCTTTGCTGCAAATTGTTGTGGGAGATTCAAACTTAGTTAATACCAAGTTGAGCAGCAGCAGAAATGATACCAATATTGACAAGAAAAATAAACATGTACAAAGATGAAATCTCATCTCAGGTTATTAATGTTTATTGGTCAAGTTGTGATCCTACAGCAGGCATGCCAGGATCCTCCTCTCCAAAGCCCACAACACAAAGGCAAGGGAAAATCCTTAGCTATCATAGTTCAACTATGAACATAAACCTAAACCTGCAAAGGAAAATGGACCAGACTAACGCGAAAGATCGAAACATAGACCTAACAATCAAATACTCCTATCAAAGTTCAGTAGCAACATTATCTTCAAGATGACTGTAGGCGCGAGGAACCTCGTATCAATCAATACACTAACGGCCAACGGGTAAGCTAACGGCGGACGATGAAGAAGACAAGGGTAAGGGTAGGGGAGGGGGAGGGGGAGGGGGAGGGAGAGAACTCACTGGTGTCCTCGAAGGAGCCGCAGTAGCCGAAATAGAGGCAGTTCCAGGTGTCGCGGAACTTTCTAGCCCGGTAAGCATGGTAGTCCAACAGCATCTCAGGATCGTCCTCGTCGTCATCCTCCACCTCCCCCTTTGCCCTCCTCTCCCACGCAGCTCTCGCCTCCGCCACCAAACGCGCTTCCGCCTCATAGTCAAGCTTCCTACTACTCTCCGAAGCCGATTGCAATACGCGGCCTCCCTCCCACGATTGAGTCTCCATCTCCAACGCCGCCGCCGTCGTTCCCTCTCGCGGTCTCGGGTTGCAAAACCTAGATCTGGATTCGTTCTATAAAAAGTCTGTGCCTCGAGATATAATAATAATATATACTCGCTTGGTACCTATAAAAAAACCGTTTTGGACAAGATTTCAATCAAATATTAAGAAAATTATAAATAATTTTTAAGTTATTCAGTTTAAATATAAAAAACATATAAATAGATTTGTCTTAAAAAATATTTTTATAAAAATATACATATACCATATTTTTATAAAAATAAAAAGTAAAATTTAGATTTTGAAAACTGTATCGTTGTCCTAAACGACTTACTTTTTTTTGTGTATGGAGAGAGTAAAAAAATTGTGCCATGTTTAGTTTGAGGTGAAATTTTTTTTACTACAACATTTTCGTTTTTATTTGTCAATTATTGTCTAACCATAAACTAACTAGACTCAAAAAATTTGTCTTGCAAATTATAGATAAATTGTATAATTAGTTATTTTTTATCTATATTTAATGTCTATGCACGTGCCGTAAGATTTAATGTGACAGAATCTCTTCTTAAATTTTCGGTTTAACTAAATAAGACCTAAATAACATACCAAAACGTTCCGTGTCCAAGACGACTTTGTCGGTCCAATTCTAATCAAATCCGCCCCACTCGCAATCGCACAGACAAACCTTTAATTTATATTTTTCATTTTAAAATTTATATTTTTTCCAATCCCGTTTGGCACTTTACCGCCATTTAAAATTGATTGATTTGTTTTTTTAAAAAAAGTATAGCTCTGGGAACTGCAACTCTCTCGCTTGGCTATTCCACAAATCAGTCAAGAAAAAGACAGAATTGCTCATCAGAGACCATTACACTTGTCATTCCCTTATACTCAATCTATCCAAACTATAAGATGCTTGATATTTTTATACCAAGTTTGATCACTCATCTTATTCAAAAATTTATACAAAATATCATTTCTTTTATCGTGACTTGATTTATTAATAAAAGTTCTTCAAGAATCAAGAATGACTTAAATTTGACTATGTTTGGATAATTTTTTTTGAATAAGACGAGTGGTCAAACTTGAAAAAAAAAAGTTAAATATCTTATAGTTTAGGATGGAGAAAGTATTTATCAAGCAATTTCAAGACATCTCTCCACCAGAAAGAACCTTTTGGCTTATTTAAACTTGGCAACTTTCCATTCATGTAGTATTTATTCCACATTAGCTCCACCCATGACATTCTGTTTTTATTAAAAAAACATATGTAGATGCTTGAGCAATAAGGCCTCATTATGAGTTTGAAGGTTGAGGATCCTTAAACCACCTTCTTCTTTGAGGATGCAAACAATGAGCCATGTTGTCTTTGCTACTTTTTTTTGCATTCGCCTCTACACCTCTCTCCAGAAACAATGTCTTCTGTATTTATCAATCTGTTTTAGGCAAGGCAATAGAACACATGATGTATGTTGACAAAGCTGAGAGGACTAAGTTGGTGAGTCCTAGTCTACCATCTTGGCTGAGGAAGGAAGAAATGTAATTCAATTTTCTTTCACACTTACTCATTAGGGGAAGAAAATCGTCTACCTTTGGCCTCATTAGTCCCAGAGGTAACCCAAATAAGTGAAGGGAAAAGACCCAGTCTGACAACCAAAAGTTCTAGCAAGGTGGTTAAGCTTCTCATTATTCAGATTTATGGGAACCATCATGGATTTGGAAATTTTGATTCTTAATCTAGTTGAGTCACTATAGGACTGAAGAACACCTTTGAGAAAGAAAATTTGCCGAGTTGAAGCTTTCATGATGATCAAGGTATCATCCGCATATTGTATGACTAGGAAATTAGAGGTAGGAGGTGGTATTGGCAACTTAAGGAGGCCTTGTTGTACAACTTTATTGAGAATGGACTACAGCAAGTCAACAGCAAGAACAAAAAGCAAAGGAGATAATGGATCACCCTGCATGACACCTCTTCTGCAGTGAAAAGTTTTTCCAGGAACACCATTTAACAGTACCATTGAGGTTTCAGTTTTGAGGATCGATTTAATCCAAGATCTCCATTTCACCCCAAAGCCCATGTGAGCTAGAACATCCAAGATGGCCTTGTATTCTATTTTGTCAAAAGCTTTTTCAAAATCCAGCTTTAGCACCATAATTTCCTTCTTGGAGTGTTAGCAGAGATGAAGGTATTCAAAGGACCATGCTAGACAATCTTAGATTGTCCTTGTCTTGATGAAGCCATATTGATTTTTGGGTACTAGTATTTGCTAGGAGTTTTGTGATGAGTTTAATGAAACAATTTAGCAAAGAAATAGCCCTGAAATCACTAACTATTTGAGCTCCATCAATTTTTAGGATAAGTGATGTAACAATCATTTATGCATTGCAAGTTGATTGTTCCTTCTTGAAAAGCATCACAGAGAGCATAAAAGTCATTCTTGACGAAACTCTAGCACTTATTAATGAACTTGTTGTTAAACTCATCTAGACCAGGGTCTTTGTCATTGGGTAAATTCCTAACCACATTGTCTACTTCTTCTCTAGTAAAAGATCCTTCTAGCCAAGACAAATCTGTGTTGCTTTGTAGGAAATAGCTAAGATTAAAAGCCATTGCTTCCCACATGATGTTTCCTTTTTCAGCATGATTATGGACTAGGATTCCATTATCTTTCTGGAGCTGGGCTATCAGATTATTTCTGTATTCAAGAGTTGCATTTGCATGGAAAATCTTGGTTCCAACATCACCATCTTTCACCCATATGATGTTACTTTTTTGCTTCCAATAGATCTTCTGCAATTCTAGGAGATGGTTCAAATTTCCAATTAGAGATTCTTTGAATTTCCATTCCATCAATGTAGATCTCAGGATTCTTCAATTATTTCCATGAGGGGTAGAATGATCTTGGTGTTCTCTAGGTTCTTCTTTAGGTTAGAGGTTCTTTTGCCAATTTCTCAAGATTTTCCTCAGATTTTTGAACTTTGAAGTGATTGCTTTTGCTTTATCAGGTTGACTGCTAACTTCTTCCCAGCCTTGTTGTGCAACTTGTATGAAAGATGGTTGTTGCAGCCAGTAGTTTTTGAACCTAAAAATCTGACTTTTAAGTATATCTTTTGAGATTGATATATTACAAGGCCAATGATCAGAGGTCTGCATTACTAGTGAACTGACAGAAGTTCATGGATAGGAAGTAGTCCATGAGCTAGAAGTGAAAAACCAATCTAATCTTTCCAAAAGGGGTGAGGGTTGTTTATTTGCCCAAGTAGGTTTTCTATTATATTAGAGGTAAGAGTAAGTCCAACAGTTTGGCAAATGATTTTCCCATCCATGTTTTTTAGCAAAATGAGGAGAAATCCTCTTCAACAGTTTGACATTCTCCACATCTTTTAAAGAGTAACATTTCATTCATATCTCTACTAGGTTTATTTCTGTCTTCATTCTTTCTCAACAGATTGAAGTCACCCACTATGACTCACTCTGAGCCAGTTTTCATCAATTAGTACTGTGTAATGCTTCAGTCGTTGCAAAAAAATCTTTTCCCTCCTGGTTTAAGAACCAAGAGTCACCATTGTGCCTGACAGTCAGCTTGATAATAACAACAAAATTGTTCTAGAAAATAAGTTGCCTAGTAAAGAAAGCACTTTTCCAGCATGTGATCAGTCCCCCTGAGCCCCAGTGGAAGGCAGAAACTCAAAAGAATCAAAACTAGGAGGGCTGAAATTTCTGAGAAATTGAGTATCCCAATTTGAAAAGATTGTTCATTTTTTGCTCTCCTGATGTGCACTCACTATACTATATTATATGTAAATTCATCAGCGTCAGCCCGTCAGCGGAGAGATTAACTGGCATGCATTCTTCCTGGCTACTCCTACAATGTATGTACCATACACTACTACAAAAAATTCTTTTGCGAGACATTTTTATTTTTTTCGAGGTGAGCACTAGTTACAACCACTTCGATTAATACCTCGGATTAACCGAAGCGGTTATTTTCTATTAATCGAGACGGTTAAAAATAACTGCCTCCTAAAATCCATTAACTGAGACGGGCAATGTAATATAACCGCCTTGGTTAATGTCTATTAACTAAGGCGGGCATTATAATGCAACCGCCTCGGTAAATCCATTAACCGAGGCGGACACATTATGAAGCCCGCCTCCTAAAATAGTGGCCCAGTAGACAGCCCATCTCGGCCCGATAGCAGTCATCATATAAATATGGAGCTAGGGTTTCCTTCTTCGAGCCATCTCCCACTCACTCCCCCAGCAGTGCCTCCTCCTGATCCCCTCCCCTCCCAATCCCAGTGCCTCCTCCCCTACCCTCCTCCTACTAAGTCTGGCAGCGCCCCCTCTCCTCCCATCCTCCCTCTGGTCCGGTGGCGCCCCCTCCTCTCCCTCCCTCCCTCTGTTCCGACGGTGCCCCTCCCCTCTAAGGCATGGATCTCGTGCCCAGCGGCATGGCCACGCGGGCATGGTGGGGCGGCAACACGGGTGCTCAGCCTCGCCCCTTCACGACGGCGCCCTCCTCCCCCACACCCTCTCCCACCTCCTCTTCCACGATGGCACCCCTCCGGCCATGGAGCTCGTAGATCCAGCCTTGAGGGTCGCAGATCTGGCGAGCTCGTCAGCGGGCCAACCTTCTCCACGCGCGTGGCGGTGTGACCCCGACCGGTGGCGGCTTTGTGTGGATCCGATGTGGGCGGTGGCGTGGCTCCAGGGAGCACGCAGGGGTGGCGGCGCCAAGGTGGCTGGCAGTAGCGCTAGAATCGGGCTCGCCAATGGGCTTAGAAATGGGCTCTCCGGTGGGCTCTGAGTTTTATTTTGTTTTTTAATTCTTTAATCGAGGCAGGCAGTGCAACCGCCTCGGTAAAGGTCACGATTAACCGTGACCTTTGATCCGAGGCGGTTGCAAAAACCGCCTCGGTAAAGACTTTTTGCCGGCCTCCGTAAAAAAAAAATTGTAGTAGTGATACCAAAGTGAATACATGAATTGGCATTTGCTACTTGCTAGCAGTTTCTCTCCTGCTTCACCTCCTAAGCGAAGTGAAGATTTTACTTGCCCGTATCATCTTCTTTTTTTTCTTTTTCTTTTTTGAAAATGTATCTTCGTTTGTTGCTTGCAGAAAATGTTTAGGTTGCCGATTTCTGATGCTTCTGGTGAACAGCACCGCAGCATGTTTGAGCAATGCAATTGCTACGTGTTATGAAAGACGGGGGAACACATAGATTCAGAAACAGGCGACCTGGCTGGTTTCAGAAGTTTCACTACGAGAAACACACAGTGATTTCCCCTTTTAAGGACTGCACTGCACAGGAATGGTGACATGTCCAGTGACAGTGAGTGTAACGTAACCATCAAGTTTGACAAGTTGCTCAGACTTGTTGTATGCATGACCTATAGCTGTGATGATGATGATTATCGGAATCAAAGCAAAGATGTTGCATCTTGGAGGTGCTACAGAGTTTGTGGCTTGTTTCGCTGTACTGCGCTGAAAAAAAATCCATGCACGACAAGAGGCATTGTTACTCCACTACACTGCAATGCACTCGTGAAAAAGTAGTCTGTATACAAACGCAGTTTTTTTGCCCTCAAGGGCATATGCTCCCACTCTCTTCACCACTGGATTCACATTGAGAAGTGTGCAAACACACATCTCAAAACATCGCTTTGTGTTTGCACACTTCTCAATACGAATCCAGTGGTAGAGAGAGTGGGAGCACATGCCCTTAAGGGCAAAAATAACTTTCCCGTCTGTATACAGCACTTGCTGGTATTGCTCCTGTATAACTGCAAGAGCTGGCGTTGTTGTTGCCCCGAGAAGAGAAAGCGAGCGATTGAGGGTTGATAGGCATTGCATTGCGGACGATTCATCAGTTGATGATAGTATAGCACGTTCCTGTCAGAAGATGGATGCCGTTGCGCTTTCAAACCTTGTGCGCTCCAAATTTAGAGTACTAGCTAGGTAGCAGTTGCAGGTAGGCCATGCCCATCGACACTTTTTACCTATTATTATCGCTAACTGTACTGAAACAAAATTTGCTGATTGATGACTTTTTGTAAGACAGCCTGCAGAGATTGACAACGGGTAGATTGCTTTTGCTCCCTGTATGTACTGACTGCACCCCCTATCTATTCTATCTATCTATCTATCTATCTATCTATCTATAATAATGCCGCGCGCATCTCATGAGTTGGTGCCACGTACCAGAATGAGAATGGGCACCTGCGTGAGCAAATGCTACCCCTGCTTCCCTTGTCATCATCCTTGCAACAAATCCATTTCCACCGCCGGCATCTCGCTGGCTTCTCCTGCCACCGTGCCCGTGCATCCGCACCCAATGCCAGGGGCAGCAGGAGCGGCTTCCGCTTCTCCCACCACCACCTCCTCCTCCTCGCCGTCGCTGGTGGCGTCGACTTCCTCCTCGTTGTCGTCATCGTCGGCGTCTTCATCTTCCTCCCACTTCCGGCGGCCGCGTGAGCTGGCCGTCCTCCTCAACGCCAACGCCAACGCCACCAGCAGCAGCATGTCGATGTCGTCTCGGGAGTGGGACGTAGTGGTGTTGGACCCCAAGTCCAAGCCGTCCGACTCCGACCGTTGCAAGCCATGCATCATCAGCGGCAGGCACATGCTTGCAACGCCCACGCCCAAGCGCGCGCGGTCGGTGTCCCCCTACCCCTTGTCCGCCCGCCCAGGCCCAGGCCCAGCACTGAACAAGCAGCAGCACAAGAAGAAGAAGAGGCAGAACGCCGGCAGGAGCACGACGGCAACACAGCGGGAGATGATCACGCTCGCGCAGGCCAGGAACAACAAGCCTGAGGTGAGATTGAGACTAAGGAGGAGGAGAGTGGAGGCCAACACCTCATCATCAGCTTACGCAAATTCTACCGCCGCTGCTGCGCCTGCACGGTTCACAGCGGAAGACGACCTCACCAATCCCATCATCTCCATGGATTGCTTCATCTTCCTCTGATCTGATGACTGATCCTCATTTCCATCCATGGTCCATGTATCCCTTTTTCTTTGCTTTTCTTCTACTTCTATTTTTCTACTAGTATACTACTCCCTCTTTCATTGAATTGGTGTGACCAGAATCAGAGTCCTCTGCCCCTTCTTCTGCCTGTAATCGATGATGGTTGCCTTGCTTGGGGATTTGGAGATTTGTCATTATAATTTTGCAAAGTTGGAGATTTGTCATTGGTATCTCACTGACATGTGGGGGCACACATGAGTCAATGACATGTGGGACAGGATGGCAAATCTCCAATTTAGTAGAATTATAATGGCAACATTGTGTGCTATTGCCTCTAATCATCGATACTCAGAAAGACCAAGAGATACACACTGCCCATATATTTGACGGAGAGAGAGAGAGAGAGATGGCAATGGCATACGCAACAGGAGAGGAGTTGGTTGCTGTGTTACATCTAACGCGCAAGCAACTCACCCATACAACACATGTACAGCTAGCTACATGGCTAAGATTCTATTGACTTTCTTTATACAGATTTCGTGCAAGCAACATATATATACAGATTACAGCTAGGAATGTACTACTGATTAAAGGTTCACCAGTGCGTTCTGATTAGAAACATACTCCTGCATGCATTGCTTAAATGATAAACCCAACCCGGAGGCGGAGATGCAGCAAAAGAGCATACTTGATTGGTGCCATTTCCTCCTGGTCTTGTTCGTGGTCTACAAATAAAGCCAGACAGCATTTTGAGTCATACCAAAATAACACAATAGGCTGTCTAGCATCGTGATGCAGACGTGGTGGTGGCCTTGCTAGTCACAACCCAGTGACTAAAGCTATTACTAGCGTCTACCAACAACTACAACTTCAAAACACTTTCGCACCACCTAGTCCCAGCCAGCACGCCTAAATGGATACTCAGACTCCCGACAGCCTAAATGGGCACTGTTATGTTCTTCATATCTGTAATCAGATCATCCAAGGAAATCACTTCAGTGGCCTCCTCCTTCTGCCCCTTCTCAGCAGAAGCCAGCTTCTCATCCAGCTCGCTTATCTGCCTCCTTATCTTCTCACCACCATCTGGTAGCTTCGACACCAGCGCCTAGATTCAATTCAGCAATTGATGTATATATGGTTGGTCAAGCTGAATAAAAAACATGCGAGAGGATGAGTTACAGCGTTGGAGAGGGTCTGTGAAAGCCGGTTGATTCTCGCCTTTATCTCTTCAGGACTCTCTGCGCTTCTGTTGCTTGGAGAGTACTTTCGAACAGTGAAACTTTCATCTTTTGGCTTCAACGCAAAAGCTGCCCTGCACAAAATAGAAACACAAAGTTTAAACAGACCTACCTATGCAGCACAGTACAATCATGCAGGGAGAACATGGCCATCCTTACCCACTGGCAACATAGTCAGATGAGGATCTCTTGTAATAGTGCTGGGGCATCATCGGCATGGCCCGAGGTTTGCTGCATGTAAAAGCAGTGTAATTGAGGCATTCAAGTTTGTATACAGTCATAAATATGGCAGTATGACAAACATCAATGCAAGGTAAGGAAACCAGAGACAAGCTCAAAACTTTGGTATGCTTCAGTAACAATAAATCTATGAATAGCTATAGTATTAAAAGCAGTAACACTAACCTGTCCAGTGCATCATTCTCACTCAACGTGGGCAGGGTTGCAGTTTTAGAGAATAGGAGGCTGTGATGGCTCACACCAGCTATTCCTTGTTGCTCCAGAAACTGTATATGCTTCCTCAAGGACTCATCCCTGTAAGAGTGTAACAAACCCAGCAGGTTTCAGAAATAGTGCACAGTGATCAAGCAGGAAATTCATCTGGAAACAAGAGCTACATGTTTCTAGGGTACTCTATTGTCCTCTGAAAATAAAGAATGTTTTGTGCACATCATAACACCTACAAAATTCCCAGATTATCAACAGTTTGTGGTGTGCCGGTTCTGCCTATTTGTCACTGCAGTAACATTACAAATTTACTCCCTCCGTATAGGATTTAGATGTCATTTAGGACAGCGACACGGTCTCCAAAACACAACTTTGACCTCTTATTTTTATAAAACATTTAGAAAAAATGATATATGTATACTTTTATGAAAGTATTTTTCAAGACAAATCTATTCAGACAATTTTCACATTTGCAAACTCAATAACTTAAAAGTTATTGATGATTTATATTCCCAATGTTTGACCCAAATCTTGTCCAAAATGACATCTAAATCCTATATGGAGGGAGTATGTAATAATGTAAATAAAATTATTATTATTTTGTAACCATCAATTATCTACAACATGACACGTAAGACTGTACCATCAAGATCAAATTAATTGTGCTGCAACTAAAAGAAGTTTAATGAAAACAGATCTCTTACATAACAAGTTGTTGACCATGCTCTTCTTGCAACTGCTTCTGCGTGAGGGAAACATCAAATCCTTGTTGTGGCAAACTAAATAGATCTTGAATATCCTGAGGGCACAAACAGGATACCCATAAGTATCTAATAGAAAATTAAGCAAACAATGACAGGAAATGCAATCAGAACAAGTACACTCTTGCTGAAGTAACGTGTTTGCTCTTTTTGCTCCGTAGCTGTCCTGAACAAAGCCCCCTTCAAAACCTGAGAAAATTACAGTATCTCACTGTTCAGTCTAGCTTTCTTTTCACATATTTTTTTTTTAAAAAAATAGTGATTTGCTGAGATGGAAGCACAAACCACAAGGCTGGAGAAATCCATGAAAGAAAAAGAGTTGTGTGCATAGCATGGTAAAAAGGATATCTAAGTAACACATTACATTCCCATTTACATAAACAAAAAATATTAGCTGATTTTACACCTAGAAATCAAATTTTAGTAGTATTGTCTATGCTGTTATAGAGAGAAGAAACAGAAGGATGTAACTAAAATTTCACCATATAAAACCATGTATAGAAAGGTCATACTGCTAGTAATTGCATCAACCAGAAGGTAAGAAGTGATATTTGAACCTGTAATTTGTATATCTTTTCTTCAATGGTCGCAGATGTCATCAAGCGGTATACAATCACATTTTTGGTCTGTCCAATTCGGTAAGCACGATCAACACTTTGATTGTCTGTACTGTAAATAGAAATACAAGTGTGTAAGATAGAAAACTTGTAGTGTTAAACACTCATTCAAGAAAACTTCAATTGATACAGACATACAGTTAGGTATCATTGTCCAGATACCTAGGGTTCCATGCAGGATCAACTACTATGACGCGAGCTGCTTTGGTGAGTGTAAGTCCAAGTCCACCAACTTGTGTGGTTAGCAGAAAAATTGGAGCTCCACGACCCTCTTGGAAGTCCTGAAGGATGCAAGTTTGTGTAAGCAACAAAAGAAGACATGGACAGCTCTATGACATAGATTGAAAAAAGGGAAGGCGAAAAGAACCTTCACAATCCTCTCCCGCTCAGAAACCTTGGTGGTGCCATCAATGCGCAAAAACTCATAGCCCTCTAATATTATGGCTTCCTGTTACAATAAGCCAATGATTGAAACTGTTGAGCTAATAGGCCAAAGAAAATGAAGAACATTCTGGTACCAAGAGGCCAAAAAGCATCACTAACACTTGGTGACAGCAGTAGATTGAAGGTCAAAAAGGCTACTGGCAAGTTAATGCTCACATTATCAGACCAATTGCTTTGAAGTTCTCTCAAAGATGTGTATATCAAGAGCTACTAGAGGGAAACGAACTCTAGATTGATGTGGTAGTGATTACCAAATACCAATGACACTATGAAAGATTAAAAAGGCAACTCAACTTTTACTAAAAGAATAGGGTGTAATGTTACACTTCAGCTTGCAATCTTGCATAAATGTGACAGTAATGAGTCCATGTATTTTAGTTTTCACCAAAATTTTACTAAAGATGACTGGCCATAATCGAGATTCAAGAGTAACAAATGGCCCAAATAAATTAATGGATTTAAACTGCATTATATCAATATATCAAATTAAAAGAAATGAGTCTAAAAGTCACAAGGTGCAGGATGTGCTAAGGTAGTACGAAGCATGAAGCAAAAAAGAATTAAAGTAGCAACAATGTACCTGAATAAGGTTTAGCATTTTACGAGTCTGTGAAAATATTAAAACATGATGCCCCTCTCCAACAAGGTTCCGCTGCAACATCAGGTGTTAATTATTTTGAGCAAGTACAAATGCATAGGTAACAACCAAAATGGGCATGCATCTAATAATAATTACCAACAAGGACATGATGAATGATAGCTTGCATGAGACATCCTGACCAACTTGCAGTGCATCATCATCATGAGCCATATCTGCAAGGTTCATGGCCATTTTTTCTACCATTCCAATGTCTTGATCATTCAACATTTCATCCATTCCTTCCAAGACACCCTCAGCACCTTTCTTAGTCAATAGCAGTGGATGATCACATATTTTCTTCAATATCTGTTGGAGAAAATAAAGTGAAGCAGTGTAGAGAATATATTCACATCAATAAACATGCAACAGCAAGCTTTTCTATAAGCCTACAAACAACACCCCAGCCCCAAAGGCAAAGGATCAATAGCATCATTATGAAGAAAAGGCTTATTCTTACTGTGATTGCAGCCAATGGTGACGCCTTTGGCTGCAACGCTAAATGAACCAACTCACTATTTAGAAAAGCTGTATATAGTTTCCTCTGCATCCAGAGAAAGGTCACCGGAAAAATAAGCATTAATCAATAGCTCAAGCAACTTTTCATAACAATGACACCAAATTCAAACCTGGCATGGTGTTAGCTTCAGCCAGACAATTAGCTCATTCTTCTTGGCTAATGTTTTTTCTTCTGATGCACCAGTATCAAAGACAACTTCACTTTTCATGCGTCGCAAAAAGTATGGTTTGATTCGCTCTCTTAGTTCCTATGAAATATAGTTCAAAACCACGAAAATAAAACAAATATCATATTATATCAAGTAAAGAGCAACATATTTAGGAGTTAGTAATGTGGACTGGTGAGCACACAAAAAGGCAGCAAAGTACATAAGCTTAATTTATCACATGTTCACCCTCTTAGTGTTTCAACTGAAAGTAGATATGAGTAATCTTAAGTCTGGATGCAGCACATAAGCATTGCTTTCAAGGGTCAATCAAAGATGAATGTGCAACCAAGTTGGTATATGAATGATTCACTCAAATTACAATTTGTTGATGCATAACTGTATTACTTTATAAAAGACTAATAATAAAGTTGTGTTCGAGCTTCACATATCAGTGCAGTACTGAAAAATACCAAACCCAGCTTTTAAAGTACAAAACACCAACATAGATGAAAACCTTGTTGTCCAAATCCATAAAATCCAAAACAATGAGCAAACAAGTTCATTTGTCCAACCACAATATCAGGGAAGACAGAGTCATACCCCGTCCATATATTGGTAGATTAGAAACAAAAAGAAGTTCAGGAAACAAGTTATTACCTTTGCCACATTTGAGCCTACGTGCTTCTCTCGAGCAGTAGCATTTTTGTCATTTCCTCGAAGGATAGGTGTTTCAAACCTTATTTTGAACCTGTAACAATATAGAGAAATAGATGGCATTAGATAGTGCAATCAAGCAACTTTGGGAGTACAGGAAAAATAGAGAGTAATGGACTGTATGGTATTACTGTTGTTTATCTCCCAAGACATCTGGGCAACAAAAATTGAACAGAGTCCACATTTCCTGCAATGATAATAAGGCTTACTTGCAAAACATGTACTATAGCACATAAAATACAAAGTTGCAGGAATCAAGGAATGGGATGATGGATACCTTCAAGTTATTTTGGATAGGTGTCCCACTGATCACAATGCGATGGGCACAAGGTATTTCATACAAGCTTTGGGCCCTTTGTGTCTTGTTGTTTTTTATTAGATGCCCCTCATCAAGAATTATGTAATTCCACAATGTTCCTTCCTCCTCATCATCATTGTTGTAGGAGTTGCCTCTTATTAGCTTGTAGTTGTTCCGGACAATGTCATAGGTGGTTAGGAGGATACCACCCTCCTGTAAAAAGATGGAGTTAAAGATTTGCCAGGACTTGTTTCAAAAGAAAAAAGATTTGCCAGGACAAATTGCAACATTTTGGGAGGGATTCATGAATTTATTTTAAACTGTTCAAACTTGCTACACAATGCCAGGTTACAATAAGCTAGATCAAGAATAATGCTTACAGAATTTACCTTGAAGGCATATTGGAGTTCATAACTGCGAATATTTGTGCTAGGGCCAGAGTAGCTGTCAAAAATGGAAAGGAAAAGATGATTAGCACCAACTTACAGGACTGGATCCTGTGGAATTGACAAAAGACATATAGTGTGCTATACTCTCTTATCTTCTCTTTAAGCCCAACAATTGAAAGCTCCTTGGTCCAATGAGCCAGAAGTGTCTTTGGAGCAACAATGAGCACCCTCTTGACTAGACGAGAATGAAACAATCCAGCCAGAAATGCAGCAACCTGCAGCGGAAATAAGGTTGTATGATTCCATTAGTGGATTTCTTAGCTAAATGAACTGCTGGCAAAGGAGGTGAAATTGTGAACAGATGCATAATATGAAGCCAACTGGGAAATGACTAGCTTATAGAACAACAAGGCAACAAAAGAGGTTTATGCTTCTGTCTGAAAGAAACTCATTTCAGCTTCATGAATAAATACAGAAAAAAAAACAGGACAGGACAATGTGGGTGTGCATGTTCACACTTCTGTAAATTATTACAAGGACAGGAAGCTATGCGTCAGAAAGTAAAAGCCTATCCTGCCCCTACAACTAATTGAGAAAACAAGCCCAATAAACAGTTACAGCCCTGAGTTAAAAGAAGGGCACATAGCAAAGTAGCACCAGCAGTAACAGTAAAACCTCTCTAAGCCTTAATGTAATCTGAAAAGCTCAAGAAAAGGGGGAGCTGAGCATGGCAAACCTGCATCGTCTTGCCAAGGCCCATGTCATCCCCTAGGATTCCTCCGGTTCCCCTGCAGTGCAGAACCCAGAGCCAACGGAGGCCCTCACGCTGGTGGGAGAAAAGCATCTTAAATATCTTTCCTGGGAGCTTGTATGGCTTGGATGTTGCAGCAGTTCCAGTTGGATCCATCTTGAAGTCCTCCGTCTTCTCCCATCCAACATCCTCAGAATTGTTCTCCGCAGCTCCAAGATGCTCCTTCTCCTGACCCAGCTCATCATCACTGAGGTCATTGTTCCTGAATGTTGAGATCTTGGGTGGTCTCCTTGCGAATTCCTCGTTTCTTACCTGCTTAACAGCATAAGCAGTTCCTGTTCCTTGGTCCCCCCCACAGTTGTCATAATCAGAGCCGGATGAGGCCTTTGATACCCTGTTTAGCCTCCCAACATCCTTGGCGGTCCCTTTGTTCTTCCCCTTAGCACGGACATCGTCATCACGGGCATAATGGGTAGAGGCTGAGGAGACTGAAGTAGTTTCAATCTTGACCTGACGGCGTCTGGTGTTGACCGTAGCTTCATCATCAGAACTAGAAATTTGAACGGGCGAGGAGGCGCCGGGACGGGCATCCCCATCATCTGCGATCTGGTCATCTATGTCGTCCAGGGTGATGGCGCAGGGCAGAGGGGCGAGCTGCTGTGTCCTGGACCTCTCAGTGGGGCCGGGTTTCTGGACGGATAGAGAGTCGAATCGGGTGGTGAGGTCATCTAGGATGTCGAATATGCTTTCGCTGTCGTCCTGGTTGTCCCCATCCACCTCCTCCTCCCCATCCACTAGCTGAATGGTGGTGGCGAGCTTGCATAGGCGGCGGCGGCCGGCGAGCTTGACCTTGCCGACTTGTTCTTCGGCGGTGGCTTCTGCGAAGAGAGAAAATGGAATAGAAGTAAGTAGATCGGAAGGCGAGAAAAACAATTGAGCGAGAAGAGAAGAGACGAGCGTACAGTACCTGGAGGCGGAGGCGGTTGCGGTTGCGGATTGGGGCTAGGGTTAGGGTTTTGGGTGGAGCGCTGGAAGCTGCGGGTGAAGCGGAGGAGGTGGTCGTTGAGGCCGTTGGGCGTGGGGACGGCGGCAGGGAGATGGCGATCCTTGGGGACGGCGGTGACGGGCTCGTCGTCGTCGAGATCGCTGCAGAGGTCGAAGGGCGGGGGAGATGCCATCCAGCCGCGGGGGGACGGAACTGAATCGAGGGCGCGGTGGAGGCGAGGGGAGTGGAGGAGAGGATGGACCGAAGGAGAAGAAGCAGCGACCGCCGACCGTCCCGTCCCGTGTGTGCTCCTTCTGTTTATATGAAGAAGAAGAAGGAAAGGAATTGAATGAATGGGATAGGCGGCGAGGGCGAGCGGCCGCGGCCGTTTCAGGTTTCAAATTTCGAATTCCAAGAGGGACGGAAGGGAGATGGGCAGGGGGAGGGGGGGGGGGGGGGGGGGGGAGCGTGCCACGGTGAATATAAAGCTAAACGTCACTATGAATTTTTTCTTCATGCAAAGTGTCAACATCATTTCCCACTAAGTGACCCACTAAATATTTTATCTCTTCATGCAAAGTGTCCACATTATTCTCCACTAAATCCATATCATCACATATTAATTACAAAAAAAATGACCATGTCATCTATATAATGTGAAATATTTTAAATCTTTAATCTATTAACATACAAGTCATGTACATACACCATTTGTTTCATCACCAATTAATTCCTCTATAATGTATCTAAATATTAGCTTTTGTTCTATTAGCTTAGCAATTTTTTACTAGATCTAATACAATAAAATACATGCAAGTCAAATTCATATGTATATATACATAATAATAGACTGAATACCATATAGTAATGCTATGTATATAATGATTTATTTTTAAGAAAATCCCGCAGCAACGCGCGGGGAATTTACCTAGTTTTTTTTATTTTTAGCCCAAATTCGAAGTATATTTCAAATTTGACCCGGGTTCGAAAATATTTTAAAAACTAGACCGTTTGGCCCGCCACCATACATGGAGGGACAAATGAACTATACCCCGTCATGCATGATGGCGGGGTACAGCTGCCACGTGGCATGCAGTACCAGGGGGTCTGCTGACGTGTATCTCGCCATGATCCATGGTGGGTAAAGCGTACCCCGCCTCTCATCGTACCGGGTATGGCCAGGCACACAAGACGCAGGGTAGAGTGAGCAATGCGACGGGATATATAGCGCGTTCATCTCGGCTTTGTTTAGTTTTCAAAAAATTTTGCAAAATTTTTCAAATTCTCTATCACATCGAATTTTTAGACGCATGCATGAAGTATTAAATATAGATGAAAAATTAAAACTAATTACACAGTTTGGTCGGAATTGACGAGACGAATCTTTTGAGCCTAGTTAGTCTATGATTGGACAATATTTTTCAAAAAAAATTTGTCAAATACTGGCCTGCTACTGGCCTACTGACCGGGTATGGCAGGCACGAGAGAGCTACTGGCCTACTGAGGCCTTGTTCAGTTCGCAAAAACTTGTGAAAAACGGCACTGTAGCACTTTCGTTTTTATTTAACAAACATTGTCCAATTATAGAGTAATTAGGCTCAAAAGATTCATCTCGCGGTTTACAGATGAACTGTGCAAATAGTTTTTGTTTTCATGTATATTTAATGCTCCATGCATGTGCCGCAAGATTCGATGTGACGGAGAATCTTGAAAAATTTTGCGAACTAAACCAGGCCTGACAGAGAGCACGCACTTGTTCGGGGAATCTGAAAAATTTTGCAAAATTTTCTGGGAAGTAAACAAGACCTCCAAAAGCTTTTGCAAAATTTTTCAAAATTCTCTGTCACATCGAATCTTTAGACGTATGTATGGAGTATTAAATATAGATGAAAATAAAAACTAATTACACAGTTTGGTCGAAATTAACGAGACGAATCTTTTGAGCCTAGTTAGTCCATGATTGGACAATTTTTGTCAAATATAAATGAAAGTGCTACAGTTCTAAAAAAAATTTGCAAAACTTTTAGGAAATCGACACTGTAGCAAATTTTTTTGACGAAATTGACGAGACGGATCGATCCTAAGCCTTGTTTAGTTCCAAAAAATTTTAGGAAATCGATACTGTAGCATTTTCGTTTGTATTTGACAAATATTGTCCAATTATGGATTAACTAGAGTTAAAAGATTTGTCTCGTCAATTCCGACCAAACTATGCAATTAGTTTTTATTTCCGTCTATATTTAATATTCCATGCATGCGCCTAAAGATTCGATGTGACAGGGAATCTAAAAAATTTTACAATGCATGCGTTTAAAGATTCGATGTGACAGGGAATCTAAAAAATTTTACAAAATTTTTCGGAAACTAAACAAGGCCTAAACAAGACCTAAACCTAGAGGATGAAACTTGACGTGACTGCCCTGAGCAATCTGTCCATTAGTATTTTTTTTGACAAGTCAGTATTGAATGCCCTTCTCGGGCCGCACGCGCGTGCTCCTTCATCTCCTCCAAATACCAGCTGCTGCCACAACTATTTAATGAATGAGTGACAGGCACGTCAGCTCATTGGGGCCTTGTTTAGTTCCAAAATTTTTTGCAAAATAGGAATAGTGTCACTTTCGTTTGTATTTGACAAATATTATCCAAACATGTACTAACTAGACTCAAAAGATTCGTCTCGTCAATTTTGGCCAAACTGTGCAATTAGTTTTTATTTTCGTCTATATTTAATACTCCATGCATGCGTCTAAAGATTTGATGTGACGGAAAATCTGAAAAATTTTGCAAAATTTTCTGGAAAGTAAACAAGGCCCGAATGGATGAGTGGCGGCTTGGCATGGACCTGCGCTCCCATAAAAAAATAGCGCACCCTACGCTACGTCTCCTGTGCCTGGCTATACCCGCCATGATGAGGGGTGGGATACGCCTAACCCGCCATGGATCATGGCAGGGTACACGTCAGCAGGCCCCTAGTGCTGCATGCCACGTGGCAGCTATACCCCGCCGCCATGCATAACGGGGTACAGTTCATTTGCCTCTCCATGTATGGTGGCGGGACCAAACGGCCTAGTCTTAAAAATATTTTCAAACCCAGATTAAATTTAAAATATATTTCGAATTTGGACTAAAAATAAAAAAAAAACACCACGGTGAGTGCCAAGACCGAGAGGGACTGAAGGAGTGCCAAGAGGGATGGAGGGAGATGGGTAACAATAACATAGCTCTCGTTATTATCTTATTAATGAGCCAAGATTTTAATTTATTAGCTATAACGAGCTAATTCGAGCTAGCTCGCGAGCCAAATAAGCTACAATTTCATCATAAATTATATTAATTTTGTATTACTTGATGTCTTACACTTTACAAATGATTGATATATTAGTTCATATAAATATTTTGTTCGACTTAAGACTATTAAATATATTATTTTTATATTATTACTATTTTTAAGCTTTAGATAAATACAAATCGGCTCGTTATCGAGGCTTAAGACCATACGAGTATATGCAAGGGAAAGGAGCGTGCCACGATGAGTGGGGTCCTGTTTAGTTCTTCAAGCATTTTACAAAATGGTCAAGATTTCTCGTCACATTGAGCCTATTTGCTTCTCTTTACGGTACATGTATGAAACATTAAATATAGATAAAAAATTAACTAATTGCACAGTTCGCCTGTAATTTGCAAGATGAATCTTTTAAGCCTAGTTAATCTATGGTTAAATAATGATTGTCAAATATAAATGAAAGTGTTACGGTATCATTTTGCAAAAAAATTCACAATTTGTGGCGCTGGGAAAGGAGGGGAGAGGGAGCCAGGAGTTGCAGATGCAGATGGACGGGGCGGGTATGCCGTGCGTGGGTGAAAAAAAATACAGCAAAGGCTGTGCTCCACAGTAGGTTTGTTGATCGAATTTGTTAGTTATTCGATAATATTTTTTATCATAATAAATTAATAAATAGTACTTTTAACTATAGTTTTCAAATAAGCGAACAGACTCAGTGAAAAAGTGTAATCAACTAATCACAAAATTAGATAGAGTGGAGCTGTTTTTAATATATATAAATACAAATACTAGCACCACACTCCCACCTATAACAGATACTTTTCCCGATCAAAAAAGAATAATATACACTTTGACATAGGAGATTTTATTTCAACACGGTATTTGGCATAGTAGTATTTCATCACACTTGATGCATATCTTTTACTATTGATTTTTATCTACTCACACTAAACGATGAGTTCTTATGACTATTTTAGCGTTATGCTAGTCTCAGTGAAAGGCTTCCTATCTCAGTTTTTAATACATGGCAGTCTTTTAAAAAAAGAATATAAAACAATCTTTCTTAGCACAGAATTTTGACTCATAGTATTAAAAAGTTATATATAAAATAAATAGCATATGACCCATGATAAATATGGAAAAATGTGACAGGAAGATGTAAGACATACGAGATTAGACAAAACACATGGTGTGGAGATAAAACTATAAGCTCTCAATACATGAGCCTATTCGTCCAAAAACAACAAAATTGAGCCACCAAGTAAATTGTTGCATTCGTCATCAATTGATGATATGCATCCAAACAAGCCTGGCTTGAAGCGCAGATCACCGAGAAAGGGCGCCAGCATGGCTACCGATATGCGCACCGCACCACACGGTTTGTCTTCTCCAACGGAACGGCGGATTCAGTTCCCGGTACAAAGGCATTGCTAGACCCAAACACCTTAGCGACTTAGGCGTGCCGGACCTTGATAGATTTGGGAGAGCGCTTCGGCTGCATTGGCTTTGGCAAGAATAGGTGGAGGATTCCAAGCCATGGATTGGCTCACAGCTTCCATGCAGTGATGCTCATAGTCTCCTCTTTAACTCCTCGATCATAATAACTTTGTGTGATGGCGTAAAGACCCGGTTCTGGAACCATAATTGGTTGGAAGGAGAAGCTCCGATGTACCTAGCTCTGAATTTGTTTTGACTTGTTTCGAGAAAAAACAGAACAGTGCAACAAGAACTCAAAAACAACAATTGGATGTGCTCACTAAGGGGGAAAATCACCTCGGCTGTCCACATAGAGGAATTTGTGTCTCTTTAGATACGAATTCAGAACGTGCACCTGCAACAAGGTGTGCAGGACTCCATCACCTGGCGTTAGCCCCAAGATGGGATTTATTCCACCCGTTCGGCTCACAGAATTCAATTCAAAGGCTCCATCGTCCTATTCCATATTGATCTCATTTGGAAAGCTCAAACTGAGAACAAATGCAAGATCTTCGTCTGGATTTTAGTACAAGATAAAATTCTAACAGCGCACAACCTACAAAAAAGAGGGTGGCCACACCAGGAACGTTGTGTGTTATGCAACGGTGCTTTGGAGACCGGTCTCCACCTATGTCTATGTTGCCCTTTTGCTAAGGCAGTTTGGGATCAAATCCTGTCTTGGAAAAACTTCACTCAGCTACAACAACAGCCCCAAACTGACCCAATTCATATCAGAGCGTGGTGGGAAGAGGCAGCAAGTAAAGTGCCCAAATCTGAACACAGAAGACTAAACAGGGTGATAACCTACACTTTCTGGAATATTTGGAAAGAGAGAAACATGAGAATTTTCAACAATGTTGTAGCAACAGTGCCGCAAGTGGTTGCAAGAATAAAAGAGGATATAGAGCAAAGGAAGAAAGCATTCGCTTATGTGTAGATGTTGTTTTCCCCTTGTTTGGGGAGTGTGTTTTCCTCTTTTCCTGTTTCATGGAGCCTTAACCTCTTGACTACCCTTGCTTGTACATAAACTCTCTTTCCTTATCTTAATTGAAAGACAGAGCTCCTGTCATTGCTTAAAAAAAAGGCATGTAAGTTTCGTCTTGCCTCTTACATCTCCAGTGGTGGGTTCGGTTTTCCCCTTCTTCCTTCTCTCCCTTGTCCTCGCATAAAAACTGAATTCTATTTTGTATTTGATTCCTCTCTGAAAGCATGGTTTAGCTGATCTCCAGCGGTGAAGAGTCGATTTTCTAGCTCATGCATCACTGCAGGATTCGGCCATTGAAGAAGGCCTAACTGTCCCCGGAGGTATGGCACAGTCAGTCAGTGCAGGTAGTTGGCAACGGTTGATCAGAAGTTCAGGCCTTGTTTAGACGCAAAAAGGTTTTGGATTTTGACACTGTAGTATTTTTATTTTTATGTGACAAACATTGTTTAATTATAGAGTAACTAGACTTAAAAGATTCGTCTCGTGATTTACAAGTAAACTGTGCAATTAGTTATTCTTTTTTATCTATATTTAATACTTTATGCATGTGCCACAAGATTCGATGTGACGAAAAATCTTATAAAGTTTTGGGTTTTTGGGTGTATCTAAACGACGCCTCCGAATGCCCTGCCGCATGCAGGGAGCTTTCTCATTCTTGGATTTGCAGTTTCGCACGCATCATCCAAAACCTATCTCATATACGTTGGATTTGACACAGTGCCAAATGTGTGTTCCAATTGAAGTCCTTGAGCCATATGCTAAGCATTCTATTCTGGGTGTAGCAGGCAAGTAATTTTGAATGTGAAGAATTTCTTCTATTTATGACAAAATGAAACTTTTATAAGTTATTTATATTGAATGTGGGTTGAGTAGCCAAATGACGGTTATAAGAGCATCTCCAAGGGCTTTCCATTCTCAGCTTTGCATTTCAGGGGATTTGCAAAGTTGCAAATGAGTTTGCAAAGTTCCCAAAGAGGGGGATCTCCAACCGTTTTGCATTCTCATCAAGTTCTTTCCCGAAATTTTTTCCCACGCGCCATCCGGCCAAAAAATTTCGCGCGCAGTGCCAGATCGCGATGAAGATGTTGTGTGGCGGCGGCGAAGGGAGCTGTCGCGCGATGAAGAAGCCGAGCGATGAAGAAGCCGCGCGATGAAGAAGTCGCGTGGCGGCGGCGGAGGGAGATCGCGGGGGGGAGATAAATCGCGCGGGAGTCCTTTGGCGCGCCGAGTCGGGCAACCGCGATGCCGCCCAAAATATTTCGCGCGAGGGGACCGAGCGGCCTACGTGGCGGACCGAATTCCTTGCGAATCCCAAATGCAAAGCCTTGAGGAGGTTTGCATATATGCAAAAGTTTCCACCTCTATTTGCAAACCTTACCAAATTGGAAACCTCATTTGCAAAGCCATTGGAGAGGTGTTTTCTACTCTTTTTTGCAAATTGGGCAATGTAAAGTTGATTTGCAAAGCCCTTGGAGATGCTCTAAGATATGCTAGGACATTTGTGTTTGTCCCTAACATCACAGTGTGTTCCATTTTTAGTTTAAATACAATAGAATGTAATTGAAGACAATAATAATAATTAACAGCAAATGAATATTGGTTCCTGTATAACAAAGAAATACTAATAAAAAATAAATTATATTAATCTTGTTTAATTTGAGTAGTTTTTTCGGGAAAGATATATCTAATAATATATATGGATATTTACCATACACGGTTATGAACCCTCCCACTTTGATTTTTGCTTCGAGAGAATACTCATGAAATAACAAAGAGATATTTTTCTAAACTTTATATTGTTGGAACACCACGTTTAAAATATTATTTTTTAATAATATATAACACATATTGAAGCTTGAATTATGTTAATACTCCCTTCGTTCCAAATTATAAGTCATTCTAAAAATCTTAGAGAGTCAAAGCATTTTCAAGTTTAACAAAAAATATAGAGAAAAATATAAAGATTTATGTCATAAAATAGATACACTATAAAAATATAACTAACAAAGAATCTAACGATACTTGGTTGATATAAAAAATGTTATTATTTTGCTATATAAATTTGACCAAACTTAAAAAACTTTAACTCTCCGAAATTTTAAAATGATTTATCATTTGGAAGTAGCATATATATATATATTTTTCCCGTTGCCAACGGAACGCACATGATCTTAAGATCATCAAGCTAACAACGAACCTAAACCATGTGTGTGGGTTGGTTTTGTCAACGCTCCGTTCAGCTGACTGACCATCGACTCGCTCATCAATCCAATCCTCGTCTTCTCAAAAAAACAATTCTCATCCCCTCTTGAGCGCATCGAATCGGCCGGGTTGGAATCGGACTCGATGCTGCTTCTCTTCCTCTCCCTCTTGGTGCTTCTGCCATTGCCCCCCCTCCCCCACGCATCCGCCGACGCCGACATCTGCATCGTCGGCGGTGGCATCTCCGGCGCCTCCACCGCCTTCTTCCTCACCAACTACACCACCTCCCTCGCTGGAGCGCAGCTGCGCGTCTTCGAGCGCCGTCACAAGGTGGGCGGCCGCCTCGGCACCGTCACTCTCGCGGGCGACAGCTTCGAGGCCGGGGGCTCCATTATCCACCCCCGCAACCTCCACGCGCGCCGCTTCACCGACCTCCTGGGCCTCGCCGCCAAGGCCGGCGGCGACGACGACGACTGGCTAGGGATCTGGGACGGCAAAAGCTTCATCTTCCAGACGCTCCGCCCACCGCCAACCGGCAGCTCCTGGTGGCGTCGCAAGCTGCACAGCCTCGTCAACTCGCTGCTGCTGCTCAGGCGATATGGCATGTCCCTGCTCAAGATGGACAAGTTTGTCCAGGTTAATTCTTCCTTCTCTACCGTAATTATTCTTCCCCCACTCGTGTCTAGGATTGCATAGATTTGCACTTGGTCAGCCTGGTGCGGTGTGCTAATCAGTTAGTTAAATACTGAATGCAGGAAATGCTGCAACGGTTTATGCTCTTCTACAATGGCTTGGAGTCTCGCCCTGTCTTTGACACGGTTGAGGAGATGCTCCAATGGACGGGTCTCTATGGCCTCACCCGCAGGACCCTTGAGGAGGAGCTGCTCGATGCCGGCCTCAACACCCAAACAATAGCAGAGCTTGTCACTGTATGCTTCTCCTCAATCCCTGACACTGTATTGTATTGTACTGTATTGTCTCTCCTCCTCTCAAGCCATATGCCATCTATTGCTTCCATGGTTTAGGGAATTTGAGCTAAATTAACTACCTTGGTACTAGACAGTGATGATACTAACTAGTAAGTACCCCGCGCGTTGCCACGTGTAGTTTTTATAGGTGTAGATATGCACATGGCTGTAATTGTCAAGGACAGGGAAAACACAAACTCTGCATTACCTTGATAGAAAATATAGTTTTTTTCCATCATGTTACAGGCATAGAAAACTCTGTGGTACAAAAACTGAATGCGACTGCTCCGGACATCTAGGTCTTTGGCTCTTTGCTAGCGGTGTCATATTCCAGTGCTGCTTAAGAGCAGGATGTGCAAGTGAACAATTGGTTTGCACTAAATATTGCAAAAACTAAAGTGCCTCCAAATGCACCTTGGGTTATCGCCTAAATCCTCAACCTGAAAAGGTAATGGCATTATGTAAACTTGTTATAAGGATCATCAGCATATATGAACATAGTTCTGTGCCTCTTCTTTTTGCGCTTGTTACCTCTTCCATTTTGTTCTTGATAGCATCACCTGAGCACTATGTTCAAGGAAGGATGATGAGTTGTACCATCTCCCTTGGCACTTGTAGGCACTCCATTGACTATGCCGCAAAACAAAATTCATATTGCATTGCTATTTTGAAAGATGCAGTACCATTAAACCTAAGAGAGTGATGTGAATTACTCACAGTCAACAAATTATTAACAGGTCTGTAGGCGAAAAGCATGTGATCAGACTTTATCTGTGAAACCAAATGGGTTATGGGTGTAAGCTAAAGAAGAATAATCTAGATAGCAGAGAGATGCATTAAGTTTCATGTACTCTAGATAATTTGGTCGTCCAGGACAAATAGGCGAAGCAAATAAATTCAATTCCGCTAAGTGATCTGTTGACCATCTCGTCATATTATGTAAGGCACATTTTTGGTGGACAGGTGATCTGTACATGTTGATTTTTCTATTCTACAGCAAACTCAAATGTTTTCCTCCATTATACTTGCAGGAAGTCCAAATGATAGAATCTGAAATGTTTTCCTCGAGTGTACTTGTAGGAAGTCTAAATCATAGAATCTTGATTTATGGACGTAAATCATCCTTGCAGCAGAAAGTGCTAGCAAGACAATGAAGGTCTGTTGGCTACCATAAAAAAGAATGAACCTATCACGTCCTAATCACCTGATGAGGAAATATGTTGTTATGGCATGGAAAATGGCTGTTACTTCTATTTCCTGCTACATTGACAAAATGGAAAACATTTCTGTATAGCATACTAGTTCTACTAGAAAGCAGGGCTAAAATAAGTTATGACTAATTTGTTGGCACACTACTTGAGTTCTTGTAGATACATAACAACATAGATGGTAACACATATAATACATTACAATTTGACAATAGGTGAACGCTTAGCTGGCATACCTTTAAATTATGTCTGTTGTGTTGTCATTTGGCGCTTCAAGTTTACATTGGTGTCCTCATTGTTGAACAAACCTTGGAAAATCAATAAATATTGTTGCTAGCATAACCTGACAAAGGTGGCATTTGGGAAAAAAATAGTAGCATGTAAAGTATATAGGAATATACATTCTGAAGCAAAGCACATGCTTCATACATTGGTGTCGTCATTCTTGAACAAACCTTGGAAAAATCAATAAACATGTAAAGTATATATACATTCTCAAGCAAAGGAGTGGATGACCAAAAATGGAAAGGAAATTAGGAAAGCATCAAAGGTCATCTGGTATTAACTTCCAGGCATGCAGAGAAATTCGAAATTCTTTTTGTAAACCATCTTCTTCTTGAAAGGAATCAAGGGATAATTTAGTAAAATAATAGGATGGCAGGAACTAAACAGTACAAGAAAGTCATTAGCATGAACGGTACCTGAGAATGAGCATATCACCTCCTAATCACCTGATGAGGAAATATGTTATCATGGCATGGAAAATGGCTGTTACTTGTATTTCCTGCTACATTGAAAAAATGGAAAGCATTTCTGTCGGGTATCAATATCAGGGTACCCGGAAAAGGAAAGCTAAAGGCCATTAACGCTGAGACTGCTGGATGGTTAGGACTTAGGAGTGTGACTACGGTCTTGCCCAACCCCTCGAGAGAGGATTCTGCCTCACCCGACGTCAAGGGTGCGGATTCCGACTCGTCTGATCCCGAGGATGCGGGCTCCGTCTCGCCCGACCCTGGTGGTGCGGGCTCCATCTCGCCCGACCCCAAGGGTACGGGCATCGACTTGCCTGACCCCAAGGGTATGGGCGTCGACTCGTCCAACCCTCGAGGGGAATTTTGCTTCGCCCGGTCCCAAGAGTATGGATCCGGCCTTGGGTTAGAGCGCAGGCCTCCCGTGGGGGCCCATACTGTCCCCAACCACAACAGACGTGCGTGTGGGCCTAGGACCACGTCATTGACGCCAAGGGAAATAGTGGCCACGTCTCGACGTGACCCACGACCACTGCGGACCCTGTTCGGGAGCCCCTTTTGCCAACAGTGCCAGGCGGGCGTGTACTATGCTGCCTAACCGCTGTATGGCTCCCATCAGGGGAGCCTGTTCACCATACCGTTTGCCGAGACGGAATGGGAAGCCACGACTGGGAGATGACACTCGGACGTGGCGCCAGTGACAAACAGGGTCATGATGTGGAGCCGTTCCCATCATCAACTGCAGGATCGGCGGGACCTGCATAAGGGAGGTGAAGGACGACACGGCCCCAGGAGTTCTTTTCATCCTGGTCCTCTCTTCTCTCTCTCTCTCTGTCTCTCGTGTAACCCATGCCATCTCCTTGGACTATAAAAGGGGAAACAGGGCGCCCTATAGAGGGCAAGCGCTGAAGCAAACAAGATCTAGCACTTCAACTCCACTTCACTCGAACCGTAGACACTGGGGACCTCCTCCTTCTCTCGTCTGTTTGTAACCTCTACTGCAAACCAAGTGCCAATAACACGAGCAGCCGCAAACTGGATGTAGGGACATTGCGCCCGAACCAGTATAATCCTTGTGTCCTCTGAGCACACCATCCGAGCAGGACACGCAATACAAATTTACTAGTCGGCGATTCGAAACACCGACAATTTCTTTATAGCATATTAGGTGTACTAAAAAGCAGGGATAGAATAAATTACAACTAATTTAGTGGCACACTACTTGAGTCCTTGTAGGTACATAACGACACAGGTGGTAACACATATAATACATCACAAATTGATAATAAGTAGCTGGCATACCTTTGAAATTATGTCTGTGTGCAGTTTTGTCATTTGTCGTTTCGAATTTACATGGGTGTCCTCATTCTTCAACAAACCATGGAAAATCAATAAATATTATTGCTAGCATAACCTGACAAAGGTGACACCTCTTTAGATGACATTAAGCAGACCAAAAGAATTGTTGAACAGAAATTCAGAAGGCTATGTAATTGATATTCAGATCTAATACATTATACATTCACAGCTCCATATATAAAACTGGAAAACATACAAAACAGAAAGGGAAGGGATAGCATAGCCAAATTTGCTGGTCGGCAGGCCAATCTGCAACATGACGCGGAGTCCAGACTATGATGATGTGGTTTCAGGCTTTTAAACATTTCCAAAATCAAATCACTATCTTGAACATTTAATATAAAAAAATTTATTGCATGGTGGAGTAACCACCATGTACTGACGAAAACATAACTAACATTTGTGGGTCACGGGGGATGAGAGTCATATAAAATCCTGGCCCCTCTAGAGCTCTGAATTGGACCACAACTTAACTGGTTGTTGGGTTCCCTTGCAGGAGCTTTGTTGCCTATGCATTTTTTTTGTACAAATAGCTGATTAATTCTGAGTCACAAATATTACCATTACAGAGGCCACTGAGAGACATAGGATGACAGAATAGTACCTTGATGTGCAGAACATGTCGAATCGGTGCATCGGTGGAACTGAGAACTAAAGCATGGGTCTTTCAAACTAAAATAAGGATGGAAACTGCGTACGAAAAGGGAATTGGTAACTTATTAGAACTAAGGACTGCCAATCATAAGTAGGTATAAAAAGAAATTGAAAAGTGACGTCACCTGGAAGCCCAACGCACACTGAAGGACGGAGGCAGACGCAGCGGAGACATTTCTGGGAGGGGTTGTTTTTATTTTTATTTTTCCCGTGGGGGGAGGGCATGCGAGAGGTGTCGAGGTGTGTGTGTGGAAGGTTCAAATGGGGTTCGACGGGGAGAGGGAGGGTCGGACAGGTTGAAGCCGTGACGGGATCGGATGGACACAGCGAAGTGATGATGTGGGAAAGGAGATGGTGTATTTGGCATACAGAAATAAGGAATAATGGTAGATTGGCTCATGGTTTCTTCTGGAAGATGCTCTCTGTACTGTTTTTTTACCAGTGAAATCCCATTTGATGTAGTTTTCCTCCAAAATGCATCATCTCTTTCTGATAAGTGTATAATCAATGTATTCTTTCCCTCACAGGTTATCACAAGGATCAACTATGGCCAAAGCACACACATAAGTGGCCTGGCTGGCGCCGTGTCTTTAGCTGGATCTGAGTCAGGATTATGGGCTGTCGAAGGGGGCAACTGGCAGCTAGCTGCTGGATTGCTAAAGACCTCTAACGCAACCTTGCATCTTCAAGAAGGCATCGACTCAATCACTGATGCTGGGGATTACTATGTTCTGAGATCCAATACTGGGAGCGAATACAACTGTACGGTGACTGTAGTGGCAACACCACTTGACGAGGTGAACATTACGTTTAGCCCTCCAATCTCCATTCCGCTGAGGAAGATGCAGCACACACATGCGACCTTTGTCAGAGGCCTATTGAACCCTGTAAGTGTTATGGTAGCATACCTATCTATTGCCATTCCTTTTATAGATCCTAGCATCAACATGCAGCAAAATGAGCGAGTGGCGAGTAACTGATAGGCTGTGAACTTGTTACTGATGAAAGCCTCTTTGAGATTTTGTTGGTTGGGACGACTTACTGATGACAAGGCACTTACCTTTTGCTGTATTGTATCTATGGTTTCAGGTATATTTTGGTCTAAACTCAGCATCAAATATTCCAGAGCTGATTGGCACCCTAGAGCTCCCTGATATCCCTTTCTCGTGCATCTCAGTTCTGAAGAGGTACAGCGAAGATGACATGGCCTACAAGATGTTCTCACGTGCAAAGCTGGATGATGGTTTACTGGATCAGATATTCAGGTATGTACGTAGCTGTTTGATTACAAAATAATATATGGAGTCAGTCGCTCAGACGGGATGAGGCTGGCAAGTTAATATATGCTGTTGTATTTGTTGGAGAGCAGCAAGAGGAAAGAGACGATCCGGATAAACTGGGCTGCTTACCCGCACTACCAAGCCCCCGAAGAGTTTGCTCCGATAGTGCTGGACGGGAAGCAGCTGTACTACGTGAACACCTTTGAGAGCGCGGCGAGCGCCATAGAGACGGGTGCCGTGGCAGCAGAGAATGTGGCACGGCTCATCATTTCGAGGCGTTCTCTACCGCAGCGAGGAGTGGAGCCTGATGCTCCTCATATCAAGCCATTCGCGGAGCAGGAGGAAGAAGGATCCCAGCGTCGGCATGTAGACCTGTGATTCTGTGAAGCTGGGCTGGGATGTGCCTGTGCCTGTGAAACTTTGTATAGATTTTAGCTGGGCACTCTAGGCGCAACAGATGCATTATGTGTGGAGCTGTGGCACTCTGGCTTTTAGCTGTGTTGATTGAGTTGTACTCGACTACTATTACTTGAGTGTCTGCTGTTGAGTTGCAGCGGCATTTTGGTACATTTGATTTGGTGACGAATGTTTTGTAGATGGATGATACAATATATCATACTGTAGCACTTTTGTTTGTATTTGATAAACATTGTCTAATCATAGATCAACTAGACTCAAAAGATTCGTCTCGCAAATTACAGGCAAACTGTGTAATTAGTTATTATTTTTATCTGTATTTAATGTTTCATGTATGTACTGCAAGATTTGATGTGACGGAAAATCTGAAATTTTTTACAAATTTTTTTGAACTAAACAAGGCCTAGTAATATAAGATTTGGTTGACATTTTTTCTCCCCTTGATTGAACTAGGCCTTGTTTAGTTTTAAAATTTTTTGGAAAATCGATACTGTAATACTTTCGTTTATATTTGATAAATATTGTTCAATTATAAACTAACTAGTCTCGGAAGATTCGTATCGCAAATTACAGATAAATTGTGCAATTAGTTATTTCTTTTATCTATATTTAATGTTTTATGTATGTACCGTAAGATTCGATAAGATGGGGATTTTGAAAAATTTTGTAAATTTTTTTGAAAACTAAACAAGTCTGTATCGCTGTTGTGGCATCACTTTTCTATTTCCCTTCTCTCTCTCTCTCATAAAAAAAACAGAACTGCATTAAGCCTTACATAACACCAGGTTTTTGGATAGTTGGATGGGCCGGGCCACATTGCAGGACATGGGGCATTGGACAAAAGACATGGGTCGGACCCCCCCCCTTTTTCTTTGTTCTGTCGAATCGATTGTGACTTGGGAGCTGAAGCTGAGACGGGGCGGGGCGGCGACCGGGCGAGCCGTGTGTCTTCGAGTGGAAGCAACACCCAAGAGAAGAAGAGCACAGGGCAGTGGAGAGCACGGGACGAGACGAGACCCCCACCAGCAGAGGCAGAGGCGACAGCCGCAGCCGGCCACCACCACCAGCAGCGCATTGGACTGTCCGTCCGGCATCCAGGGCGGGGACACCATCCATGGCCGTGGGGGGCCTTCTGCGGGGTCTCGTTTCGCCGGCGGGGGGAGCCGCCGCCTGGCTGCCCTGCCACGAGCTCTTCGCCTCCTGGCACCACTGGCTCCCCTCGCTCCCGCGCCTCCGCCCGCCCGCATCCGACGGATTCAAGCTTCTCTTCGTGCTCCTGCTCTTCTCCGCCGCTCTGGCCGAGGTCCGCTACATCGCCTCCTCCTCCATGGCGCCAACGCTCCGACCAGGCGACCGAGCCGTCGCCGAGAAGGTCAATCCCCCCTGTTCCCCTCAACTCACTTTTATTTCCTTTCCTATTTTTAGTGCGTGCGTTACTCATCCTGTCCTTCCTTAGAGACCTTCTACTATTATTACATTACATTATACATGGTGGATACTTAGTAAAAATTGGTAGTAGATCCACGCTGCTCGATACCACAAGTACCCTAAGTACCATCACACACATTTGACCAACAAAATCTTGATACAATAATGCGTCTTATTCTGACCGCACGAAAATTAACAAGCCTCAATTGCTGTCCTAGCCTGCTGCTTTCTTTGACAGTTTCGAATCTCATCACATTGTTATTCATTGACCTTAAATAACGCGCTTCATACCGTTTTCCAGGTTACATACTTGTTCCGGAGGCCATCTATTGGGGATATAGTGTTTTTCAAAGTGCCTTCTGCCGTACAGGTTTGCCTTCTTCCTTCTACCCCCTCCACTTCTCAATCAGATCCTCGCATTGCCCACCCTGAAAATGTGCATATTCCTATTTCAGAATTATGGTGTCAATAAGGATGTTGTCTTTATTAAGAGAGTATTGGCAACACCTGGAGATTTCATTGAGGTATAAAGTGTGTCACTACATTTGTTCTGTTCTATTCCGGTATGGTCATTGCCATAGCAAGACACAGTGGAGTCACCCAGCACCCTCTTACATTCACCTGTTTATAGGTTCGACAAGGGCAGCTTATTGTAAATGGTATTGCACTGAAGGAGCATTACACAGCAACCCATGCGTTGTACACAATGGAAGCAATGGTTTGTGCAAGCATCTCTAATCTGTGAGCATTGTCTCCTTGAACAACATTGAGGAGTTGATATTGCCAGGTCCAGAGATTTTAAACTTCTGTTAACAGATGTGACGAGAGAATTTTCATTCTCCACAAGAAGATGATCAAAAGAGGACTGGCTGCTCCATGTTGTTGACTTCTTGAGTGCCTCGTTGTAATCAATGGGCCTCAGATGGTGGATGATCTCTTCCTTCCATCTTTCCTTATTGGCTGGGTACCTGGATCCTCAACTGAAAGTATTCATACTCCTGCAGCGCCTTCCTGAAGGTCATGTATTCGTCATGGGTGACAACCGAAATAACAGCTGTGATTCTCGTGCCTGGTAAGAAACACGCCTTACGCCTCTGCACTAGCTCAAACCCTATAGCAGTAGATATAATTCATTGTTCAGCTAGAGACTTGAGACTACAAACTACTACAGTCATTGAGAAAATCTCTTGCTAAGCGTTATAGCTGCGAGGTCTTGCTCCCGTACATGCTTTTTGAGGCAATCAGATTTGGATATAGATGATAAGCATAAGCACCATACTGAGTGATTTCCAAATTGCTTGGAGTTGAACAGTAGGGTTTGTTGTTGCCTATTGACAGTTGACTTGTCCTTGTATGGCTGACTTGCAGCTTGTTTTTTGTTGCCATTTGTCTGGGCACTAAGTGGTAATATATATCTGTGGCGCTTTTGGTTACAGGGGGCCTCTTCCCATTGCCAACATCGTTGGAAGGTACATGACGTCCTTTACAAGATCCTCTTTCCAGTAACTGAAGTGAAGAGGTTCCACTCAATGTATGTCGCCTCATGAGTCATAACCGTAGTTAGAGAGTTGTGCTAGAGTGCAGCCAGGCTGCTGTGTTGTCAACTTGTGCCAGAACTAGCCCTCTGAGTAATGCTGTAGCGCTGTTGTTGTACACGATCGCCTTTCTCCTACCCGTGGGAACTAGAGGAGAGGTTACCTCTGCTGCTCGCAGCAGTCGCAGTTGGCACGAGCCCTCAGGCTGTAGTGTGTTGAGCTTGTGATTACCTTAAGTGATGAAGCCTATCGGCACTGATGCTAAATGTCGAACGCAATTTGCATCAGAAATTTGGACATGATTGTGTTATTCCAGATTGCTTGCTTTTTTTTTTGAAACAATTCAGCATACTTTATTCATTCAGGATAGTTACATCACTTGCTAGGCACTCAAGTATGAAGCTAGGGGGCTCGTTGTCCCAAGTACAATTTTCCTGCATTGCATCGCTCTTCTGGCTAGATTATGTGCAGTTTGATTTGCCTCTCTATTACAATGCTCAATCATAATGTCGTGAAAACCGTGTTACACTCGTCATATAAGGCGGCTGCCGAATTCGCCGTGAAACATCCATCCTTCAATGTATCTACGACCTCCATATAATCTGATTGCATAATTAACTTGTTGCACACGATATGTTGTGCTAGCATTAATTTCTTTCAACGCGTAGGCTTCTGCCATCGGTGCATCTACTAAGTGTGGCACAAAGTTGTGGGCAGCAGCTAAGACTTCTCCCGTGCTATCTCTTATGATTACACCCACACTACCACACCCCTCATCCTCATCAAAGGCTGCATCAAGGTTCACCATTAGTTTCCCCTTTGGGGGCTTCAACTATTTTCCCCTTTGGGGGCTTCAACTATCCCCGTCGTATTTGTGACCCTTTCTTCGTTGCCGCTTTATAATTTTTCGTTAGCGCTACAATGGACATAGCTGATCTTGATTCGTTGGATGGATTCCCATGTACATATTGCCGACACTCCCTCCAAATATACCGGCCAGCAGTAAGCACCAATTCTGTCAGACCCACATCTGTGCATCTATCTGCTCCTCTTCTAATAACATCATCAATGATTATTGAGCCGGATCTGTCGGTGGTTGAGAAGGTAACTCAATTTCATCACATCTCGTTATGTAATGTGGTGTATAAGATCATCTCCAAGATGCTATCAAATAGGCTCAAAATTATTTTGCCAGAGATTATTAGTGAAAATCAGAGTGCATTTGTGCCGGGGAGATTAATTAATGATAATATTGTGATGGGTGATAAAAATTATCACATGGAACCACCCATCACATTGAATGTTTAGACACATGTATGAAGTACTAAATATATACTATTTGCAAAACTAAAACAACAACTAGAGGATAATTTGTGAGACGAATCTTTTGAGTCTAATTAGTCCATAATTGGACACTAATTGTCAAATACAACAAAAATGCTATAGTGTCTGTTAAATTTTATCACCCCAAACCAAACACAAGCAGTAAAACTTGATATGCATAAGGCGTATGACAAAGTGGAGTGGGTGTTTCTAGAGAAGATTATGGCAAAGCTTGGGTTTGATCATGGATGGATTAAATTAGTAATGGCCTGTTTTACCTCTGTGAGATATAGTGTTTGATTTAATTATGTGGAAACAAAGATTTTTTCATCAACCAGAGGTTTGTGTCAAGGTGTCTATTGTCACCATATTTGTTTTTGATGGTAGCTGAGGATTTGTCCTGCATGATAAGAAAAGGTAAAGATAGGGGAGATTTGGAAGGGGTAAAAGTGTGTAGGGATGCACCAACAATCTCACATCTTTTATTTACTGATGACTCGCTTATTATGTTGAAGGCGGACAAAAGGAATGCAGACAGTTTAGCTGGCATTTCTAAACAAATATTGTGAAAGTTGGACAAAAGATTAGCGACGAGAAATCGAGTGTTTACTTCTCAGCAAATACAGAGAGGTGGAGGACAGGACAAAGGTTTGTTAAGCTCTTAATATCATGACAGATCTTTAAATGATAAATATTTGGGACTACCATCGATGGTGGGAGTGGACCGTAGTGATTATTTTCGACAACTGATAGACAGAGCGATTACCCAAATTAATGGTGGAAGGAAAAACACTCAGCTTGGGAGGAAAGGAAATCCTCATCAAGTCCATTGCTCAGGCTGTCTCAGTGTATGCGATGATAGTTTTTAAAATTCCAAAAAAAAATTTGTAAAGGAATCACAAATGCTATCTCGCGGCACTGGTGGGGTGATGACGATGAACACAGGAGGATTCACTGGCAAAAATGGTGGAAGTTGTGCTTACCAAAATTTAAGGGTGGCATGAGATTTAGAGATTTGTAATCTTTTAACTTGAAATGTTAGCCAAACAAGTTTGGAGGCTTCTGTGTGATCCAGATATATATGGAGAGTTGGGGATGGATCTCACCTCAATATTTGGGAGGATCATTGGATTCTAGGAAGCCACAATTTGAAGGTTCAGATGGCCAGGGGAAATAATTTAGTGTCTACGGTTGATGAATTAATAAATTCAAGTCATCATGAGATGTAGGCTTGATGAAAGGTATCTTTTGGCCGACTGATGTACACCGAGTCCTACAAATCCCTTCAACCTTTGGAAGGGAGGATTCAGTTTTTACAGTAAATCTGTGTTGCTCGTGACATTGCCTGTTTGCATACCGCAGCAGCCACACGCTTTGTTGAACAAATAATGCCCCTCAACAAATTGGGCGTTTCCTTCCATCAGGACTACCAACGTACGGTTCTGGCTTTAACACAATGCTGATTAAATATATATCAAAAATGTTAATATGTCACATAATTAGTATCATTGGATAGATATTTAAATCTAATTTTTTAACAAATTTATTTGGACATCAAGTCAAATTTATCAGCACGTAAACCGTGGCAAAACACATTTAGAGATAAGAGATAGAGGGAGTAGGTACTAGTACAGTAGAAACATGCTGATAATTCCACCAGACCGCATAGCAACGCAAGCAGCAGATTTCCACTCGAGTGCTAACCACTGAGAAAATATATTGTGAGTTCGACAAGATGTTGGGCATACATACAAATCTGCCAAGGAAAAAAAAATCAAAAGAGGATCCCTACATCATACCCTTAGTACAAGCTCATGGATATATTATCTATATATACCCACCCCCTAACTCGTGCAAATTAATGATTAGCAAACAAGCGTTAATGTGGTGACCGGAATGATTCGGACGATCTTAGAGGAATTCCTTCACCATCTTCGTCTGTTTGCTTTGAGAACCGCACTGAAGAAGATGTAGGAAGACGGAAGGAGGATGAAGTCGAAAGCCCTACATTGACACATGAAAAATAATAGTCTCAGAACATGTAACCCACAAAGGAAGATAGAAAAGTTGGTATGATGAGAAATCCATACCACCATCAGCCATGTCTTTTGTTTTATGTAGAAGAAAAGTTCCAGAAAGGATCGTAACAAAGCCACACATCTCAGTCACAATTTGTGTAGGATTTTGCCTGTCCCAGTCCTGCATACAGATACAAAATGGAACTAAGTGGTCTCATCTGCTGAGTTCTATCTACTCCAGAAGTATTCACAGGCTATGCCTGAAGCTCAGGCTCAGAACATTTCTTATATAGTTTACTTTTATGCAATCCAAGGAAAACTCATAAATTTCACAACCAAAGCATGAAGCTGAAAAGAGGCTACAGCAATTGAAACAGATACCTTGAACATGATGACACTTGCCAAGATAGTTAAAGATGTGAACATGGTATAATAAATGGGTGACACAACTGCTGTATTAAACGTGTCAAGTGCCTGCATACAAGGAGAAAAAGAGATCACCATCACCATTTATTTAGGAAAATATAATGCTTCATTGGTCAGGCAAGGCTGATGTTGTCGTTAATGAATTGAACTTTGGCTCCATGTAGTGCTAACTAAAGCTTTAACATTCCAATCATATCACCAATTTTACCAGAAAAATTCACACATCATTTCCCTAAGGTACCAAATCTATCGTAGTTCCCAACATCTGGGGACTACTATACCAATCTCCTCTTTTTTTGTCCAGTTAACTTCTAGAAGTCACCCTTGTATTATGCTGCTATGCTAGATCAAGGAAAGAAGAAAACAACAATTGGTTCAGATAGTAGAAATCAAAATACCTTTTTTAGCAAAAACAGCAGGGGTTTCAAAAATCAGAATACAGGCAAGGAGAAAAGAAGAAAATAACTGTACAATGTCTATACAAGAAAGGAATTCCAGAAGATAAGATTATACAAAGGAATTAATCCAAGAACACAGGGAAGACTTTAATTTCGCTTTCAAAAAATCAGAATACCTTGTTCAAGTAATTCATTTGGGTAATAATACATGAGATGACAACCAGAGTAAAAGCCCATGTCTGTGGGTACATAAGCTGGTTCGTTCCTGAAAAGGTCAGCTTCAATGCTATGCCGAGAGCTTTCACGCTCATGACCTGCATAGTTAGGCCAACGACTTTGTAATAAAACACAATCATGAGATCATAAACACATGCTATATCAAAAGAATGCATACCGAGATGGAACCAACAAGAGAGCAAACACCTATGTAGACCATGACATGTGTCTGCCCATAAAGTGGGACAAACCGATAAACAAGTATGGCAGCTATAGCAATTACCACTGCTGCATAACACATGAAGGCTGAAAAACAACATAAAGTGATCATGACTTGGTGGTGTGGTGTAATTATTCAAGAAAAAAGTAGGCAATTAAGCAGATACAAAGCGGGCAATAGCAAATACCTGGTTCCGTAGCCAGATCCCACACTTCTGTCACCGACTCAATTTCACGCTCTGGTGGAGCATGAAGAACTATTGTGGTGGATCCCACAACACATAGGACACATCCAAGAATTCCGAATATGTGCAGCTTCTCCCGCAGCATTACATGTGCAAGCACAGCACTGCAGAACAGCCAGATTAGTGATAAAATGAACAAAAGGTTGCAGTAAGGCAATGCATACAGTTCCATGACTGAGAACTCATGCCTGATAATAATGCTAAGAGCACCAAGAGGAGTGACCAAAATAGCCGGAGCAAATGCATAGGCTGCGAAATTTGCAACTTCTCCAACAATCACTGCAAAAGAATTTCCCAAAAGAGACAGTATGTCAATAATCTATCTATCTATTATCTATTAGAATGAAACAGAAGAAAAAGAAGAGGCAAGCGCTTACTTGTTATCATGCCAATCCACCAAAGAGGCTCATACAAATAAGAATAACCACCAACCCCTGTCATAACATGGAACATTAATACTGCAGTTTGGTAGTATAAATGACATAGACACCTCAGGGAAAGAGTACAAAATGAGGCTGAAAATTGCGATACAAACTCCTGTAGGAGGGGGAGGAGGGGGTTGGAGATACAACATGGCATAAGTCTTCTCGATTTTGGGCATAAGTCGGAGGTGTCATGTACGTGAGTATCAGACACTGAAATAAGTCAGATCACACGTTACTTACCTTCAATGCAACGCAACACTTTTTTTTGATCACCAACACAACACTTAACCAACAAAATAGTTTGCTAGGGAAAGGTGTGACATTTTGGTATAGCACAAATTCAGTAAGCTTTAGTCAGTTAACCATTGAAGCAGTTGAACTCCAACTGCAGCTGTTACATAAACATATAGCATGAAAAATATTGAAAATGAAATATGCTGAGTTCAGTTCATATAGGTAATGAGGTCAACTCGGGAATGGGCAATGTCAGAAGAATGAATCTGGCATCCGTTCTATGGTGAAGCAGAGTGAATACAATTGGGCAATTCTCCATGACGCATTGAAGAAGCAGGCAAGCGCACCGCGTACGAACAGGGAGGGGAAAAGAGAAAGCGTACCTGCCCTGACGCCGGAGGATGCGGCCTTCTTGAGTCCCTTCTTCTTGATGATGAAGCTGGCGCCAATGAAGAGGCTGGAGGAGAGCGCGAGCACCAGGCCCTTGATGTTATCCGCCGACATGCCCGTGTACCACCTCCCCCCGCCTGAGGCGGAGGCGGAGGCGGCAGCGGTCGAAGTTACATCCATAGGGCGGGCCCGATGAGGCTACGATGCTCACCAGAGTTACCGCGGGGAGGACGACGAGAAGGGGGCTGGCGGTGCCCTAGCCCCTAGGTGGTGCCATGAGGAGGGGGCTGTGCGCATGCGGCAACGAAGTGAAAGCGAGATCCCCTTCTCCCGCCGTATACTTGGCGGTGCGGCTGGGTACGGCTTGTCTCCTCTCCTCGCCGGGGGGCGGGGGAAGCCGGCCGGTGGTCGGTCTGGTACGGTGGCGCGCGGCCGCGGCGAGAGGAGTTTCCTCGGCTGCTTCTTTTTTCCACTCCAGTCCTAAAGTTCCTTGCTTTTCCCCTCCCCCCTCCTATTTCCTCGTTTTTTCCTTTTCCAAACGTAAATAAATCGAAATTAAACCTCCATCCAGCGTAACTATCTGTTTCAACTGGTCGTGGTGTCTACTGAATAATTGCCAAATTTGTGTCTACTGTCCAGATTTGATTTGGCTGGGTTTATTGATTTATCAGTTTGTGTAGAAATGTTTATGCTGCCAATTCTTTATCAATATTTTTCTCTCATGATAAATCAGTGAACAATAATTTTAGTTATTAGAGCAACTCCAGCAGGGCCCCTACTTGAGCCCCAATAGCTAAATATGGGTGTCTAGATAAAAAACGCAGCTCCAACAGGGCTCCAACTCAAGCCCCCAATTTAGGGACGGCACCCAAATCTCTCCCACAGACCGCATTCCTGTTGGTCGTGAACCAGGCCCCGAAACGACAGTTTCATTTCGTTTTCCCCTCACGCGCCTCATTTTCCACTCGCGCGCCGCGCAGATTCTTTCTCGCTCAACTCCTCCCGCCCACCCGGACGCAACTATAGGGTTTGCAGCGCGCCGCCAGGGCTTCCCCCACCTTCACGCTGACGTGCGACGCCGCAATAGAGTCTCCCACCCCGCGTCAGCAGCTATTCCCGACCCTCCTTCTCCAGAATGCCACCTGCGAACTGTGGATGCTCGGCCACGTCGCGTGAAGGCCGTGAAGCACGCACCGCCAGATCTGCGGTAGTGAAGGTCGGCCGCCTCCGAAGACGACGCTGAGGAAGACAGGCTCCATCCCCTCTTGCTGTCTTCCCCACCACGAGCACTCCAATCCAGGCAGTGGCGTGCTCGTGGGGGTGGGGACGGGCTCCTTGCGTGGGGAGCGGATGAAGAGCAGTCCTCCGTGCGGGGCAAGTAGGACAGGGGCGATGGACGGGCAGGTTTCCTTTTCCTTTCTTTTTTTCTTTTCTCAGTGTGGCGCAGGTGTGGACTCGGCATGCGGACGCACTGCTAGCGCTTTTTTCTTTTCTCCGTGTGGTGCGGGTTGGGGGCTCAGCGTCCGGACACGCTACTAGCGTCGGACGTCCGGGCGCTAGCAGTCTCTTTTTTTCTCAACTTTAACATTAGTTAATAGATGTGGTAGAAATAGGTACCGGATGTTATTTTTCTAAACTTCAGATCTTTTATTTAATGGTATAGATCTAATTTTCCCATCGCAACTCAATTCCTGTCCCGTTGCTTCCCACCGAATGGAGGAAGAGGACCAAAGTGAGAAAGAGACGACAGGGAGGAGGGACAGGGGGAGAGGCGTCCCCACGTCTTTACACTTTCAAAGGCAACTCACGTAAAACATGAACGACACCTTCTCTCCTTCATTCCTGCTGGCGGCGGTGACTATGAGATGAGGATGACCGCTGTCTTCGGCGAGGCCAAGCTGGAGAAATCTGACAACGAAGCCGATGCTCTCCCGCGCCGACCACCGTACTCTTCCGCGCCCACTCCCATTCCCAGGGCGGGCGGCCTCCGCGTCGTCGCCACCGCCCTCCACTCCCTCGCTTGGCACAGCAACCTCAACCTCGACGGCCTCCACGACCTCGTACGTTGCGTTGCGTGCCTCTCTCTATCTCTCTAGAGTTGCTGCATCTGCGCTCAAAGATGCCATTGCTGATTTCTCCCTTCCGCTCAGTGGCGGAGGGTGAACTAGAACCAAGGGGGGGCAATTTACATGAACAAATAATCAAAGTGTACTAAAAAGAGCTTTAGAATTGCTAAGACTAGGAATATGAAACTAATGTGAAGATAGAAAGGTGCACTTTGATCCTTACATGCATGGTAACATGCAGATGCTTTGGTAAAGTAACATGCATGTATTGAAAAAATTAACACAGCAAGGGGGGGCGGAAGCCCAGTTTGGCCGCCACTAGGCTCCGCCCCTGCTTCCGCTCTATGAATCTTACAAGACCAAGCAGAAACATGCATCCAGAGGTGTTTCTTTTGGCTTGTCGCTTATTCTTATTTATTGTTCACTTGAGCTTATCAGCCGAATATATCGGTCATCTAACAGTGTTTTTCTCTCACAACAAATCAGCCAACCGTACCTTTTTAACCGGAACAAGGAAATTTTAATTTATTTATCATGTTTGTGCCAAATTCTGTTTTCTTTCTTTTGCAGAATAAGGTCAAGTGTCACAGTCACAGCTCATGCAAAGTCTAGCCTCTGAAACAGTAGGTTGTCCCACCATTACCTGCTATATATATATTAGTACGAACTTGGTACTGGTGCTCTTACTTATTCTGCTGCTTGATGAATAAAGTTGGGTACACAGTGTCTTAAGATAGCGTACTCATTTGACATACATATTTGCCTGTCAGAATGTTAAGCAATTTTGCAGTCTACTCTGGGTTGCCATATAAAATGTTACAGCAGTTTTTGGCAGCCGAAAAACTAGCGGCTGGCTGTTTATAATGTTATATAGAAATGCTCATATTCAGTGCTCCATTCTTTTCGTAAAATGCTTCTGAGTCATGAAAGTTCCAACACGTTGGTATGTGTTAGCCTAGCATTATAACATAGTATTAGATATCGTTTCCTTTTTCTCACTTTTGAGAGAACAATTGGGTTTCACTACAGCAAAACACTTCATTCCTATGCAGTTTTCTTGGTTCAATATTTGGGTATTTAGAATGCATTACGGTGATGTTTGTAGCCCTGGATGCATCTATATTGTATTTTACATGAAAAAACGAAGTAATGCAAAAGCAACTTGAAGCCCTTTCATTCCTCGATAAAAGAAAGGCTACAAAGCCAAAGCTGGTGACTGATCAGGTTCCATGTGTATCGGGTGCACCTCCAAGCTTGGATCAAATTATTGTTCCTGTGCAGCAGCAAACACCAGGTTACATGGCTTCTTGATGCATATACTTGCAAGTAAGAAAGAATCAAAACTGTGTCAGCTTATGGATTTGCAAACCTGCAGTGGCTTTGCCTAGCAAAGTTCCTCCTGCTAAAGCTACGAAGCGATTGGCTCCTGTGTCTCGGAGGTTGTACACAACCATTGAAAGACTACTTTTATGTGAGTTGGAGTTAAATTCATACCTGATATCCTGCTGGTACTGATGTTTTCTGTTATTCTTTTATTGGCAAGAGTACGAGGAGCATTGTTGCAAGATACTGAAGAAAATGATGATGATAATAGTTAGATATTGCTGATTTATCGGCGTTGATTGACTCTTTGACATGTAAACCTATTACATTTAGGTGAGACTTAGTTTTGTGGCTCCTTGAACTACAGGAAACAGCTGCTTTGCCGAATGCCTGAGGCACTCGGCAAAGTCACTATTGCACTCGGTAAAGGCTTTGCCGAGTGCCGTACTCGGCAAAGGACCCTCGGCAAAATTTTCGTCGGTAAAAGGTTCTTTGCCGAGTGTCTCCGGAGGCTCTCGGCAAAGAAAAGTTACCGTCACGGCGGGTTTCTAACTAACGGTTGCTTTTGCCGAGTGTCTCCAGGGAAGGCACTCGGTAAAGAATTAAAATTTTTTTCCCGAATTTCTTTGCCGAGTGCCTCAAGGCAGGGCACGTCCAGGGGCTCAGCGGGGGTGGACCCCGCCAGCGCCGCACGCTGCGCGTCTCACGGGGGCGGGACCGCCCCCGGCTGCGCGACACGTGGGTGGCAGCGGAGGGGTCGGAGGTGGACGCGGATGAGGCGGCAGCAAGAGCGGCGGCGAGGCAGCTAGGGCGGCGACGGCGCGGCGGAGGCGCCACGTGGCCATGGCGGCCGGGCGCAGCGGGCGGCGCGGCGGCCAGGTGGCGCGGGCGGGCGAGCGGTGCGGCCGGGCGCGTCGGGCATTGGGGCCCTGTTTGTGTTGGCTGTTTGCGTTGGGGCTGGCTGTTTGAGTGGTTTGCGTTGGCACTGGCATATTTGACTTTCCCTTTGCCATGGGCCGCCGGATCCGACTCTCGTCAAAGGTCTTTTAAAAAAAAATATTTTCTGTTTTCTTTTTTTGAAAAAAAACCTTTCCCTTTGTCGAGGGCCGCCAGATCTGGCTTGCGGCAAAAGTTTTTTTTGAAAAATTCTTATTTTCTATTTTTATTTTTTTAAAAAATAATTACCCTTTGCCGAGTGCCACAACCTACAGCACTCGGCAAAGAGGAACTTTGCCGAATGCCAAATTTAGCACTCGGCAAAAAGTAATTATTTTTTTATTTTTTGTCTTAAAATTTTTTATACTTACTTTGCACTTTATTTTGAAGCCTAAGTTAAAATTTGGCACAATTCTCGATATATTTCATATATATATTTAATTTATTTCGATTAAACGTATTTCTTCCGAAAATATAATATTGAACTACACGTGCATCCAATCATATATAGAATACGATGATTGTAAAACTGATATTCACAATACTTATTATAGTTTGAGACCATTTCTTGAAGCACGTCCAAAATTTCAAACGTCTTATACATAAAATATGGCGATAAAGTTGCGAGAGAAATGATTTTAATTATATAAATTACAAATAACCTCCAAAAAATCTTAAAACCTGGCGACACGTCTTAACATCACATGAGGACATTATGATAAAAATTTGAGAACAATTTGCGAAAGTTATCATGTACGATAGTTATAAACCAACACCTCTCACTTCATTTCACATGTGAGAGTTGTGGGTTTATAACTAACGTACGTGATAATAACTTTTGTGAAACATTTCCAAATTTTATCATAGTATCTACATGTGATGTAAAGATACGTCGTCAAGTTTTAAGATTTTTGGACTTCATTTATAATTTATATAATTTAAATGTATTTCTCCCGCAACTTTGTCGCCATATTTCGTGTATAAGACGTTCGAAATTCCGGGTGTGCTCCTAAAAATGGTCTCAAACTATAGTAAGTATTGTGAATATCATTTTTCTAACCAACTAATTCTATGATTGGATGCACCTGTAGTTTAATATTGTATTTTCGAAAGAAATACGTTTAAGCAAAATAAGTTAAATATATATATGAAATATATCGAGAATTGTGCCAAATTTTAACTTAGGCTTCAAAATAAAGTGTAAAGTTAATAAAAAAATTGGAGACAAAAAACCAAAAAAAAATATTTGCCAAGTGCCAAATTTAACACTCGGCAAAGACTATCTGTGTCGAGTGTCAAACTTCTGGCACTCGGCAAAGACTAACGGTGTGTACCACCGTCACCCTTTGCCGAGTGTCTTGCTTTGCCGAGTGTCCAAAGGGCCGGGCTTTGCCGAGTGCGGCACTCGGCAAAGAGGCTCTTAGCTGAGTGCCCGACTTTTGGCACTCGGCAAAGCTCGGCTTTCCTGTAGTCAAACTTGTGGAATTAAAGTACATGCAGCTCATGGTGTAGAAAAGGTATGAGACTTAAGTTCCTAAAAGAAAGGATTGTTTCCCTGGCTTATTGTGCCTCTTTTGAACTCGTCTGCTTGCTCTGGATGAGCTTAGGGTGCTTATCAATACGCATCTATAGCTGTTTCAGTAATGTTATCTTCTATTTTTTTAATTGAAATCGTGTATTGTTGATGATGAACTTTATTTTTTAAAAAAAATATACACAACCTATTTACATAACACTCTCCACGTAATCTGCAGCATGAACAAGTTGAGCAGCCGTTTTTCCATGTCAGCAACTTGGCACAGCTACGAACGGAATGTAACTTTGAACTACTGTACAAATGAAGGTCATGTACAATCACCCCTCCCTATTGATTTCCTTCAGTAAATTTCATGAGTTGCAAACATATAAACATATGATAGTAGATATATTTTAAAACTTTATATAACTCCGTCTGTTGTATTTGTAAGGTCCCCCAAAGGTACCCGATAACCGGTTGGCTGTGGTGTGTCCATAACAGTACCTATATATCTACCAGTTACTCAACGCAGATTGATTGATTGGTTGGTCGGTCGGTTGAGGAGAACGTACGTGATGGAGTGAGTCATCGTCTGGTAACAATGGAAATCCAGCAGGCCATATACGGAATGGCAATTGCCAAGTAAGACCGGGAATGACAATTGCCAAGTAAGACCGCCTACTTTCTTTGAATCGGATGGATATACGGAATGTATTAACTTTCTTTGATCAAAGCTGAGGCCTTGTTTAGTTCCCGTCCCAAAACTTTTGGGGCTTTCGTTTGTATATGGTAATTATTGTTCAATTATAGACTAACTAACTAAATAATTACTAAAAAAATTATAGACTTCTCATCTGATGAAACTTCTTAGTTTAATGACCCTGCCAAGTCAGCAATTTTGTTTATATGACACTTTATTTAATGTGCATGATACTCTTATAAAATATGCATTGAGACTAACCTAACTAGTCGGTGACAATGGCAACGCGCGGGGGATTGAGCCGGACGAATAGCATTTTATGCTAACAACACATTGTTAAACTGATGGATATTGCAATTGTGGAATCTAATTAATACCTTGGAAATTGAGCAACTGTCATACTTATTTGAGTATTGGGTTAAGATCTTTTTGTCCCCAAAATGGTTTTAAAAAAATCCAAGGAAAATCATTTAAATTCTTGATCTCCAAATAAGTTAGTATTTTGTTATACAATTTCCTAGCATACGTACTCAAGTGAAATCCAAAGTTTCTCTATAAACTACACGGAGGAAAGAAAGGTCTATGGACCATAGCAGGGCAAGCATCATTGCTGTTATATATGATGTTTATCATTACATGGCACTGTTCTGAGAAGCTACTAAGACGGATCAAATGAACTGAAACAAAAAAAAGAGATCCTCATAACAAATATTGACCCTTCGGATAACCGCAAACTCTGAATTTAGTGCAGCCAAACCGTCTCTTGGAGCTGAGGTGAACCCATTATAAACTGCAAGAAACTCTCTGCGTCCAAGTGTCGACTATGGTTAATCAAGCAAATAAATTAGTAAGCCGGCCATGCAAATATTTTAGGTGGCTCTAACATATTAGGGCCCATATAAGGAAATGGTTGCTATTCAACGAGGCTGCTATACGTATGTGTATATGTACATATTTGTGTTACATTGCGTCCATGGATTTAGATTATAATATAATAACTGGGCCCACCGAGCAGTGGTCCGGAGCAACGGCACGGCAGTGCGTGGAGCGGTCCATCAGGATGGATGCGGGGCCTGCTAGGATCCGGTCATTCGGACGGTTACATCGCATGGGGGAATCATTGCAGCAGCACGCGTGCGGGAAGACTGCCGGTAATTAATTGGTCACGTCAGATCTCACATGTACAATGACTTTTAGTGAAACAGAAAAATCATAACTCGTAAACTAAACATTCAAATTGAATTCTGTTTACACAATCAGATTTTTTTACATTAAATCCTTCAAAACAAGGTCCAACATGCATAGGTAGAATATTTTTTATCGAGCAGAAACGATGTTCTAAGTTCAAAGAACAATATTCCACCTTTTTAAGAAAAATGTTGTCAATTTAGAGAACAGTATCCTAATTTTATGTTTATATAATTGATATAATAATGTACATAAATAAATAAATAACATAACATAACATAAATAAAAAATAAAATCTAGAGCAAACTATAAGTAAACATATAAATAGAGAAAAAATTTAAAGAACATCACATGGTACTTTCCAAACACCCTAAAATATACTATAGAACATCATATATATATATATATATATAACATCATTAAATGAACATCGCATATATATTACGTGAACATCACTAAGTGAACATCATTAAATACACAATAAAACATCACTAATATATTATATAACATCGCATATATATTACGTGAACATCACTAAATATACCATAGAACATCACAGGTACTCCCTCCGTCCCAAATTTTTGTGCCACGAGTTTGTCTCGATTTATAGAAAATACGTGCAATATTTATATCTCTAAATAAATTTATTAAAAAACTAGACTCAAATTTTTTTCCAATGATACTAATTATGTACCATGAATAATGTTTCTAATATATATTTAGTCAAACTTTCTCAAGAAACCTAAACATCACTTATTTTGGGCCAGAGGAAGTATACTACATAAAGATTAGTAAATACATCATAGAACATCATATGTATACTGATATATTCTGTGTGAACATAAAAATATCATAGAACATAACATGTATATTACGAAAGCATCATTGCAAGCATACCACATGAACATTGAAACAAAATATCGCAGAACATCACACGTATATTACACGAACATTGCTACATATAGCATAAAATATTATATATATACCACGTGAATATAAAAAACATCACATATATGATACATGAACATAAAAATATAGAACATCACATCCACGAACATAAAAACAACATAGAACAACAAAAGATAATAAGAAAAAAATAAAAAAATAAAAAAAATAATAGAACATCAGATGTTGTATCCCTGAAATCTTCAACTCCTAAGTCAAACTTTTTAAATTTTGATCGAATTACTTGAAAAAACACTAAGATTTATAGTACTAAATTGGTACCATTAGATTTATCATATAATATATTTTCATAATATACTCTTTAATTCATGTTTTATTTCTTAATCGTTCTTTGTTATTTATCTTTTGCTTTTTTTATTTTTGTGTATCATTTATTTTTTATTTTCTTTTTTTGTGTTATGTATTTATTATTGTTCATTCTTAATTTATAGTATACATGTGATGTTCTAAAATATATTTAGTGTTCACATACTCCCTCCGTCCACGAAAGAATCAATTCCTAGAATCTGTGTCAGTCTAACTTTTTTAAGTTTGACTAACTTTGTAGAAAAGACAAACAACGTCTATGACATAAAACACGCATCATATGAAAATATATTATATGATGAATCTAACGATACTAATTTGATACCATAAATTTTAGCATTTTTTCTATAAATTTGGTCAAAGTTTAAAAAGTTCGATTTAGAACAACTCTAGAAATTGACTCTTTCATGGACGGGGTGAGTATTATATATGTGATGCAATATAATATACTAAATGTGATGTTCTACGATATATTTAGTGTTGTTGACGTCCTATATATATGCAATGTTTTATAATATATTTAGTGTTGTTCTATGGCGTATCTAAGGATGTTCACTTATTATATATATGATGTTTTACGATGTATTTAGGGTTGTTCACGTATTATATATGCGATGTTCTATAATATCTGTGGATGTTCACTTAGTATACATGTAATGTTTTAGCATATATGAAAGCCCTAGTTTGGTTTTGGATAACTGATGAAACCCTAGTACTAACCTCTATGCTAAGTGTGTGTAGACTTAATGAGGTTAGTACATGCCAAGTGAAGGAGCAAGTGATGATCATGGTGTTGATGGTGATAACCACAAGATGATCAAGTGCTCAACTTGGAAAAGAAGAAAGAGAAAAACAAAACCCTATGGAGTTCAAGGCAAAGGTATTGCTTAGGGTTTTGGTTTTGGTGATCAAGACACCATAGAGGGTGTGATCACATTTAGGATAGATAGCCGTACTATAAAGAGGGGAATTCTTTGGCTAAGCGGTTATCAAGTGCCACTAGGTGTTATTGTTCTTGTGCATGCATTTAGAACCTAGTGAGCTAACTTAACTCCTTCAAAGAATGATTGTGAAAATGCTAACACATGTGCACTTGTTGGTACACACGTTGTGGTGTTGGCACACTTTGAGAAGGAGATGCAGTTTCAAAGGTAGAGAGAGGATGGGTTCCTCTCTCCCTCCCGCCGAGCTTGCGAGGCGGGATTAGGCGCTTTTTGAGAAAATGAAGTGCATATTTTCTATTGCGTCGGTGGGAAAATTGGAGTAGTCGCGGGAGTGTTTCTTGCTGAGAAGACACTCACCGGACGCTGGCTTCTGGAGCACCGGACGCTACGTCTGAGCGTCCGGTGCAGACAGTGCCTGGCCCAGCTAGGGTAAGGCACCGGACGACAGACACCGGACGCAGGCCTGTGCGTCCGGTGGTTAGCGTCCGGTGTGCAGACGTTTTGCGACCCTCTCTGCGCATGGGTCCGGTGAGCACCGGACGCTACCGGTGCTTAGCGTCTGGTGACCCGCAGGTTTGCGGAACTCTCTGCGCATGAGTCCGATGTGCACCGGATTGCTCAGCGTCCGGTGCACTGCAGGTGACCGTTAGACTCTGACACGAGAAGTTCAAAAGGCGACACGTGGCTGACGCTGGAGCACCGGACGCAAGGGCTGAGCGTCTGGTGCCCCTTTAAGAGCGTCCGGTGACCCCGTATTTCGCCCAGTGAAAGAGCCAACGACTCTATTTGTTTGAGGGGCTTTATATACGTGTTTGGTCGGACTTGGGGCTTACTCTCTTGGCATTCTAACATACTTGACATCCTTGTGAGCCTAAGCAAACACCTCCCACTCATCTCCTTCATAGATTAAACATCTTTGTGAGATTGGGAGTGATTCCAAGTGCATTTGCTTGAGTGATTGCATCTAGTGGCACTTGGGGATCGTTCTAGCTACGGTTTTCTTGTTACTCTTGGTGGTTGCCGCCACCTAGACGGCTTGGAGCAGCGGAGGAGCATTGGCACGAGTTGGTGATTGTTCGTGGCCATCTCCCGGTGATTGTGAGAGGTTTGTGCCTACCTCGGCGGAGAGCCAAAGGCAACATTAGTGGATTGCTCGTGTCATTGAGCTACCTCACTTGTGGTTAGGTTCTTGTGGTGTCCTAGTGAGGACGAGGTTCGTGCTACACCTCTTAGCCACCGAACCACCAAGTGTTGGTCGACACAACGGGGACGTAGCATGCCGGCAAGCACGTGAACCTCGGGAGAAAAATTGTTTGTCTCCATTGTGTTTGTTCATTGGATTTCTCCCGGTGATTGGACTTTATATTATTGATTGGTTCATCCCCTCTACGTGGTGGTATAAAGATCAAACTCTCTCTTACTTTCTTGCAAACTAGAATAGCTTACTTCTTGTATAGAAACTTTAGGTAGCTCTCTAGTGTAAGTAGAGACTTAGTTCTTGTGTGCATAGTGATCATAGCAACTAGAATTGTTGGGCAGGTGGCTTGTAAACACCCCATTAGAGCTAGAGCAAAAAGCTTCGCTTTGTTTTTTACTAACCTCTGGCTCTAGTGTTTTTGTAGAACTTTTTAAATAGGCTATTCACCCCCCTCTAGCCATATTAAGACCTTTCAATATAGTTAGTGTTGTTCACGTGCTAGATATGCGATGTTCTACAATGTATTTAGTGTTGTTTTATGATGTATTATCTTCATAAGATAAATGTTTATTAATAAAATTTACGTGAATATATTATGTGGGATCTTATTTTAAAGGATTTATTGCAAGAAATCTGATGGTGTAGTCATAATTTAATTTGAATTTTTGTTTAGCAGTTATTACTTTTTTAGTTCGTTAAAAATGATTTGCATGTGAGATGGGTGAGTTGGCGTGAGCCAGGTCTGGTAGCGTCCTTTTGTGCATAGCAGGCGGGAGCACGCGCGCTAGGAGTAGACGGAAAACCCTCGGATGGATGCTATTGTCCGATGGGCGGACGCTAGCACCCACGCCCCCTTGGCTGCCTGTGAATCGATCCTCTTCCTCTCAAATGCAATTGCAATACAACTCTCCTCCTATCTGCTTTGCCCTGCCTCTGCTCACCTTTTCTTAGATCGTCTCCAACAGTAATCTAAAATGGATGATCAATTCACAATTTAGGTTAGGCGAACGGGTACGAGACTCATAATCTTCCCTCTCCAACAGCAGACGCATCTTCTCTTCCTCCTCTCGCGAGTGCCGAGCCCCGACTTCATAGCCGCCGCCACCTCTTCCCTTCCTATCACGGACAACAAAAGCAAGTTGTCGCCCCTGCCAAGCTCCACCCCTGAAGCAGATCCACAGTGACCTCCCCCTCCACCTCTCCTGCCAAGCTCCGCCCCTGCAGTAGATCCATTACAGCCTCCCCCTCCACCTCCCCTTGTGGATTCACGCTCGTACCCTTCTCACCGATGGCAGCGGCGCGGCCACCAGCGGGGACCGAGGACGCCATGGCTGCAGCTCCTCGCCAATCGGTGAAATCTAGGCCAACCTCGACGGGATGGACCGACAAGCGGTGGATCTGACTAGTGAGCGGCCGACAAGGGGTGGTGCGGACGCGACCTCCCCAGCGAAGCTTCCAAGTGCGCTTGCGAGCTGCCTCCACGTGGAGCTCCACGTTGCAGGCCCACCATCATCGATTGTGCAGATTTGGGTCGAGGAGACAGGAGAGAGAGCGACACAGTTTTAGGTTCCCTCTCACCTCCAACGCAAAATGATGTTCACATTGCGTTCTGTTAGAGGATGATTTTTTCATGTACACTAGTCATTTAAAGTATAGGTAGCATTTAGGATTACTTAAAGAGTCTTAGGTCTTGTTTAGATCAAAAGGTTTTTGGATGTTAATATTGTAGCACTTTCGTTTTTATTTAACAAACATTGTCCAATGATAAAATAACTAGGCTTACAAGATTCGTCTTCCGATTTACAAGCAAACTGTGCAATTTAATTTTTATTTTCATTTATATTTAATATTTTATGCATGTATCGTAATATTCGATGTGATAGAAAATCTTGAAAAGTTTTTTATTTTTAGAGTGAACTAAACAAGGCTAATGGTAGTACCCCGCGCCTATCAGTACCGAAATCGTCGACAGGCACAGCAGTGAAGATCGAGCCCATCCCCCTTCTAGTTATAGTGTTGATGGATGAGCAGGTCGTAAACCTCCACACATGGTACAAAAGACTCCGGAGTTCACAAGGGAACAAGAACACACTATACTGTCAGCGTCAGGTAACTTGATACATTATAAATATAGCTGCTGCCGACGCACTGTTGTTGTAAATTCAGCATGGCAATATACAGGACCAAAAGCAAAAATAAACCCACACAACAAAGCTTATCACTTTACGCAATAAATTTATCGTCCACACGAGGGCGCAGAATTAGCATGACAAAAGCATGTTAACAGCAGCTGCTTGCCGCCGCGTCAGCTTCCGGAGGCTTCTGCTTGAAGATGTTCTTCTTGGCCCCCGAGGAAGCATCCGCGAGGAGGCTTGGCGTGTCTAATATCTGCAATACGAGTAACCTCAATCAATAACTACAACCCAATATACTTGCTACAAATAAACAAATCTAATTTATTCAAGGACACAGATGTATAAAAGAATCTGCTAGCCCATTCCTCATTTCATCTCGCTAGTCTGCACATTTTCTGTCTAAGCTAAGGCTAAACAAGCAATGAGTGCACCAGAGTATGATCGAAAATGACCTGATACCTCAATCCAACATTTGGCAAACATGTATTGTCTATGTTTCAAGTGTGCATGCATGATACTATTGCGAAATAAATAATTCTAAATCTAAATGTCAAATCCCAATACATACCTTTAGAACGAGTTCCTCAAAGCACTGTTCTACATTTACTTTTGTTTTTGCACTGCATTCTAGAAATAAACATCCGTATTCCCTGGCAAATTCAATCCCCTCTTTTTTTGTGACACATCTCTCACTTTCCTGCCAAAATAAACTCTTCAAATCAGTTATAGGGTAGTAAAAGATGAGGGCAAAATATTCAGTGCAAACCACATCTTGGGTGCAATCCATGGCAACCCCATTAAAATCATACTTAGGAGTTTTGAACAAATTTGAAACTATGCACGCCAATAATGCATCTATAGATGTGCATTGTCACAATTTAAGATTCAAACTCATTTTGCAAAAATTCATATGAAAATAACAAATTTCATCTGCATATGCACTAAAGGACAAAAATCCAAGAATTTTGTCATGTAGTGCGTATGCAAATGAAATTTGTTGTTTTCATATGAATTTTTGCAAAACGAGTTTGAATCTCAAATTTTGTGACAATGCACATCTATAGATGCACTATTGGTGTGCATAGTTTCAAAATTGCTGAAAACTTTTAAATATGATTTTGTAAAGGGTTTTCACGATTGCACCTAAGATTACTCAATCAGAAAGAAAGGATAAAAGGTGCAAACAAAGTTTGCAAGATTTAGAATTGATTCTTACAAGTACCTTGTCTACTTTATTTCCAACAAGCATCTTTATACAGTCCTGGTTGGTTGAATACAGGTCAATTTCCTTCGCCCATATATCAGAAAGATTGGTAAATGTTTCCCGTCGAGTGACATCATACACTGGAAATGGAAATTTAACAAGACATGAATTATCATGCTTCTCTATGCAATAATTCAATAGAGCTAGACATGATTCACGCAGATAAAAAAAAGGATAAAAGTATGCCACCTATACAATATACCAATGTGCATGCATAAGTATAACCAGAAATGCTTTCCCTAGTTGTGCAGTGACTCTACAGTTACACAAAGCTTCATATGGAATTTATGCAGTTTGGTTATTAAAGGGGAATTCACCCATTTGATAATTTAAACTTCAATCAAAAACACATTAACATTATTAACTAGAGCATGTCTTAGTAGAAAAAGGGAAGGGAAGGCAAATTAGCTGAAGATTTCATTTGGCATTTAAAGACACTCGAGACTTCCCAGTGACATGTCAGTAACTTCATCTGATGCATGACAGAAAGGACAGAAGAGGAGTGCAGACCACGGTAACGATTCCTTGAACAATGCAACAAAATCACAAACTTACCCATAATGATCCCCTGTGCCCCTCTGTAGTAAGAGCTGGTCAAGGTCCTAAATCTCTCTTGTCCAGCTGCATAACAGTTAGTGACCAGCGACAATAAAGAAACAATCATACTCAAAGAATGTGATAAGAGGTATATAGGGGGGAAATGGACAAAATCAGAACAAGAATGGCACTGTGCAATGGAATAGCTAGCTCTTGAAACAATTGTAGAGAAAACAAAATGATTAAGCGCTAAACGCTGTCCCAACATTGCGTTTAGGGCCTGTGCGGCCAATTAAGCGCCAGGCGTGCCTACACGGGAGGCGCCACGGAAACGTCGAAAAGCAGCCTTGGGCGGCGTTGGCGCACGGGCGGAAGCGTGTGAGCAGGGTTTCGCGTGCAGGTAGGCGGAACTTCACGCGTGGGAAAGCAGCTCGCGCGGGCGGGTGGGAAAGCAGCTCAGGTGCGCTCGCGAGTGGGAACAAAGAGCACACGGTCAGGGAAAACGAGCGTGCAGTGGGAGAGCAAAAACAGAGCAACCGTACAGCAGCCATCCAGTCGTCCAGATTTTCCAACTCACCTATCTGTTTCTCTCCTCACAGCGTCTGCACACTGCGACCCGCCGTCGCTCGTGCCGACGATTCTGAGTGGAATCCCAGCCCCACTCCAATCGGCAGAACCTGAGCTCGAGTTGCCAGCACAGCCGGTGCAGGCCTTGGGTGTTTTCCTGCCTGTCCTCCCTCGTTCACTCCCTGTCCTTCAGTATGTATTCTACAAGCTCAATGTCTACCACTCTACATGTTGATTAAATATTGATCAATTGGATTGGGGATTTGGGGTTGAGAATTGATATTGAGTGATTGACTGTCCAGTAGTCTGTAACTCAACATGCTAGTCACTTACTATCTTGCAATTCTCTGAATTTCTAAATGCATGATGTATTTGTTCATGTGCTGTTTACTCTCTGCAGGCTGTCAACTACTGATTTTGCTGTCAGCGGCAAAAAAATATAAAAAAAATCACAAACGATTAATCTACGTTTTAGTCTTCCTAGGCGGTGATCAATAGGCTAGCACCCACCTAGCGTTTTCTTGAACCTTGCTTTTGAGGTATTACTATCCAGATTATAAGCCATGGATCGGTTTGCCAAAACTTGACTTATGTTATGGACAGACTGACTTAAGTGGTGGATGGATGCATATATAGTAGTAAAAAATAAAAAAGAAAAAAAAGGGGAAATTCCAGGCTAGTGTTGCTAAGACGATGGTTTGGTACCTGTGTCCCAGATGGCAAGCTTGAGTTTTTTGCCACCAATGCTAACCATCTTCACCTTGAAGTCAACACCTGAATGAAGGAAGGAAATAAAAAGCGGAACAGAGATTGAGATTAGACTATTGCGGCGAGGCGATCAGATCGGGGAATATAATCGAAGCCAAAGAGATCACCTATTGTGGGGGAGAGGTCCTCGAAGGAGTCGGCGGTGAAACGGAGGAGGAGGCTGCTCTTGCCGACGCCGGAGTCGCCGATCAGGAGGAGCTTGAAAAGGTAGTCGAACTCGGGCTGCTGGCTCAGGCTGGACGAGGAGGAGGAGGAATCCATGAGAGGGATGGGATCAGAAGGACGGGGAGGCTAGAGGAGATCTAGGGTTTGATTTGATCCGCTTTGGGTTGCGGGCAACGCAAGACAAGGTGAAGCCGAAGGGAACAGAGAGAAGGTGCGGGCAACGACGAGCTCTAGGGGTGCGAACTGTGAATCTGAAGCCAGCCGAAGCCGAGAGAAGGGAACAGAACAGAGAGTCTGCTCCTCTGCTCCACCTGCTGCTGGAGCCTTTTTTTCTTAAAAAAAATACGTTTATAGCTCTTAAAAAAACGTAAACTGATCTTCAGATTCTGGGTCTAGAACTCATGGCTCCAAGTTTTTTAAAAAAAATATATATTAATATTTCAACCTCTGCATCGATCAATACATATAAGAGCATCCAACTGTTTTGTATATGGGCTTTACATTTTTATATTTGCAAAAAAGTCTAAAAACATTTATCCAACGATTTAGCAAATGAGCTTTGTATTTTTATTAACTTAGCAAATACTAGAGTAGGACTCGCATATATGCAAACCGAGCCGGCGCTTGGCACCGTGATCTCGCATGATTTCTGTCGCCCCTCCGGTACTCAAATTCTTTTTTTTTCAAAGTGAAAAATTATGTGGGTCCACAAATTCCTTTTTTGCAAAGTAAAAAAATGCTAAATCACTGGAGATTGACTCTTTTTATTTTTGACATATTTATTTGAAACTTGGCAAACTTCCTCATTTACCAAATAAAATATGTAAAACGGTTGGGGATGCTCTAAATAGTCATTATTACAGACACCACCACCACCACAGACCAAGCAACTCTAACAAAAGGTTTCGATTCAAGAAAAAAGAAAAATCCAGACTCGACAACTAAAAAACAATTCTATTACTAAATCTCCAACCGTGTCATGCAGACACCTTCAAAACAGTTGTCTCAAATACCGTGCAACCGATCTTCATGAAATGGCGATCCTAGTCCTGTAGTAGGGACCAGGATCTGGTCCAGTAAGTCTTTATCAAGATAACCTGCAAGTAAGATGGTGCTACTGCTTTGTCAAAAGATATATCATCCTGAGTTAACCAAATTACCCAACAAATTGCACTTGCACCCACTAGAATTCAATTTTAGTTTCCTATTTATTCCATCCAACCAACCTGTAAGCATACTGTGATCACTAGTTGGAGGTAATAAATAAAGGAAACATGCGTTTTGGCGTCATAAATTTATCAGTCATCCAACAGTATTTTTCTCTCACAACAAATCAGCCAACAGTACTTTCTAATATGGCTTATTAGCTAAACGAACAATGTGGGCTTCGAGGTGCCTAGCCAACATCCTAGTCCTAGGTGGCACTAACGTGATTGGTACCTCAGAGCCAAGATATGTGGCTCCAACTAGATCTTGGCGTTGACCTCGAAGCCAAGATCCATGACACAAGTCTTGGCGCTGATCGAGAAAACAAAGACCTGTCGCCGCTCTCTCTCTCTCTCTCTCTCTCTCTCTTGCACTGTCTTTGTTTCCCTCTTTCACCGTCGCCACCGTCAAGCCACTTTCCTCCTCTGTCCGTCAGCACCCTTGCTAGCCAGTAGCCCGTTGACCCTCATTGGCCGCGCGTCGACTTGCTCCCTTGCGCCCCCATCCGCTCACTCAGGCCACCCTCGTCACTCCATCGTCATCCTCCGTGCAATCGGCGGTGAGAGCAGCCCCCGTCTCTCCCCGACATCCTCGTCGGCCTAGGGCCACGCTAGCGGCGCCGCTAAAAGCCCAAGTTTGGTTTTGATAATTAATGACACAAATTGTTAATAGCTTGTGTTTAAGTGATTTGAGTTAGGTATAGCAACACATACGATGAAGGTGCAAGGTGGCATAGAAAGGTGGCCACATGATTACAAAGAGATGAAGCATGAAGTGAAGATCATGGTGATAGACAAGGAGTAAAGTGATCAAGGCAAAGGTATAAACATAGGGTTTTTCTTTTGCCAGTCTTAGATGAGTAGAGAAGTGATTGACCGGTTTTAGAATAGATAGTCGACTATCAAGAGGGGAAATCACGATCATCTCTCGAATCAAGTGCTACTAGGTCCATATCTTGAGCATATGCATTAGGATCTAATAAAGTGCTAACCTAACTTCTTTGGGAAAATGTTTATGAAATGCTAACACACATGAACAATGGTGGTCACTTGGTGGTGTTAGCACATTTACAAAGGAGGTGGAGTTCCTAGGGTAGAGAAGGGTTTGGGTTCCTCTCTCCCTCCCGCCTCGCAAGCTTAGCGGAATTCGACGCTTTTGAGAAAATAAAACACATATTTTCTATTGCGCCAGTAGAAAGTTTGGAGAAGTCGCGGGAGTGACCAGACGCTGGTGTTGGCAGCATCAGACGCTGCACCGGATGCGCTCTATGCGTCCGGTGAGTGGTACTTGCTAGGGTGTACACACCGGACCCATGCACAGTAAGATGAGCGAGTCCGGTGATGTGCGTCTGGTGGTTCACTGCAAAAGCGCTCGCGACATTGGACGCAGGAGAGCATCCGGTGGCCCGCGTCTGGTGATCACACACGAAAAACACCCTCTCTACGTACGGGTTCGGTGGGTACTTAACCGCGTCTAGTGGTTTGAATGTGACCGTTAGAGATCGACGCGTGAGATTCAAGTAGGGGACACATGGCTGTCTTCTAAGCACCGGACGCAGGGTTTGAGAATCCGATGGCTCACCTGCAGCGAGTCCGGTGGCCCCGACTTTTGCCCAGTGAAAGAGCCAACGACTCTATTTGTTTGAGGGGGCTATAAATTAAAGGTGGTCGGCTTTGGGGGTTCTCTCTTGCACTTTGGAATACTTGAGGCATACTTTAAGCTAGAGAACACTCTCTCCACTCATCTCCTTACTTGATTGCCAATCCTAGTGAGATTGAGTGAGATTCAAGTGCATTGCTTAGTGAGTTGCATCAGTGGCACTTGATACTTGAGTTTGCTGTGGATTTCTTATTACTCTTGGGTGTTTCCTGACGTCCTAGATGGCTTGGAGCAGCGGAGGTGTTGAGCTCATGATTGGAGATTGTTTCGAGCCTCACCAAGTGATTTGTGAGGGATTCTTGAGCCTTTTCCACGGGAGATCGCAATTGGCTACTCTAGTGGATTGCTCATGGCTTGGAGGATCCCCATCTTGGAGTGGATGTGCGGCACCTGCTGAGGGTTTGGCTTTGAATTGACAATTAGCTCGTGTCCATCAAGTGGGTGTATCGCCACAAAAGTGAACCTCGGTAAAAAAATCGTGTGTCATCTTGTGCCGAGGATTCTCTCTTGTGATTGATTGGATATATCTCTTCTCTACAACGTCGGTATAACAATCACTCTCCACTATTTTACTTACTTGCTTACCTTGCTAGTTGTTTAGCTTATTCTTGTTTAGAGTAGAGTCATTGTGTAACCTTCACTTGTTGTTGTGGTTTAGTGTTTAGCCTTGTACTATTTTGTATAGGTGGCTTGCATAGCTTAGTTGAGCTAGTGCTAGAATTGCTTCGTCATTTGTTTTACTAACTCACTTGCTTAGTGAAGTTTGTAGAAAATCTAAATAGGCTATTCACCCCTCCTCTAGCCATTTGGACCTTTAAACAGCCTCTGGCCATTGAGATGCAATAAGACATCTGCACCAGAACTTGGGCTGCACCGCTACTGTTCTCCTAAGCGACCGTTTAAACGACGTGTAAACGTTATATAGTGGTATAATGTTTCGTTTAGTTATCCGTTTAGCCTGTTTAATTGACCGTTTAGCTCATTTAATAGACTATTTAGCCCAAATAATGGCTAAACGGCAGGTGACGACTGTTTACCGTTTAACGTTTAGAAAAACATTGTTGGCGCTACAATTTGGGAGCGACCTTAGAACATGAAGACGAAAGAGAGAGAAACAACAGTACCTAGATCGCGTCGTGCCGGAGGGCTCCCGCGCGCAGATCCACCTCACCCGCTCCTCTGGTTGGCCGGGCACCGCAGCCTGGTTGTGGGGAAGAGGTAGAGGGAGGGACGCTCGGGCTTCGGAGCCACCACGTGTATGGGGGAGAGGAAGAGGCGCCACTACTGTGGGGGAGAGGGTGGGGCGGCGCTATGGGGAACAATGAGAGAGAGGGAAGGGTGCTGATGTTGGTAGAGGGAGAGAGGCGATGGGTGCCGCAGTCATGTTCTAGAGAGAGGAGGGAGAGGGAGGAGCTGGAGGTTCTGGAAGTATTGACGGATGGACGGTACAGGATGTGAGGACGTAGATCGGACGACGTTGGTTGGCGTATTGTTCTGGTTTGGTTCCTCTTGCTAAATTTTAGCGAGTTAAAATTATTTTAGCTACTCTTAGGTGACTAGCGGAACTAAACTATTTTAGCTCCTTTTAGTCAGTATGTTTGGAACTTTAGCTACTAAAGTGAGTAAAGTTTAGTTGGCTAAACTTTAGCAACGAGAACCAAACAGGCCTTAAGGGCGTGTTTGGTACCCCGCACCCGCCCATACATGCATCTCTCAACTTTCGCATGTTTGGTTCCCTGATCTCTCCTCCCAGCTTAACTGACCTCGTGCAAAACTCCCTTCCTAGCCTGGCCGAGAAAGAACGCTCGATTTCTTCGTTCCTCCTCAGCCTGGCTCGTTTGGTGCTCACGCACGCGCTACATCTATGAATTCAAATATTGAAGAAGATGCATCAATGCAAAACTCCCCTCCTAGCCTGGTCGAGAAAGAACGCTCGATTTCTTCGTTCCTCCTCAGCCTGGCTCGTTTGGTTCTGGTGCTCACACACGCGCTACATCTATAAATTCAAATATTGAAGAAGATGCATCAAACCAAACAGCATATTAGCCTAGCCTGGCTGAACGCATGTAGACAACCAAACAGCCAGCATTGTATGCATTCAGCCTAACCAAACGTAGCCTGGCTGGCTGAAGCTAGACTGAGAAGGAAACCAAACACACCCTAAGAGTATAGGATAGATTATATCACTACCATGGTCCCTTCCCATTAGGCTTTGAAAGCTTTTTTTTTCCTCCCATTACCATGCACGGGCATGTTTTGCCAGTAATGATAAAAAGTCTAGTGGTCAATTCGTGGCACATCGTGCCTTCTCTTTATCATCATTCTACGAAACGGCAGCAACAAATTCTTGCAAGTTGAAATAAGCGTCTACACAAATTAGCAGCGGCATCTTCATCATCCTTCAGAAATAAAAATTATTTATAAAGAAAACTGCATCTTGCCCGGACACTAGCAAATCCAGGTAACCAAACAAGATACTGTCACAGGTTACACAATCGCCCGAGATTGCCGCTACATTGCAACAAGCTGTAAGTACATTGCCCCACTCTGCCCAAAACATACACTAGGGAAAGTTATTAATGCAATGAGTGCATTATCCAGTACTCAACCCCCACTTGTGGTTGTGGAGGGAAGGGGGAAAGAAACTTCTACCATGCAAATCTACGGGCAGAGGAATGCTCCTGGATTCACAAACTGCACCACGGAGATGTTTCTGTGCCAAGTGGTCACTAATCGTGCCTTCATGTTCACTTCAACGAAATGGAAAAAAAAGGAGCATTATGCCGTGTCTTCCAGATCCTCCTAGATCCATTAACGTGTGCGCCAGGTGACTCCAATCTGCAAAATGACAACCAATTTGCTTAGCCACGTTTCTTATCAACACACACACAAAAAACACATAGATTAGCAACCATCAAAACCTCAAGGAAGCAAGTGACAGCCAATATACTCTGAATCAGGTCCTGTGATCCTCCGCCAAGGGTACTGAAGCAGATGAACCAGCAGTTGTTGATGTGGAAGCATTAGCGGTATTGGAGATGTGGGCTGGAGAGACCTGCTCAAACCTGAGCTCAAGATCTGGTGGCTGCTCAACAGATACATCGTTGGAAAACAGCATGCCACAGGAACCAGGACCATCAGTGAGAGAAAAGGACAGGTCATTTAGCTCTAAGTACTGCTCGGCTCCTCGTGCTACCAGCACAGGGTGAATCAAATGTTCAGCACATGAGTCACAATGGTTAGTGTTGTTCACCAGAGCATGGGGCCCAAGCTCATCCACCTCACAGAATATTGTTTCAACATCATCCAAAGACACTCTATTGTCACTATCATAGTCAGCAGTTGAATCAGGCTGCATCGAAACCAGAAATAAAAAAGTTACTGGAGCTAACAAAAAACAAAGGAAAAGAGAAAGTGGCCTGGAATCAATGAAATTACCAGCAAACCATCTTCACCACCAGTACATAAAAGATGCATCGAGGAACATCTGATAATCTCAGCTAGCAGTTGTATGTGTATGCAATCATTAGGAATATCAGGATGAACTCCATTGATAGCAGGTCTGTTGATACTTTCTGCTGCGGAGCCCGAGGAAACCTTGCCATCATAACTCACAGCCAGGTGTTGACCAGCAGAATTCAACACACCATTACTTGATTCAGGTACCCGAGGGGCCACAGAAGGGGCACATGGAGAACATTCTACATTGCTGGCATCGTTCCAGTCTTCTTCGTTGAATGGAGCACCATACTGTGCCCCAGTCTTGGGCCCTGGACCACTTTTCTGAAAGATTTTGCATAGAACGCAGGCATCCTGCAAGGAGGAGGTGAGAAACAAATTATACAGCAAAGCATGCCACTGGTAACTCTCTAATTGAGCAAGGAGCTAATATCAAATGAGCCAACTCTTGTACAAATGTTTGTGTGATTCTGTTCTCTACTTAATGTGCAATCATGGAGGTTGGCACATGATCCAGAGATATGCACTCTGCTCAACCAAAATACTAAATAAACCACAACATTCCCCATTACGAACTTTCTGTTCTGGCTGGCAGTGGCAGCCAGCGGGAGGGAACCTAATCCATCAATTGAAGTTCTTTGATTAGTGGTGGGAAAGATCAAGCAATGCTACTGCTGGGTTAACAAAGAAGGGGTTCAACTCTCTTGTGATCCTAGGACCTTGGACCATATGGAATCACCACAACAGTTGTGTTTTCAATGGAGCTGCTCCCAGCTTGCCTGGTGCTTTCACAGTTTTGTCTTGGAGGAGCGCCGGTTGTGGGCTTTGCCTGGAACCCCCACACCCCCGCGTAGTTCTGTAGCCTGAGTTAGTCTAGCTTTGGTCGCCTCCATGTCTTCACAGGTGCGTATGTGTTTTTGTTAAAGTGGAGTGGGGTGGTGTGTGTTGTACAGGGTCTCTTCCCCCTTTCTTTCTTCTTAATATAATAAAGCACCGTTCTGTGTTTTCAAGAAAGAAAAATCTAACAATTGAAGGAGCAAAAGAAAAGTTTTTTTTCCTCCAAATATTTAAATCACCTCAGCAATTTTTCAGAATTTCAATGGTTTCGTCCAATTCCAAACTTCTATTAAAAAAACTGCATACAGCCAAATCAGAGTAATCTGCCTAAAGAAGGATGGTAGTCTGCAAAATGGTGCATTTAATAAAGTTAATACTGAAAGTACATCAAACACATAAAGGGGCCATACCAGTTTAACACCAGAAGCAGCTAGTTCCTCGTCCTCCAGCCTATATTCGTACATTACCCAGTCAGTTCTATCACCTCGTGGTGGCTTGCCAAGATGAAACACTAAAGTTCTCTTCATCCCAACAGTCCTAGCATTATATACCACCGGCCTGTCCTTCCCGGTAGCTTTCCAATATCCAACTCCAGTTGAGCGATTAGTCCTTAACCCACTAGAATATTTCCTATCGCGTGGGCAAAAGAAATACCACACTAGATCATTACTCTCCAAGGAAGCTCTCTCTATAAAAAAGTGAAACAAGAGACAATAAACCATCAGAACAGTTTAAGGATCCATCATCTGAAAAGTAAGATATTTAGTTATTTACAGACAAATGCAAAACGGTACAGAAATGCACGTGATGGTAATTGTACAGATCCTTTTGATTCCTAGTGACACAGAAATAAATGAAACTGCTGTGGTGCAATACCTGGAAGATCCCAAGGGGCGAACTTGTATAGATCAATCTCAGTAATAGCATTGCAGCGTAAGTGTTTTCCCAGTAGCTTCCTCTTTAAATAGTAGACTGTGAGTTCTACATCAGTTGGATGAAACCGGAATCCAGGAGGAAGAGATGTCTTGGCCATTGGGAGAACACTTGGTTCACTTTTAGCAGTAATTGATGGTAATGAGGTACAAAATTGCAAAAGAAGGAAAAGATGTGGTTGTAGGTAGAAAAGAAGCAGCAAGTTGGCGAAAGCTGTAACGTCCAGTACAAGAAAGATTGCCAACTATCAAGTCCAATGCCAAAATATTGTAGGGCGCAAGAAACGTCGGTGGCATTCGCAGCAGGGAGAGCAGGGGCAATCCTTTTCTGTGATATCAAAAGACATCTGAAAGTCCTGCATGAAAGAATGCACCGGTATGTTAGGAACATATGATTGAAAGGAAAAGTGTATTTCTTGTAAAACTCAGCATGGCAAAATAACTCGAAGAAGCCCAAGCAAGTAGAGGGGCTGGGGAAGTGAAATGGATTACAACTGGGGAGCGGCTAGCAGTATCACTAACAATCAATTGGAGCGGAATGTGATCGCCCAAAACAAAACGGGCTCGCCCAAACTGGAGAGGCAGTGCAGATGCAGGCATGAACAGTGATCCGCTGTAGAGCAAAACAAATCCGTCCTACAAACAAGTAAACAAGGAGGTGGAAACGTGCGTGCGAGCGTACGAACTAAACTATTGGGAACGTTCTGGGAAGTGCACCACATAAATACACGATAACTGAATGGAATCAACCCTAAATCAACGAGTGACAAGAGGCCGACCGGCAGATGATTAGCTGAACAATTGGAGAAGTGTTGGAGGAGAGATCCATTACTAGGGCAAACGAAGAGCCAGGAAAATGGGGCTGGGGCGACGAGACTCACGAGGAGGAGTTGTCGGCGGTGGGACGAGGAGCGCGACCGAGGAAGTTGCCGTGGCGAGAGGTGGTGGAGCTGCGACGGTGACAATGGAGTTTGCAGTGGACTGCGGCGTGGCGACTGCCCCCCACCAACCCCCCGTGGCGGAGCGGAGAGGAGGGACGCGAAGGCGCAGAGGCTGCTGGACTCAACCTCGACCTTGGTGAGGAATGCCTGCACTGCTCGGAGCTGGAGCTGGAGCTGGCTCTGGCTCTGCTGTCTGCTGTGCCGTGCCGCCGCCCTCCGCCCCCCTTCTTCCTCCTCTCCCACTCCCAGGCCCAGGCAGGCTCCACTGCAACTAACCCACGATTATGCCGAGTGTTTGGGCTGAGGAGCCGGATCCAATAGGCCGAAATGCTGCTGGTTTGTTTCCATGAAAAAAAATCCACTATATACCTTTCTCAACTTTTACAAAAGTCCACTTTTCTTCTCTAAACTTTAAAATTGGGCAAAACACATCCTTCAACGTTTAAAACCATCCATCTTTCTTACCTATCTGACCCTGTTATAAGCAGTTTTAAAGGTGGTTTTATGTTTTTCTTATTTATTTCAACTGAATCTTTGAAAAAATCATAGTGAATCACAGAAAAATCATAAAATGGAGAGTCCAATTTTATTGGACTCCACATGAGTAGACCTACACAATAAACATATAATATGTTATGCTTTAGTATAAAGTTTTTATTATATAGATTTAGATGTATGTTTTTCTATAATTAAATGGAATAATTCATACTCGTAGTTTCAATGGTCCAATTGCGGTGAAAATTTTATGGTGGGCTAATTATTGTATGCTTAAACTATAGTAAAATTTTCATACTCATCAAAATAAAAAATAAAAACACAAAACCACCTTCAAAACTGCTTATAATAAGGCCAGAGAGGTAAGATGATCAGTTTTAAAAGTTGAGGGAGGTGTTTTGTCTAGTTTTGGAGTTCAGGAAGAAAAGGCGGTCTTTCGTGAAAGTTAAGGGAGGTAACGTGGATTTTTTTTCCTTGTTTTGTTTGGGCAGGCCCCCTCGCCTCTTTGCAGTTCCAGTGGGCCGAAATGTTGCTTGTTTGTTTGTGTTTGGCCTGAACTCCTCTTTCTAGTTTTTTTATTTTCTTATTATTATACCATACATACTTTCAAAATTTATTGTATTATACTTTTTTGATTTCAAATTACGAGAGAAACTTTTAGTTTATATAGGCACATTATTACTTGTACAATGTACTCCCTCCGTCCAAAAAATATAGTTATGGGATCCATACCGGTCAAGATAGTTTAACTTTGATTGAGTTTATAGTAAGTACTATTAGCATTTATATCTCTAAATAAATTTATTATAAAGTATGTTCTATAACGAATCTAATGGTAGTTATTTTACATCTTCAATATTAGTACTTTTTTATATAACTCTAGTCAAAGTTCAAATTAATTGACTTCTCAAAAAACAAGAATTGCATTCTTTTGTGGACGAAGATAGTAGACAATAGTTATCATCATCATCACCACCACCACCATCATCATCATTCTCGTCGTCATCATCATCATCCTCGTCGTCGTCGTCATCATCATCATCATCATCATCATGGGGGGCACTCCCTCTATAATAACTATTTGATCTTTACACCATGTTATACGAGCCATCCGTTATGCATGATCTTATTCTTCCTATACAACAACCATTCAACATACATGTCGTCCTATATGAGTCATCTGTAAACTTATCTTACATGTAAGACGTAAGACTCTTATAAAATCTTAAATACACATAAGTCATTTCTATTGTAGGTACATGAGTTAAGTATGATTTCTATCCTTGACTCGCATCATTTTTTACGTTTATTTTAGATACATGAGTTAAGTACAACGCGTTTAAATTCTAAATAGATATTCATTATATATATATATGCTAACAATGACCGTAGACGATCTGGACTGTCTTGTTTAGTCAACATGACGTGAGAATGTTGCATATGTTTTTTTCTCGGTGGAAACTAGAAAGTAAAAATCAAACGCGGCGCGGGAAGACCAGAGTTAGAGATACATAGCTAAAATGTCGATCTGCATGGTTTTGTTTTCTCTATAAGAAACTAGTAAATATATCCATGCGTTGCAATGGGAGAAAAAATTATCAAGCATTCATGCAAAATGATGATGTAAATTGTACATATCTGCTTATATTTATCCTTTTATAATTTATTTTATGGTGATTATGACGTTCAAGTATTGCTAACAATAAAAAACAATGTCTTACTAAACCATGGATCCAAAGTCTTCAGTAGATCACTGCATCGGCCTTCTGTTCTTCTTATTTTTTTGTCTCCTAATTGTCTTTTTTATGTTAGCTTTCTGTTTAGCCCTTTTATTGTAATAACCATTCTTTTTTGCTTTAATAAAATCACTGTAGGGGTTGCGGCCCCTCCAGTTTCAATAAAAACTACATCTTGGTATATTTTTTTCATTGCAAATCACATAATTATTTAGTTATAAGTATATCATATTTTTATTTTTTTGTAATATCCATGTGTTTCTATGACTCAATATTGACCTTTGTAGCTTTTTTGATGCATTATATCAACCTCTGTATTTGTTTTGTCAACGTGTCAAGGATTTATTTGTCCACTAGTGAATGAGACCTCTCTAATTTTGAGACGGCAATTCTCGTTAGGAATTACATAAATATATTTTCATAAATTTCATTAGATAATAACGTGTGAAGTTTTCGGTTCATGAAATATTTAGCTGAGCTACATACCTGGTTTGGTATTTTTATGATTTTTCTATAATTTTGATAAATTTTGCAATATATCTGTTTTTATAGAAAAAAATAAAAAAGGAAAGAAAAGAAAAAAGACTTGCATGGGCTTGATCTAGCCCACAACAAAGCCGGCTCACTGCAAGGACTCATCATCCATGTTGAAAAAGAAACCTACACCCGCTCGAATCTAGATATTTTATATTAGAACCCTGATATATTTCAAATTTTCAAAATTTATTAAGGTCCTTCCACCTTTTCGTTCTCTCTAGTATCTTTACATCTAGAACCCTTTATTTCTTTCCATTCTCTTGTATACTCCAAATCTGTGTTAGCAACGAGACTGAGACTGAGCCGGTGATTGGCAAGGAAGAGGCAGAAAAAATATATGGTGAAAATTTTGGCTTTTTATTATTAAGGTATAGATAAGAAATTACAAATCATCAAAATAGAAAAATAAAAAAAATTATCACTCTTTAATAGGTAAAGGTATAACTTTGTGTTGTAGTTTGTTTTGCGGTCACGCACGTCGTATGGGCGAGCGTGGTGGTCCTGATGCTGCAGGCCTGCAGCAGCCCGCCCAAGCACCCTTGGATTAGGCCAGCGGTCTAAGGGCACGCCCAGCGTTGGCATACATCTTTGTTAGCTTGAGTAAAAAGCAGAAATCTATGCATGCAACAATCCGACGAAGCCACAAGACTCACACAGTGCAAGGTAGCTGTTGTTCTTTTCCTGGCATACGCGTCGCTTTCGGTGTCCTCTCTCTTGTCTTCTCCCCTCTTCCACTCGAGATCTATAGCAAACGAAGCCACAAGACTCACACAGTGCAAGGTAGCTGTTGTTCTTTTCCTGTCATACGCGTCGCTTTCGGTGTCCTCTCTCTTGTCTTCTCCCCTCTTCTACTCGCTATCTATAGCAACGCCATGGTCCCCACCAAACTATGCTGGGGCATCTGCTAGTTGTCTGACAACGCGTGCTTCACTGTATGCTTTGCAGTTTTGTCAGGTGACACCACCACCGCGGCACCGTCTCTGCAGGATGCTAACAGTGCGGGGCGATTTACTCGCGTGACATGGAAGCTCGATGCTCACGTGGATGTTGAGGCATACAGCCAGCGTGGTGCGTTGGGGCTGGCCTAATGCGCAAGGCCTCTAGCTCTTTTGGAAAGGCGGCAGCCCGTCTGGATCTGCGGTCAGTGGTCCTTGTCCTTGGGGAATGGGTCGCCTTTTGGACCATGGGAATTGGTAACGACATGCTCCGAATAAAAATAAAAATTTCATACTGCCTCTTTTAACTTTTGCAAAAATATGTTTTTTCCCTATAAACCCTAGAACTAGATAAACCATCACCCTGAAATTTTAAAACCATTCATTTCACCTCCCTGACCGGTTATAAGCAGTTTTAAAGATGGTTTTATTTTGTTTCTTTTTTTATTTATTTGTGTTGAATTTTTGAAAAATCATAGAAAATCATAAAATGAAAAAAATCTAATTTTATTGGACTTCACATGAGTAGATCTGCATAGTGAGCATATAATATAGTTGTTTGCACCAAAAATTAGGAGGTGAAACACGGGGACTCAAAGATGGTACGTGGAAGGATATCAATAAATAACAGGGCATAAGTAATTCGGCTATCTTGATGATGTTAGCCAAAATATAGAAAAGGCAACAAATTAGACTTAGGGCAATGCTTAGGGTCCAAATTATCATGTAGATTAGAAAGTTTTATCTTGTTTCCGAACTATTGTAAGTCATATTCGACTTAGTGTCGTGTCACGCCCTCAGGTATAAATATAAATCCCCGGTCATTGTACCAGAAATCAATCACAATCAACCAAACAAATTGACCTCAGTGCCATCTCTTTTGTGAGTAGGAGTACTAGTAGAATTTGGTGAAGTACTGCGGCATGCTCGGGCGTCATCCGTTGATCATCTCTTGCCTATAAGTATCGTTGTGGATCTTCTTCATGTACGGCCTGTGTGATTCTGCCTCACACCCCACTATTTGATGGATCATCAGGTTAATAGTTCTCGTATCTGGAGTAAGGCTTATGCGATTCTGCCTCACATCCCACTGCTTATATCTCATCGAGGGCTAGTTATCGGCTCTACATAGGATTGATAACCTAGTAGATTCATTAAGTAATTGATGTTATTTGTTGCTAACATTGTTTACTTATTTCAGCAACATCACCTTGCTCGATTAAGATTATCTAGATTGGCTTTATATTTTACTTTAACCCATTGTTTGTTAGCTTAAACCGATCCAATCTATAACCTAAACGATTTTTAGTTGTTCTACATTTGATGGGGATGTGATTCCTGAAGGGTCGAGATGGCGAAATAGAGGGGGGTGAATAGTCCTTTCTAAAACTTTATCGCGTTAGCTAATCGGAATAAATGTAGAATTAAAACTATCGGTCTAGCCAAGACTACACCCCTCTATCTTGGTTCACTAGCACCTTGTAAAAGATCCTAAATAAGCAAACAAGGTGCTTCCTTAGCAAGAGCTTACCTAACCAAATCTAGGAGCAAGGTTACACAAACCTATGCCACTAGTACTTTGCAAATTGGGGAGCTCCTACACAACTAGTAAGCAAAAAGCACAAAGCTCCTAAGCTCACTAGCAAAGCTCGATAAGACAACTAATGCAAATTAGAGAGCGCAATTTACTTAGCTACACAAACTAAGGAAAATGACTAACAAGGTTACACAAACTAAATTAGTCACGCAAGGGAATTACTTCTAGCTACACAAGCAAGAAGGTAACTAGAAAGCTACACAAGCTAACTAATTACAAGAGCAACTACACAAGCACAAGTATATGAATGTAAAAACAAGCTTGTGTTAGGGACTTGCAAACCAATGGGAAGAACAAAGTTGACATAATGATTTTCTCCCAAGGTTCACTTGGTTGCCACCAAGCTACGTCTCCGTTGAGACAAGCTCCAAGGTTGTCACCGGTCCTCTTGCTAATGGTGACCCGCAAGTCACACTCTCCCATGTGGAGTGCTTACCACAAGCTCTAGCACTTGACCTAGTGTTGACGGTCCTTAAATACCAAATTTAACTATCAAATAAACAAGGAAAAGGATCTAAATGCAACCAACATCCAAACTTAGGGTTTTATGTGACAGAATTCTACGAGTTTTGGTATTTGTCTATTTCTGTAGGGGGTTATTAGGAAATATGGAGGAAAGGCCCACACGTTAGGTTTACATAGAGATATTAACGTGTGCGGCAATTTTCTATCATCTAGAGGACTCCAGAAGCCACGGAAATGAGCAGGAGGCCGAGCGGGCCCGGGGGCAGGGCGCCCGCCCTGGCCTGAGAGCCAATCAGGCTCCGCCTCGCGGATCATGCTCCACCGACCTAAGGGATCAAGAAAAACCGCGCGATTAAGGTCGGTTTGATCCGACGGCCCATGTTCATTTGGGAGGACTATATAAGCAAGGCCCCTGCCCCCTGGAGGAGAGCAACTCTCAACCCTAATTCATTCATTCATCCAAGGAGAAGAGCCTCTGATCAAGCCCTAGAGCCACCACATCAACTAGATCTCTAGTTTAGCATAGCTACATAGGATTAGAACTAGAAGGAGTCAATCTTCGATTGGTTTCCAGATCTGTCAAGAGGATTCTTGGTAATTCCTCTATTGTTCTTCATTTGTTCATCATTGTTCTTCAATATTATGAATATGACTTTGCTCTATTTCAATATATTGATTATGACTTTTCTCTACTTGTTTATATTTGCAATTATATCATTCTTAGTTTATCGTAGTTATATACTTGGCTTAGTTAGATCAGAATTATATACATGCTTAGGATCGTATAGCGTTTATCCATGTGTACAGTGGGTAAATGATAAGTATTGTGTAGGCGTGGTGACTATACCGTATTTATCTGCGATTGTACCCTATATGCCAGATCGTGGGGTGGTTCACGGTGGTGACAACTCTGTTGATTCTTATATAGTCCCCCTCCCATGTATAGGGTAGGCAGAGCAACATTTTTACACAGGAGTGATTGCTATGTTTCTCATCTTCCTTGATAATATCACTATGCATGGGCGTAGTTGTCACACCCCAAAATTCCTACTTTGGAATATGACATAGAAGACACTAAAAACAAAGCCAAAGATTTTATTATTTTATAAAATATTCCAACTTTAGTTATGTTGTCAACATTTTAGATAGTGAAAAAATATGGGTTTCTAAAATTTTTGCACATCAACTTAGTGGTTTGTTGCATTCATGCCGTTGCATAGAGTTTATGCTTGAAAAATAAATTTAAATGTCTTCAAATATGCTTAGGGTTTGATCCCAACTTCATCCCCTCAAATACAAAATCAATACTTCAATCAAGTCTCTTGCAAAGAATCCTACTTAAATCCTAGCCCGACCATCTCTCTTTTCTCTTATTTTCGGACTCCTATTTCTTTTTGATCAAGTCTTCTCTAAGTTCCTAAATCCATAGTTGATGATGATCGTGCCTCTCTCTTCTCTCACACAATCTTATATATATATATATCATCACTTTGGTCAAATCCAATTAATCATAGTCACTCTCAGTCTACCACTCATAATTCTTTTGTGCAGCCCAAACTCATCCCCTCTTTTGTGAATCGACAAAATCCAATCCTAGTTACACCTCCTACCATCTCATGCCCAGCTCCATAATCTTAGGTCATTACCTAAACAGCCCCGCATCTTCTCCTTTTGCTAACAAATCAAACCAAATGTCTTATCTTGTTTTGGGCCAAGTCCGGATGAGCGCAACACACCTCTCTTCTATTCTCCCATCATTTGACAACTTCTGTTGATCTCTTTTACATGGAAATGTTGTCCCTCTCATTTATGTAGAGAATCTCAATAAGCATCATGTTTTGTCGCACTAATTTCCCTCTCTAAGGGCACTCACAATGCAAGACTCTATCACAGAGTCCAAGACACTTAATTACATATTATTTATGATATTTTGCTGATGTGGCAGCATATTTATTGAAGAAAGAGGTAGAAAAAATAAGAGTCCAAGTCTTATTTAGACTCCAAGTCCACATTGTTCGAGGTAATAAATATCTTTAGACTCTATGATAGAGTCTGCATTGTGAGTGCCCTAACTTTCTACTGATGTACATATTAAAGAATGGGAGCATTAAAAGCCGGCCACCTCATCTACTGCATGCTTTCATATCCCTTGTCTTCCCCCTTATGCAAATAAAAGCAACACTTAATCTCTTGGCAAACCTCCTTTGCATGCCTCTCCTTAATCTCTCCATCAATCAAAAGTTAGTCATTTGATGGATGAAGGAACAGTTGTGGTTTCCTTATCTCCTTCGGTTCTTATATGCACACATGCAACATAGATACACCCATGTTCTCTCCCCATCCCTCCATCACACATCAAATGAACATCAAATCCCTGGTTGCCATCCTTTCCTCTTGCTGCTGCCCATGCAAAATATATATATGCATCTATCTCATCTATGTGTGCTCCTTTAATCTATTCTTTCAATTGCATGCACATGGCAGCCATTTCCTTTTCCTTTCCCTCTCTCTATGGCGCCTCCTTCATTTGTTCTCATGCAACAGTATTAGCACAGCATAATTCTTCCATCCTTTATTTTCCTTAGTCACTCCTCTCTGTAATGCTCTTATAACAACACTCTTTACTCCACTAGTTTGGCTCTCTTCAATGGCATGCATGCAGCAGTAATATTGCTTGAAGATGATGTCCTCTCCCCTCCTAGTGCTGTCGCCTGTCGTTTCCCCCTTCCCTACATGCAAAACAGCAACACGAATTTCCCCCTTAACAACCTTGCATGCACCTCTGTCTTTATTTCTTACTTGACAACACTCAATTACTCTATCGGTTTATCTTCTCTCAATTGCATAGAAACATGCAGAGACAGCAACATTACATCCTTCTCCTCTCTTTTTCTCACGCACAAAGTAGCAGCTCACCTCCCTTCAATTCCTATTGATATCACCTATTTTATTCCCTTTTAGTTCCCTTCAATGGCATGGGTACATGCAGCAAACACCAGCTATAAATCTTCTTCATCTTTTCTTCTCTCCTTCAGGCAAGGATCAGAAGAAGCCTTCTCATCTCCTCCTTTCCTCCACTAGCTGTGCGCCTCCCTCTCTTCTCCTCTCTCCCTCACACCACCACCAGAGAAACAGCCCCTCATCTTCCTCTCTTCCCCATGGCTGCAGCTCTAACTCCCTCTCCATTCTCTCCACAAAAATGGGACCCCACGCAGCAGAGATTCTGATTTACCACTGCATGTTTCATCTCAACGCTGGCATCCTTCACCATGCTATGGTAAGATGATTTTTCTTCTATGTTCTTCATGATGAACCTAATCTCCAACACCTCCTTTCTGTTGTGAAGATGCCTAGTCTTTTGACAGTACATGGAGGTCATCCTGGAGGGCCTTGCTGTCACCCCGAACCCGCAGCAACAGCAGCACCTTGTTCATCGCCATTACCACCATTCCTGTGCAGCATGTGGTGAGGTTGTTCCTTGCCTTTCCCTCTCTGATCTTTCTGATCATGCCCCTCTCTTATGTCCCATTGATCTCCCGAGTGGCAGTGATCTTCTCCGAAGAGACAGTGATGTTGTCCTGTTGATCAGTGTCACTGTCATCACTGTCATCGATGTTGTTTGCCATTAACTTCATCTCCATTTGCTGACAACTCATGGTGAGAACACCCCAACATCTTCCCAATTTTGTTATCATATTTCTCGCTGCATATCTTGTACCATAGATGATGTATGGTTGATCTATGTTGAAGTTTCTCTATGATATGTGTTGCTGTCCTCGCGGTCAGCTTTGCGGCTATTGATGAAATCGGTGTTTCTCACTATTTCATGACTCCGTTCATCCATCCATTTGGTGAAATTGTAGCTAACATCCTTGAACACACCTCTGTAAATTGGTTTTGGCATAGGAGAAGAGAAACCAGTGATATCATCATCTCTGTGCCTGCTGTTCCTGCTGTCTTGACAGCTTGCAGCTCTGAATAGCATTGGCATTTCCCGCTAATCTGCTGTCCAAATGACCAAGTCCTTAAATCTGCATGTTCATGATATCCCTGCACATGATCCCACCAATTGGTTTGGCTATGTAATCCACGATGGCCGAGATATCGAGGCCAAGGTGTCTGCTACCCCTGTTGTCTAAGAAGCAATCATCCTGTTTTTGGAAACGATGTTTTCATTGTTTTAACAATCCAGTGCTCATTTCCTTCAACACACATGTGTATCAATCCAGTGCTCATTTCCTTCAACACACATGTGTATCAATCCAGTGCTCATTTCCTTCAACACACATGTGTATCACATACTTGCACATAGTTATGCAAAGTTGGTCACCCATCCGATCAGCAGAGATGGCGTTTTGGGTCAGTTTTCACACTCGCTGTCCCTGCTATCCACATAGCACTAAATTGTTTTGGCATTCCCCATAAAATTGTGATAACAATCATCAAACCCTTTCACCATAGAGTAAATATCATCCTCACACATATCTATGCAAACTTTCATGTCTATAGCATCAATTATAAAAGAGATATGTTCCTATTTTGTGCTTGCTGTCCATGCAGCGACATAGCCATGCTGCTGCCGATTGGCATGTATGTTCCGGGCAATCCACAACTGTGTTTGACAATCCCTTTGATCCACACACGTATCATATATTTTCACATACCTCTGTTAATTTTTATGGCCATAGGATCCAAGATCAAAGAGATATCGTCTTTCCTATGCTCGCTGTCCCTGTTGCCCTGCAGCAGCATTCCTGCCGGTTGGCATACATGTTCCCATTATTCCATCGCTCCAGTGACCATGTCCTTCAACCATAATGTGTTTCATATCGTTGCACACGCCTGTATGAAATTTTGTTGCCATAGGATTCAAGATAAAAGATATATATTTCTATCTTGTGCTTGCTGTCCCTGCTGTCCCGCAGCCGCGTTGAGACCGGTTGGCATGTGTATTCTTGATGATTCACCACTCCAGTGGTCAAGCCCATTGATCACAGTGTATATCAAATATTTACACACATCTCTGCAAGTTTTCTTGGTCATGTGAGCTACAATGCCCAAAATATAATCATCACCATGTCGTTGCTCCTGTCATGCCAACAGCCATGCAGAACCATCTTGCAATCTCGTTCCCCGGCTATTTGATAGTCAAAATATCATGTTCTTTTGCCACAACATACTCCATACAGTCCACAACAAGCCCACAAAAATAATCTCAATTTGGTGCTGCTAAGACCATGTTCCTTGTCAACAAAACTACTGCTGTCCGCCACTGCTATGCTCAATCGATGCAAAAATCGCCATAATTGTGTTTCCCTTTTATATAGCATTCACCTTACTGCAGATGCTTGTCAAAAATATGTTCCATGTGTCCTCTTCACAAATACAAATTATCATCTTCATATCCCAAAGGATTTTGTAGAACATGAGCTATAGGTTCATCTTCACTTTTCACCATGTACCTATGATTGCATCGTTTCTAACAAATTCCAACTATACCAACGACCACCGTTGTTCTTGCATCTTCATGTTCTATGGCCAGAAATACATATTCTTGATAGTATCTCACTATACCATCTCTCTCTTGCATAGCTATTGCCATGTATAATTCCTTTTATTAAGCTTGCATAGTCATCTGATCTATCTCTTAATTCTTTGTATGCTTACTTCATAATATCCTATCCACATTGTATTCAATCCTCTGGTCATTTACCATTCATCTATAAATCCTTATGCTCTCTAAATCTTTCATGTTATACCACATACATCATGTTTGTTCCATTCCTATCATTTATCGAACCTTCCAACTTCTACCTTTGAACTTTCATGTCTTTTAAACAATAGCTTTGTTTAGTTGTTTATGCGCTCAAACATTTGTAGTTGCAAGCCCTACATGTTTTAAAACCTTTATATGATGTTTTACAATGCTTGATGTATTGTTTTTTAGGCTTGTCTGTGATGCTTGTGATGGTTGTTGCTATCGTTAGAAGAAGCTGTACAAGGATGATGTAGAAGGAAAGTTGGACAAGTTTGAGCACTATTTTGAGGCATGTGTAACATGAGTTTCCCTTGTTACCCAATAACCATTCAATCACCTTTTCATATGCATGTGTCTAATATGATGAACCCCTAAGGACCTTGCCTAGAACATTTGTTATCCTGTATTCCTTGGCACCTTTGGGTTTATGCACATGGGTAGTTGCTTAATCTACAATCACTAAACAATATCATATTAATCATGACTAATGGATTATGTAATCAATGATAAAATTATGCTTTTTATCAACATGGATAGAAGGGTGCTAGAGCATTGGGCCTTTTGGGTGCTCTAGTCTGCCCTCCGTAAGGACTGAATCTTAAAGCGGCCACCCAGGATTTACCGTACAGCCATGAGAGCTACATGGCTCTGGCTTTAGCTCAGTAAACTGAACTTCTCTAACTTATTAGTGGTTACCAAAAGGCACAAGAGAGGGGTGCCTTGTGGTGTATAGTTGTTTTCCTACCTTGGTGTGTATAGTGCCGCGACCACATGTGCCTCTTGGAGGAGGACACCTATGCACACTTGCCATTGAAACCTCGTGGCTACTAACTTGTTAGGGGGACTTTCGAAAGGCTTCATAGTGAACCCTGCCGACTTACCTTGGAAGTGGGTCAAGAGGCTAATCACCTCGGGCATATGGGTAACACGACTCATGGTGAAAGTGTGCAAGCTCTACAGAGTGTTTTAAAACTGATATATCAGCCGTGCCCACGGACACGAGCGGCCTGGATCCTTTTCGAGATAGATGGTTCTATGGATGGTTTGGGTGATGACTAATGTTGATATTTATTATACTTCTCACCTTGGGAGCTTAAGCATAACCTAGCAACATATGTCTAATAATAAAATATGACCTACTAAAAATGCTTATCGCAGTCAAACCAAGTCAAGCCTTTTGAGCCCTGCATCCCCTCATGTTATACTTGTTGAGCATGGTGTGCTCACACTTGCTTTACATTCCACAATCAAAAATCTCGGATGGGTACCAGATGGTGATAGAACGGCGGAGTTCCCTGAGAAGTTCCAAGAGTACTAGACGAGTGTACCACCAGTCAACCATCCCTGTGGAAAATGGAGACCCAAAGTGAAGATTAGAATTAGTTTCCGCTATGCTTTGTAATAGATGTAAGCCATGTTGTAACTATGTTCCGATATATAATAAAGCAGTATTCTTGATATTCTCCATATTTGTCGCTATATGTGTCGTGTGGACATCATGGGCACACATATAGTTAGCGCTTGTTCTTCTTTGGAAAACCAGGTGCAAGAGTAATCTTGTCTCGCAATGATTGCCAAGTATAATTGCACTAACTATGATATGCTAGACTTTATAGTTAAGAATAACTTAAGAAATATTCTTGTAGTTCATCCTAATTCAATGCTAATGACTTGCTAGAATATCTGTTGAGGTGCTTATCATTATCATATGTGGCTAGTTGTGCTGATCAAAATAGTTATCTTTGTCACCATTCATATTTTATCTATATTTTATGTGACACTTACCCTTGTATTGAGAGATAGATGAATGCTCTCTATTACACATGCAATGATACTCAGTTCCATATTTCATTCCATCATTATTAGTAATCCCTTCCTAGTGGTAAAATATAAATAATGATACCTAGAATACTTCTCGGTTAAAATGCTGCATCGGTATTAATCTGTGCGCTTGCAGATCCCATTTATTATTTATCTAGATGAGCAATTGCATATTTCAATACCGCGTCTCTCATGTCATGCTGGGGATGACAACTTGGCTTAAGTGGCATGAGGGATAGGTTCGTATTTTTGGCGCCGTCATCAGAAATAGAAAACTAAGTCTACTTTTGGTAATGACGTTAAGAATGCCCAACACCTGGTCGGACCACTTGTCGCCCTTCATGTCTCACTCTACTAGAGTTGCTCTTCACGATCCCCGCAGGGTGAGCACCGTACCCCTCACAATCTCTTCTCTCGAGCACCGCACAATCTTCTTACGTGCTTCAAACAGAGTCACAATCCACCAAACCATCTAGGTGATGGCAATCACTAAGAGTAACAAGAAATCCCTAATCACAAAGATTTCCTAGTGCCACCAAATGCAAATCTCAAATGCACACACTAGGCTCTTGTTGACGGTCGATAATGTCAACTTTTATTAAAACTTTAAACTTAAAAGAAAACATGAAAACACAGTAGTATAGGCTTTGAACTGACAATTTCCATGAGTTTTGCATATTCTGTGTTTTCCAGGGATTATTTCAGAAAGAGCCAAAAAGAGGGATTTAAGTGCCAATTAACCACAAAACTTCCGCGATGGAAGGATGACACCATAGGGATTAGGAAGACTCCAGAAGCAACAAGACTGGTAGAGGCCACCCCAGCCCCACCCTGGCGCCACACGGCCCCCTGTGGCTAGGGTTTGGCCTCTCCTTCCGAAAGTTTCCTCCACCGCCTCTCTTGATGCATCTCGGCCCTTGGTTAAGTCGGTTTGATCCTACGGCGCACGTGCACTCCACCGGGCTATAAATAGAGGGGTAGACCCCCCCTCCCATAAGACCCCAGATTCAATTCATTCCTCCTGCTTCATTTGTCAAGAGTAGTCAGAAGTTAGGATTTCCAGAGATTAGAAGTAGAGCTCTAGTTCTTCAAGTTCTTAGTATAGGCGTCTAGCGAGGTTCAAGTAGAGATCAGGTGCTCCGCTCGGGATTCCAGATCTGTCTTCTAGAAATTGGTAATATTATCTTGTATTTCATTATGACTTTGTTTTACTTTAATATATTGCTATTTATTCAGTTCTTAGTTTATTCCAGTTGCATATTATATATAGATGTGGTTTATGATGATTATTGTTATATGATCGTAAAGCTCCTGATTCAGTACTCGAGTGAGTCAGGTGGTGCACATTATGTAGATGTGGTGTCTAGATATATTGTGTACCTATGGAGGCACCCTGACGTGTCGGGTCGTGTGGTAGTCCGCATAGGTAACACCTACATTGGTTCCTCTGTAGTCCACCCCCCATATGTAGGACTAGCCGAGCGCGGTCGCGAAAGAGGTGATGTTTGTGTCTTAAAATCCTCATTAGTTGATGCTCCTTATGATGTTTTCTGAGTTTATTATACTATAGATAAAAATGTGTAGCATAGCGTAGGCTGTAGACTTTATAATAGCGTATGGTGTAGACTTTATATTAGTAATTACATAGGTTTCTTTTATTTTATTTGAATATCAAGATTTCTTTGCTACATTAGTGAGTCTTTATTATCTATCTCTGGAATACCATTTACTTCATTACTCAGTTATCGTTTATCATTTATCATATTTTATTATCGACTAGTTATCACTAAAGCATTTGTACTATTGGTTGAGATAGATTTGCATAATTATAATTTCTTTAGTCCTTATAAGATTACTTAAGCCTAATGAATAGAATGTTGCTTTATCCTTTTGGCATAAAATAAATCAACGATACTCGGAATACTTTCTGGGTGAAATGCTACAACAAGAGAATTATTTGTGCGCTTGCGAATATATTCTATTTAGAGTTATTGCGTGTAGATTATTTTTATCCTTGGTTTTTGGCATCATGTTAGGGATGATAACTTAATATGAAGTGGTGTTAAAAATACCAATAGCTCTCACTCCCTCACTCAAAAATAGCACCAAGCATGAGAGGGAGAGGAAGGGGGAAAAGGTGGATCTTCAATCTCTCATCCACACCCACAAAAGGCTCTCAATCTCTCTAAGAAATTTCAACTCAAATCCATGGGAGAGATAGAGAAGAGGATGAACCCTAACTTCCTTACGCTCTAAAATGGGGAGAGAGAAGAGTAGGAAGAAGAAAATAGCTCCCTCAATCTTTAGCACATGCTCCCAACGGTATTTATAGAGTGTCACCGGAAGTTTCGGTGCCTGGGACCAGAACTTTCGGTCCGACTAGATCTGACCGTTGGAACCTCGGTCCAAGCAGATCTGACCACTGTGGACAAGCAGATCTGACCGTTGTGAGCGACTCGGACCCAACAGAAGTTCCACCGGAACTTCCGGTTAGAGACCGAAAGTGAATCCTAACATGCGAGGGCATGCACAAAGGCTCCTATGCGGACTTCTGTTCATGGACCGAAACTTATGGTCAGACACCGGAAGTGTTTTCTCAAACATGAGTGCACCTCTCACAGCCCAACCGGAACTTCCTGTCAGGCTGACCAGAATTTCCGGTCCTGCATTCTCAGCACCGTCTCAAACCTTGTTAGGTGGCTAACTTCTAGCTCCGAACTCCAAATTCGATGATCTTAGACATTTTGGAAAGCTTACTCGGAGGGATATACAATCCATATGGATACTCAATCCAAGTCATAATGGATCAAAGCAGTATTTCAATCTAAAAGCCATCCTAATGTTCGGAGAACACCGAAAGACTTCTCTCTCTTCACCCAGTTGATCAAAATCAACTCCAACACCTTCTCCTTTACAAATGTGCCAACACCACCAAGTGTACACCACCATATGCATGTGTGTTAGCATTTCACAGACATTTTTATAGGCTTTCTCATGCTACTCACCACATCACTAAGCACTAGGTATATGCAAATGAGACTCACACTTAGTGGCACTAGATAACCATTGCAATTAAAGATTTCCCCTCTTTATAGTATGGTTATCTATCCTAAATCTGGTCAAGCACTTCTCTACTCAACTTAGACCGGTGAAATGAAATGCCCTATAGGTTATACCTTTGCCTTGTGCATTTCATTCCATCTCCTTCAATGTTGATGCAACACATACACCAACCAATCACCAAATGATATGATCCACTCCATATAATCACATGATCATATTGGTTCATTGATCTTGACCTCACTTGCTCTTCACCATTGCCTCGGTCTATCAGCGCCAAGTCTTGCTCAAGCTTCACCGTCACACGCAGTCCCTCGCTTCAAAGCCTTCGACTTGCCCTTTACTCTTACAACCGGTTCATCAAGCCAAGCCTCATCTTGATCTTCTCCACCTTGGTCACATGACTCCATGTCATGTCTCATATGCAATGAGCTCCTCCATCATCATATATTCACCTATGGACTAATCTCCTATGTATCTCATATAAACATCATTAGTCCACCTAAGTTGCCACTCAATTATCAAAACCAAACAAGGACCTTTCAATTCTTGATATTTCGTCAGGTTTAAGATAAACAACAATTTGATCAGAGAGCAACACATCGATCCGGCTTCAGATCACAAAGACCCAAACCCTACAACCTTAGCACCATGTCTTGCCTAGTTATCAACTGTGTCACAATCTAATTGACCTCACTACAAAGGCTAATCTCTGCTGTGAAGTGAAGAACATATAGATTTCTAAACAAGAATTCCACTAAGAAGCCTGGTACAAAAACAGTCTAGCCCGGCCTCTCTCGTGCCCATGCCAACCACGGCACGGCCCCGTATCCATCCCTAGGTCGCGATGCCAACCCAATGGCACAGCACGAGCACGACCCGTTTCAACGTGTGGCATGGGGGTGGTATGGCTCGAGTCGTTGGATCGGCCTCCTGTAATACTTGAATTTAAGGACAAAACCAGATATACACCATATGTGAGTCTTAGAAGCCAAATCTCACATATAGCTACAAATAAGGGGTAATATCAAAAGACAATGCATAAATTATATAACGTACTTAGTATATCAGAGATAACCTTAGGCAGCAAACAACGGAAGATAACTCCAACTTCGGGTATTAACTTCACTCTACAAGATCCAACTGACTGGTTGATCACAAGCCTAAAACATCTTCTCCTGAAGTATGGGGAAATAGCAAGAGTGAGTCCATGTCGAACTCCATAGGTATGGCAACTAGATTGTATAGATCCCACAATCTCATGATCAATGTGACATAAATAATATAAAGCATTAAACAATAAATAATGAGTATCTTAACACAACAAGAATCATCAACTAGTTTTTAACACTCTGCAGAGGTTGTATATCCTTACCCATGAGTCATGATTTACTCTTTCGCCCAAGGTGATCGCCTCTTAACCCACTAGCAAGGAAGGTCCGCAGGGATCACTATGAAGTCTTTTAAAAGTTCGTCTAGCAAGTTAGGGCCACAAGGTTTTCCAGGCGCGCAGATGTAGAGCCCCCCTTCCAAATGGCATAATGACGCACAACCTATACACATAAGGACAGAGGCCACACTATACCCAAAACGGCAAGCCCCTCTAGCGTCCTTTTGGGTAACCTCTAACAAGCTAGAAAAGGTCTTCATACTGAGCTAAAGCCAGAGCCATTATAGCCCTCATGGTTGCACTGTTATCCCGGGTGATCACGTACAGATAAATCCTCAAGTTGCTAAAAAGTTATTTTTATCATTTTGTTGCTTAAACATTAATCAAGTCACAAGATCATGGTCACAGAAAGAAAACTCAATTACTATACTTTCCTTGATCCAATTGCTCCTATTGATCTTGCTAGTTGTCGAAGTACTGATCTTGTTTCTTGTAGCACTCTTGATCACCCACAAATTGCTCACCCTCTACTCTCGATCATTGAATAACAACACACAAACAATCGGGGCCAATCATACACGAAGCAAACAATAGAATTGAATTAGAACAAACACTACAGTAGCAAAACAATATGAAAAATTCATAAAATAGTTTTATTCATCGCTATGATCATACAGACGTAAAGATCACGAAAATCAGAGCTAAACAGAGAAGATATGAATTTTCTAAGATTTGCTATAGAAAAGAAATTAATTAAATATGGTCACAAATTAAAAAAATTTTAATTGTAAAACAGTGAGACTAACATGTAAATCTTCCGAAGATGAATTTAACACAACTTGAATAGGTTAAATCAGAGTTGAAACAGAGAAAATATGACCTAAACAAGCTAATGTATTTCTATCTTATTTTTTTGGATTTATTTTTTTAAAGGAAAACGGTAATAATACTTGTTTGACATCATGGTGACATCAACATGATCTCATCATGCTAGCTATGAAAACTGTAGATAATCGAAGCAGGGCAAAGCACGCATGACACAGGATCTCCAGTATAGTGGTTGGCCATGGAGCTCACCGAAGCTTGGTGAGAACGACGCTTTTGATTACAAAGGTAAAAGCACCGGTAGATAGATTTGGATATGGCGAACTCACGCAGAGGCTCGTAGCGAATGGGGCGGTCTCAGTGAAGGCGTGCAGCTTGATCAGGTGGCTCGATGGTCGGCTTGCTCAAGTCAGTGGAGGGGCTTCCAACAGCTGTCACCACAGCGGTGAGAGAGCTCAGCACCTCGATGAGATCCATATATAGACTCAAGGAATAAAGAATAGATTAGCATAAAGTCTGGAACTTTGTTGGGGTTTAGTCCATATCGTGTAGCAATAGTGGAGCAGCACAACATATAAGGTGGAAGGAGTCCTCACCTATTAGGCTAGTCTTTTGGGTTGAATTAGGCCCAAGGCCTTATATGTTGTCAGTTCCGGTGGACCTGTCATATGTGGAGCGTAGGCTCACGGTAGCGAGCCCGGCCGGCTTCAAGCCAGCTCCAAGATCGACAACTCGGTGGACTCTACCGGTTCTAACAATTGGTATCAAAGCCGATGTCATAAATTCGATAAAAAATAAACAAATCTCAGAAAGGTAACAGGTGGCAAGAACCACCCCGATGTGTGACTAAGGGGGAGATTGTTGGGATTTAGTTCCACATCGTGTAGCGAGGTGGGAGAGCACAACATACCCCGATGTGTGACTAAGGGGGAGATTGTTGGGGTAAGGTTTAGTCTTACATCGTGTAGCGATGGTGGGGGAGCACAAAGTCTGGGGGAGTCCTCAACTATCAGGCTAGTCTTTTGGGTTGAATCGGGTCCAAGGCCTTATATGTTGTCGGCTCCGGTAGACCTAGGATATGTGGAGCGCAGGCTCGTGGCAGCGAGCCCGGCCGGCTGCATGCCAGCTCCAAGATCGAGAACTCGGTGGACACTACCGGTTCTAACAATTGTCAGCTCCGGTGGACCTGGCATATGTGGAACGCAGACTCACGGTAACGAGCCCGGCCGGCTTCAAGCCAGCTCCAAGATCGAGAACTCAGTGGATTCTACCGGTTCTAACAATTGTCAGCTCCGGTGGACCTGGTATATGTGGAGCGCAGGCTCGCGGTAGCGAGCCCGACCTGCTTCAAGCCAGCTCCAAAAATCAAGAACTCGGTAGACTCTACCATTTCTAACGAACTTAACTTCAATTGTCTATAGCTATTGCTGGCAGCCTTCGATGTAAATACGTACATGGATGGAACTTTCAGAACTATATTGCAGCAGATGATTAGCGGTGGCCTGAAAAGATTTGCAAAACATGTGCATGACAGCTTGCTAGCTAATTGGAACTCAGACCTTAGGGCTCAACAGGCAACAAACGCTTGGCTTCCCCATCTGCTCGGGCAGGGAGAGCACCGTCGCCAGCCATGGCGACCAGGAAAAAAACGCAACCGCGGCACGTCGACAGAAGCCTAAATACACGAAAAGAAGGGGATGCTCACCAACAAATAACTATGAACGATCAGCATTGATGGTCCTACACTCCTACATGTTTGGGCGTGAACTAGGCAGCATCAGAAATTCCTTGCGTGCAGTCAGTGGTTCCACAGCGGCCGACAACCCCAGGCGACAGACTTGGTGACTTGTAGAAGGCAGCGAACGATAGGATAAGCAACAGCCGAGTCTCTCCCAACGTGGCAATCGAAAGACATGAGGAGTGGAGAAAATTTTACTTCATATCATCAGAGACTCTCAAACTAGGGACTTCTCTTGAGATAGTTTTGGTATAATTTTGTCTAAGAGGCTGGTACATACATATAGGAAGGATAACTCCCCACATTAACATCAACTAGAGATAAGAGACTAATTGATGTTACATCCTCCACTTTTACTAGAAGGCCTAAATAAACATTAAAGCACATTAGTAAACAAAGACATGGTTTCTAGGATTTATTAGAACTATTGCACTTGGGATTTCAGCATTCAAAAGAAAGAGATATTATTATTTTCGAAATTTATTAATTTCATGATTAAAATAATTTCAAAAAAAATCTACAATTATTATTTAAGACGCGAAAAATACTCCAAGAGCTCTAAAAATTTGGGAAAAATTCTTGTAGACATTATGAAACCTGAGGAACTCAAATAAAGTATTTGGAGTTCATTGTAAGATAATTTGGAGCATCTAAAAATTAGATTATGCTAACGGGAAAAGGACCGAAAAAATTCTTGAGAAGTTTGTAGAGATTGCTTGATGAAAGAGGAACTAAAAGAATTCTTGAGAAGTCTGTAGAGATTGCACAAAAATACAAAATTAAATCAATTTACATCTATTTAGAAAGGAGTAATTTTTAGGGTGTTACACCTCCCCCCCCCCCTCCCGAGCGTTGGATCTACACGATGGGGCGTGGGCTATATAAGTCAGCCGCCACTCACCACTCCCCCAACCTGGAACCCTAGCTCATTCGCGTTGATTTGGAGGCCTTGCCAATATGATATTAAGGTCAAACCAGATCCATTTGAAAGCTTCCATTAAGTATGCATGGACCTTAAACTCACTTTGGACAAAGAAGTTATGGTCTTCCTAATGAAGTGTTGTCGGGCCGCTAGCAAACTAAAAATTCAGCATTGATGACCGTGCACTTTGAGACACATTCGTACCTATAAGCAAATAATGACATGTATATGTGGAACGAAGTGAATTATACCAAAAAACAGTATCCAAATATAGGAATAAGTTCACCTTAAAATCAATGGTCATATCTAAATGTGTCATGTCCTCATCATTCTCCCTTTCTTGATAACAAACTTGTCCTCAGTTTGAGCTTTGTTGAATGACGGGTTGTAAGGCCAGTCTCAGTGCATGGTGTCATTGCACAGTTTCCCAAACAAATTTACTGACAAAGCCTCCATGAAACAAACATTGAAACACCCTACACAATGCAACAGTTTCATTGTGATGTTTCCCAGGCTGATAATCGCACTTAAATGCTGCATGTGTATGGGATCATATACATCGTTAATCCTGTAGCCAATTCATACCAAAACTCACTGAGAAAAGCAAGTCGTGAGCAACAGGCCATGAAGCAAAGCAGTTCAGCAGCAACAATCATCACTATTCACACCGATTCACACTAGAAGCAAGCATCAGGCCATTTCAACAGAAAACAGGCCGTGAGCATCAGACCATGAGCAACATGCCGTGAGCAACAAGCATCAGACTTTTCACAAGCATCAGACTTTTCACAACAAAACTGAATGTGGTCATTTCTCACAAGCATCAGACTTAAGATAGAAAATAGCAGTGACCAAGATATAGTTCAGATCACATATACCAGTTCAGATATAGTTCAGATCACTTTTATATATATATATATATATATATATATATATATATATATATATATATATATATATATATATATATATATATATATATATATATGAGCTACAGAGCTCATCTTCAACCAATCATCACGTCCAATCTTCAACCAATCATGCACCCCAGAGATTCCAGTAGTTGCTTTCACCCTGCACAAGTAAACAAATAGCATAGTGTTAGTTCAGGTCACAGCAATGTATAATTGATAAAAAAAATGAAACATACATGTATTAGCTCAAATTGTAGGTCCAGGTGGAAGAGGACCAAATTTATTCCATATATGTTCCACCAAATCTTTCTTAAGTCGACGATGAGCCGATCGATCTCTAATAGTAGTATCTTTTTCTAAAACTCTCTCAAATGGAACTTCTTGATCCGGAGAGAATTCCGGCTCTTGAACGGTTGTTGAACTAGGAGGAACGTTTAGGTCTAGATTTTCTTCAATAATGTCTGGCTCCTTCTCATCTTCAACTATCATATTGTGAATTATGATGCATGCTAGCACGACATCACGGAGTACATCTCTGTCATATAGACGAGCAGGTTGTTTTAAGATGCAAAAGCGACGCTGCAATACACCAAAGGCTCTCTCGATATCCTTTCTTGCCCCTTCTTGTTCGGCTGCATACCGTCGTTCCTTCTCACCGATAGGGAGTTTAATTGACTTAACAAATACTGCCCATTCAGGATATATTCCATCACCAAGGAAGTACCCAATGTTGTACTGATTTCCATTAACAGTGTACTGGACTCTAGGAGCTTGTCCTTTGAGCTCATTGATAAACACACTAGACTGGTTCAAAACATTAATATCATTGTTAGAACCTGCTGCTCCAAAGAATGCATGCCAAAGCCAAAGATCATGTGATGCCACAGCCTCAAGTATCAACGTTGGATGTTTCTGATCACCACGAGTAAACTGACCCTTCCAAGCATTTGGGCATCTTTCCCACTGCCAATGCATGCAGTCAATGCTGCCAAACATACTAGGAAAGCCCCGTCTTTCACCAAGTTTCAGTAGACGTTCAGTATCTTCCATTGTGGGACGTCTTAGATACCTTGCACCAAATACCTCTAACACCTTTGGCAAATTCCTTCAAACACTCCATTGCTGTTGTCTCCCCAATCTTTAAGTACTCATCTAGTGCATCTGCAGAACTACCAGTAGCCAATTGGCGGATGGCTGCAGTACACTTCTGTAGTGGACTGAGACCTAGCCGATTAAGGGCATCGACCCTCTGAGTGAAATATGGAGACCATTGGCCCAAGGCATCAACGATGCGCAAAACTAGTGGCCTAGACATGCGGAACCTTCGGCGAAAAATATTCGAAGGGTATAGAGGATTTTCAGAGAAATAATCATTCACCAATTTTGCATGTGCTTCCTCTCGTGGCCTGTTGATGTGCTTCCTTGGATTCAATCTGTGATCAGAAGCCTTCTTCTCAAGTTCTTTGACGCTGGACTGTATGAGCACCTTGGCTTGATGAAGAACATCATCTAGGATCTCCTCCTCTGCAAGGAAGTCGTCCAGCGAATACAAAGGATCTTGACTACCTTGAGGACTGTTATTTTCCTCAGCCATCTATTTTCCAGCGAATACAAAGAGGTGAGGAAAAGAGTTGGGGAGAACAGCTGAGAAAAAGAAATGATGGGAAGAGAAGAGATGATTACCTCAAAGCTGTGAACAAGCTGCTACTAGAATGGGAGGAGAGAGAGGTCTTGCGTGACAGAAAAAAGAGAGAAGGACTACGTGTATATATATAGGTGCACAGGCACCAGCATTCACACTACAAACTGCATATAGTGCAGCATTGAAAACCAGTAACTGAAAACTTTGCATTCACACTAGAAACTGATATAGTACAGGCACCAGCATTCACACTAGTAACTGAAAACTTTGCATCTTCACACTAGAAACTGAAAAATTTGCATGTTTCACAGTAAAAACTCATATAGTGCAGCATTTAGACAAATATACTACGATTCAAACGTACTGCACCTTTGAATCAGAACTAACCTTATTCCGCAAATAACTTTTCTTCTAACTTCCGCATTGCCTTCACTCGTGACGCCTTAGCCTCTTCAGACATGTTCATTGTATCTTGAGTAAGTAGGGAATTGTACACCTCAAACATCTTTGCTTCCTTCTGCTCATGTGCTGCCTTCAAATTAGCATTTGATATCTGAATCTGAGCAGCTGTGACTTTGTCGCGCTCCATCTTTCGGTCTTCTTCCACCTTGACTATTTTCTCAATATTGTCCCCAAGGATGACAATTCCATCCTTGACATTTTCCTTCTTACGCTTTCCTCTGCGCTCAGCCTTTGCAGCTTCTCTACCTGGCGGACGTTGCTGTGCATCTGGAATATCAACTATTTCAGAACTGTCTTTGTTGTCTTTCTCTGTCTCGAACTGTGCACACCATTTGGGCTCATCTTTGAGAATCTTCCACCAATGTATCAAGGTAAAATTCTTTCCATGCCTGTTTGCATACATCTTTTGTGCTTCTTCCTCCAGCATGTCATCCGAATAACCGCTTGTGTGCAACTGAGTCACCTTTGTCCAGTAGTCATTCCACTCACCAATTGCTGTCTTGAGGCGTGACCAATGTATCTTCAATTGGTTGAGTTCCCTTGTACGCTTCCCTGCACCTTTCCTATTGAACTCACTAGTGATCTCCTTCCAAAATGTATCTCCTTTCTTATCATTTCCATGAATAGGGTCTTTAGAAATTTCTAACCAAGAACTAGCCAATCGCTCTTCCTCTTCATGACTCCAGTACCTCAAATTTCTTTGCTTCACCATCTTCTTAGTTGAAGTTTCTTGTTCCATGACTTGTTCAGTACCCTGTGGTGAAGGTGTTCCAAATGAATTTGCTGGAAGTGGTGGAGAAATTGGGTTGAATGACACATTTTGACCAATCAAATGAAAGTTCTCTCCCTGCGATTGCGGCGGATAGTTTTGTTGATGAATCATATTTAGGAAACCTCCTTGCGGTGGAAAAATCCTGATAGTTTTGTAGCAGCTGTGTTAATATGCTTGGAATAAATACTGATTACTGAATTTTACTTAAACAAAAACAGACTTCAACAGAAACAGAAAAGCAAGGCAGTACTACCCAACAGGAAGCATCCTACATGTTTCTGAAATACTACTTCGCAAACTGAAACAACCTCTGTAAAAGAAAAACTGAAATCAACAATACACTGAAATCAACAATACAATCTGTCAAACAAGTACTGCCTTCTACTCCCTGAATATGGTTCATGTTCAGTATCACACAATGAGAACAGACTTATCTACTTGGGTATGGATTGAGCATCTGTCAAAATCACAGCAACTAGCAAAGAGCAACAATCAAAATCACAGCAGTATCGATTGACTAAAAAATAGATCGAAATCAAACATACCATGAATTTGGATCTTGTGCAAAATTGGGAGGTATGGAGCCCCATCTTGCTCCTTGCAGTGGAAATGTCGGCGCAGGAAGGGATCCAGGAGCTTGCCCTGCCGCCGGCACGGTGTGGGTGGGAGTCGGCGCGGTGGGGGTGGGAGTCGGCGCGGTGGGGGAGGGAGTCGGCGCCGCTGGGGAGGAACAACCTGGAGGTGGTGACGGCACACGAGCGGATGCCTTCTTCAGTCCAAGCCGGCCGCGGGTCTTGCCGGTATTGCCTCCTCTGCCAGCGGCGCCACGCCTAGAAGCCTCGGCCGGCGGCGGATCCATGGAGCCTAGAACCCTAGGAGGGAGGACGGTGGATGGGACACGAGGGAGAGGAAGGCGAGCTTGGGGGGAGGGAGGGAAGAGGGCGCGGGAAAAGGACGAGGCTGCGCGCGGGAAGAGGCGAGGCTGCGCGCGGGAAGATTGCCGACGGCGCGCACCTCCCGCCCGCACGGGATCGGGGAAGACGGGGTGAAACGACTCAGTGCTCGTTTCATCCGGGTTTCAAGTCCTGGGAAACGACGCCCGACCAGTTTCACCGTGGTGAAACGATTCTACTCTCTTTCCTCCCTATTTCATGCAAAACGCTGATGTGTCACTATATTAAATGCTGGTGAAACTCTGGTGAAACTCGCACCTAAGTAGTAACCAACTTTGCTCCTCTTCTTGAAAATTAACCTATTTCCTTATAACGAAACTTGGGGATCTCAACATGACATCATTATATCTATTTTATATTTTTATGTAATTTACTATAATTTTTTAAAGATTCAACCAAAATAATAAAAAAATAAAAAGACAAATCTGTCTTAAAAAACACTTATAACCAGTCAGGGAGGTAAAATGAACGGTTTTAAAAATTTAAGGAGGTGCTTTATATGGTTTTAGAGCTCAGAGAGGAAAAATAGGTTTTTGCAAAAGTTAAGAGAGGTAAGGTGAACTTTTTCCAAATAAAAAAGACATGGCAATGGCATGGCAACACCGGACAAAGAACAACCGAGCATACTAGAATATTTAAAAAAGTCGATATATCTTATACTCTACTACTTTCTCTGTTCAAATTAAGTCGTTTTGATTTTTTTTATCCAATAATAATGTATCTAGATGCATATCAAAATTTATATATTCCAAAAAAAACCACTTATAATATATTGTAGATGGATGGCCGCGCCAACCGCGGTGGTACATGCTGCTGACTGCTGAGGAATGAAAATGAAGTTGCCTGATCCGTCGGGCACACGATCGGTCGCCCGGCCTCTTCGATGTCGCTACTTGCTATTGTTGTGTCTACTTACTTAATTAGCTAAGCATAAGGTGTCGATCGGTGTCGGACGCGCGCGGACGATCATATATGTGCATGCATGTGCACTTAGCTTGTTCTCGATCGATCATCAAACTCCGGTCCTCGCACACTGCACACGTACAGGCGGTGGACGACGACAGTAGAATATCGATCCGATCCGACCGAGACAGCCGTGCCATGGCTTCTTCCTTCGGCGAGGCCCCCGTCGGTGACGCCGGCAGCGGCGAGAAGATCTTCCGCACCAAGTGCGCGCAGTGCCATACGGTGGAGCGAGGCGGCGCGCACAAGCAGGGGCCCAACCTGCACGGCCTCTTCGGCCGCCAGTCCGGCACCACCCTCGGCTACGCCTACTCCACGGCCAATAAGAACATGGCCGTCGTCTGGGAGGAGACCACCCTGTACGACTACCTCCTCAACCCCAAGAAGTACATCCCGGGCACAAAGATGGTCTTCCCGGGGCTCAAGAAGCCCAAGGAGCGCACCGATCTCATCGCCTACCTCAAGGAATCCACGGCGGCTTAATTATTATACATACATATAACGTACATATATAGTAGCTTCTTTAATTTAATTAATTAATTTCTTCTTGCATTGACCATATGCATGCATATGCATTTTCGCTACATATATACTACCAATAAATTAATTATCCATTTCTTTATTCCACATTTTTTACATCATCCATCTATATATATGTTTGTGAATTGAAGCTTACTCTATATAATCGCTCTGGGCTTCGATTAACTGCAAGAATATATACATATATGTTATGAGCTCTTTTACAGTGGTTGAGAGTACCTCTTAGTTCCTCCTGGTTCCTAAGTAATTAATTAGTGATAATTATTTTTATGAGTGGAAGGTTAACATGGTAATTGCGGCTCCTCCTCCACCCCTTCTCCACGCACGCCTCGCCCACACGCACCTGAAGGACACAATCTCGTGTCTCCGCCTGACAACAAGCCGGTTACTCCGATCAAGGAATCAGCTAGGTGGTTGAGTATACGTGATATTGGAGGGACCGGCTATAGAGGACAGGTAATTATGGATCAAATTTGCGTCTCCCTATGAGCTGTTGCTGTGGTTGAGGTCACACATTAAGTTCACAAAAATTTCTCTCTGGTTGTATGGACTATATCTTAGTGAGTTCGAGTTGCTGAATTGCAGAAGGGAGTTATATATGGTTGCCCACGTATTACAGGAATGTGGTCGCATTTTTTATGTCAAAATTATAAGCATGAGAATTGTTTCTGGACCTGAGACATGATAGACTTGAACAATTTGTTTTTGCATTCATTTCACATTACCTCAAACATTGGTAGATTGGGGAGTAACTCAGCAAAAATTACAAGCAGACATCAACTTAAACTGAAGGTATACACAACTAAGAGGAATGGTTCGCCTGATGATCTGAACCTTTTGCTCATTTGCTGCCCATCGTATATCAATGAGTAGAGTTCCTATATCAATGACTAAAGTTAAAGAAGAGACTGAAATATTAATTTCCAGTTGAAGGCCAGCAGCCACCTGCAGACATCTGATATGCAAGTTCCTTCGAAGTGGCAATGCAAATAACAAAGGGGAATGGGATTAATACAAGCAGGCAAGTATAGCATAATTTTAGCATAATAATCTTGCACCATACCTTCGACAATGTTGGATATCTCCAAATAATTATTTGGTTCTGAGAATACCCGTGGGTGCTAAACTGGTAACAAGCTCATGGTGCACAAAACTTTAGTTACATCACCACTGGAAAAAAACCATTACTAATTTGGCTATTTGATAATCGACTAGGCTAATAATTACAAAACTCTGGTGATTTCATTATGTTCTCTCTATGAAGACAACTTTACCACACCTTTGGAAATTGGAAAGTTACTGATAACCTAATTTGTGTTAACTGGTATCTGTATCATGCGGACAAGTAATCTAGTGCATTGCAACATGAAAATTGTAATTGTACTGCTCATGTCATCGTGTCCAACATTCCTATGACATGAGGCTAAAACCTGAAAAAACTGAAAAGGATAGGGACTGGTCGGAGGCAGAGCATGCTCACATGGTGACAGCGGCACCTGAACCCTGTAGATGTTGTTGTTGCTGGATTCGAGCACGAGGTCGCCGGCGGGGGTGATCTCGACGGCGTATGGCCTCATCCCTAGCTTGCTGCTGTCGAACACGTCAGGGGTGATATGGACGGCCTGCGGCTCGATCCCCAGCTTCCTGCCGTCGAACACCATGTCCACCGCGTACCGGCCCTCCTAGCGCACCATGGACTGTCTGCACCCTCCTAGCAATGGGGACGGCCGCCGCCTCGGCAAGGAGCACGGACGCTGCCGAGCCCGGATCTCCCCTATTCCACCGTCTTCGTGGCGGCTGATTTGACCGGCCTTGGACCACCGCGTTCGCGGACGCGTGCACCACGCCGCTTGCACCCTCCGGGCAGCTAGGACAGTCGTCGTCGCCGTGAACAGGAGCGCGTACACCGCCGGGCCCGGATCTCGCCTCCTGCACCGCCTTCGCCAGATCTACACGATGCCCCTGTTCCTTAGAGGCTAGTGAGAAGCAATCGCATTCTCTGTCCGCTCTCGCCCTCGCCCTGGTAGCCGGCACCGCCGCAGCCCTGCCTCACCCTCGCCCTCGCCCTGGCAGCCGGCACCACCGCAACACACACTCTTTGTGAGAAGGAAGAACAGACAGACGAGAGAGTGGATAAGATTGAATTTGAAAAATAAACATGTCACAAACTATACTACTTCAATCGTTTCTATACTACTCAAACATTATTTTTTATTATAAATTTTACTATTGTAACCTTAATTGCATAAAATAATTTCATAAATAGAATTATCTTAATTTTTTTAAAGGGTTGATCCCATCAATTTTAGTATATACTTGGTGCATATGGTCCCACCATTTAATATGTACTAGGTGCATCTCTAATTAGTTCCTCTTGGTTCCTATGTATTTTTAGCCGTCGGATTGGTCCTCTTAAGCCGTCCATTTTTTAACAACCATTGTGAAAATTCTCATATGTTATATATGTGTTATGATTGTACTCTCGATTGTTCTTAATATATAATCCAGACGGGAAAGCTCTCCCCTCCGTAGATTCTCGTTAAAGAAAATATTATCTGTCAACAGTCATCGATTCATGCAATCAATTTAAGTTAAGATTAATTGTTAAGAGTTTATTTATTTACTTATTACTATACTATATTTGTACCCATGCGTTTCTTTTCTTTATGGTATAGAAGGTGAGATTAGGTGCCCTTTTCTTCATTTTGCATTTCTTATTATTCCTGCTTATCCTACTTTTCTAGTTGTTTTAAGTAATATGCGCAGTACAAAGTTTGTAGTAGGAACTTCTTTGAGTCATTATATTTTTCTGTTTATACGAAGGACCACAAATTTTTAAACATGACTACTACAACGATTTGATCATTTTCAGAACTATTTTGCATTGGAAACCTAAACAATTTCTAAATGCATTCAGGCTTTTTTTATTATATTCTCTTTGTATTTGAACACACACACACACGTCCCCCCTCCCACACACACACACGAATAGCCCTATAAGTGAAACAAGGGCACCAGCCACATCATTTCGGCGGGGCTTCTTCAACAGCTATAGGAGCCGTCTAGAACTATTTTATGCTAAACGGGATAAAACAAAATGGCTTCATCTAAAAATAGTTTATTACTTGGTTTAACCTCATCCTATATAGTGTTCTGTTTGAGAGAAATTATATATGTAGAGCTATTTTACCAAACGAGTTGAAGCTCCCAAAAATAACTTCACTAATAAAGTGAAGTCATACAAACAAGAACTATCTCGGCGACACGCCGATATCTATCAAAATTACAGTGGATGGCAGGTGACAAAAAAAGGAAGACGGTCTAAGCCAAAATAATAATTCACGCGTATGCCAATTCTTCAGATTGACTTTGGAGTACACTTTGTATGGGTTGTGTGCACACCCTTAGGCTCTGTTTATTGGGAGTTGAAAAAATTTTGAGTGTCACATCAAATGTTTCGTAGGATGTTGGAATGAGTATTTGAATACTAATAAAAAAACTAATTACATAACTCGCCTGGAAACTGCAAAACGAATTTATTAAGCCCAATTAATCCATCATTAGCACATGTATGTTACTGTAGCACTTAAGGCTAATCATGGATTAACTAGGCTTAAAAGATTCATCTCGTGATTTTTAACCGAATTGTGCAATTAGTTTATTTTTTTATCTATATTAAATACTTCATGCATGTGTCCAAACATTCGATGGGATGGCTAAAATTTTTTTAGATGGGGAACTAAACAGGCCCTTAAGCTTTTCAAGATTTATATTTCATACGCAATGACACGGTGTTAGCATAAAAAATTGATCTTTGTGCAACATACTCGAAGGCTCTTAGAGACCGCTTAGAAGCTAGAGTTCCTAACCTCCTGAGCTTCAACACAAACTAAGCTTGGTGATTTAAATCCACAGCGTGCCAGTCAATTTGACATGAAATTGACAAGGAGAAAAATAAATGTCAAATTGTGGAACCTATCGGTTGTTGCCAGACAGTTCTAAAATATATGGCTCAAAATAGCCGTTGATCAGAGGAAATTGACTAAAAAGTTAACTCATAACAATGTTTCGATAATGATAGATTACACCATTTGTTATCCACTAATTCATTCATCTAAGTCGCTCTTTAATACAAGTTGTATAATCGGGTTATGAACGAAAGTAACGGGATGAACTAATTAGTTGATACATCTATATAAAATAGATAGCTCATATATTTTTATTCTTTTATTTATTATATAGACAATAACTTATCAAAACTGGTTTAAAAGTATACGGTCTTAAAAAATTACTTTCATAAAGGCATTAAATTTATATTCACCTGGTCTAAAGGCTAGCGGGTTTTAATAAATCCAGCACATGTTACTGGTTCATTTAATGTCCTAATCAAATCCTTATGCATGTACTATTCGTTAAAGCTTAACTGGATCGGCTATTTAGCCGATGCAGGATTCATGAAGCTGAAAGCCCAAGTTTTATTTTGGTAATTAATGACACCAAGTTGATAATGTCTTGTGTTTAAGTGATTTAAGTTAGACATAGCAACACATATGATGAAGGTGCATGGTGGCATAAAAAGGTGGCCACATGGTCACAAAGGGATGAAGCATGATGTGGAGATCATGATGATAGACAAGGAGGAAAGTGATCAAGGCAAATGTATAAACATAGGGTTTTGCTTTTGCTGGTCTAAGTTGAGTAGAGAAGTGATTGACCGGATTTAGGATAGATAGCCTACTATCAAGAGGGGAAATCACAGTCATCTCTCGAATAAGTGCTACTAGGTCCAAATCTTGAGCATATGCATTAGGATCTAGTAAAGTGCTAACTTAACTCCTTTGATGAAAATGATTGTGAAAAGCTAACACACATGCACTTTGGTAGAGAACACTTGTTGGTGTTAGCACATTTGCAAAGGAGGTAGAGTTCCTAGGGTTGAGAGGAGTTTGGGTTCCTCTCTCCCTCCCGCCGAGCTTGCGAGATGGGATTCGGCGATTTTGAGAAAATTAAGTGCATATTTTCTATTGCGCCGATGGAAAATTTAGAGAAGTTGAGGGTGAGAAACACTCATCGGACGCTGTGCGCGGAGGCACTGGACGCTGACCTTAGCGTCCAGTGTGCTTTCAGTGCGTAGCTCTGCTATGGTTAAGCACCGGACGCACTGCACCTGACACAGGGTGTCCCCTACTCATGCATCCGGTGTGGCCTGATTTCAGCAGGGGGATTTTGGCTGAGAGCATCGGACGCTCTGGGTGCGTCTGGTGGTGTGAGTCTGGTGTGCGGATGTTTTGCAGACCTCTCTGCGCACGAGTTCGGTGGTGCTCCGAGTCCGGTGAGATCTTGAGTTTGACAAACTCTCTACGTACGTGACCGGTGAGTACCGGACGCGTCTGGTGGTCCGCAGGTGATCGTTAGCGTTTGACGCGCGAGATTCAAAGGTGGACATGTGGCTAACTCCAGAGCACCGGACGCAGGGGTTCGAGCCTCCGGTGGCTCCCTGCTGAGCGTCCGGTGCCCCCGATTTCAGCCCAGTGACAGAGCCAACGGCTCTATCTCTTTGAGAGGCTTATAAATAGAAGGTGGCCGGCTTTGGGAGATGCACTCTTGCATATTTGATTACTTGAGGCATACATTGAGCTGGAGAACACTCCCTCCACTCATCTCCTTGCTTGATTGCTAATCCTAGTGAGATTGAGTGAGATTCAAGTGCATTGCATTAAGAGTTGCATATAGTGGCACTTGATCCTTGAGTTTGCTGCGGATTTCTTGTTACTCTTGCGTGTTTCGCAACACTCTAGACGGCTTGGAGCAGCGGTGGTGTTGAGCCCCTGATTGGAGATTGTTTCGAGCCTCACCAAGTGATTTGTGAGGGGTTCTTGAGCCTTCCCTGTGGGAGATCGCAATTAGCTACTCTAGTAGATTGTTCGTGACTTGGAGGATCCCCATCTTGTGAGTGGATGTGTGGCACCTGCTGAGAGTTTGGCTTTGGATTGCCAATTAGCTCGTGATCCATCAAGTGGGTGTATTGCCACAACGAGGACTAGCTTGCCGGGAAAGAAGTGAACCTCAGTAAAAAATCTTGTGTCATCTCTTGCCGAGGATTCTCTTGTGATTGTGATTGATTGATTATATATCTACTCTACAATGTCGATATAACAATCACTCTCCACTCTTTTACATATTTGCTTATCTTGCTAGTTGTTTAGCTTGTATAGCTTAGTTCTTGTTTAAAGTAAAGTTGTTGTGTAGTCTTCTCTTGTTGTTGTGGTTTAGTGTTTAGCCTTGTACTAGTTTGTATAGGTGGCTTGCATAGCTTAGTTGAGCTACTGCTAGAATTGCTTCACCATTTGTTTTACTAACACACTTGCTTAGTAAAGATTTTGTAGAAAATTTAAATAGGCTATTCACCCCCCTAGCCATTTGGACCTTTCACAAGCACAAACAAGATCTATATACTTCATCATGATCGAATTTGGATTAATTTCTAGATTAACTATGATTAAATAGATATCTCGAATGCACAACATGTAACAATCAAGATCAACAGATTAGTTAATACAAATTTGATTGATTACTTAATAATTAGTGTTTTATTGGAATTTGTTACGATAAAAATGAAAGCTCAATCTAATTTGTCAAATCTTAATTGAGCAAGATATTGTTATAATAAATAAATCATTAAATCCAAACAATATTGATAACTTAATGAATCTACCAGATTGCCGATCTGGTAGAGCCAATAACTAACTTAAATCAATTATTTATAAGAGATTGAAACAATGCAGCCTTACAAATAAGATCTAAACCGATAACTAGCTCAAATCAAGCTTAACACGAGATCGAATGATGCAGCCGTGATTAACTAGATATGAATCATGACAATACTTACAAGCAAACCGGTCGAAATCAACCGATGCAGCTCGATTTGTCGAAGGTCTTATCGAGCTCTACTCTTACTCCTACTCCTAATGTTGGTGGCCGGAGCCGAAAAAGTTTTGTATTGAATTGTGTAATTATTCCTTACAATAATCGGGTCCTTGGTATTTATAACCCAAAAACTTAATCATGTGTCCTATTATCATACAATTAATAAAAATAAAAGGTAACTTAGACTCCAACTCTAAGTCTGACACGTCTTCCGTCGCATCTTATCGTGGCCCAACATGTTCTGATCGACTATCTTCGTCCAAACTTCTATTTAATCGATCCAACAATCAGCCACTTTTTCTTCCATAGAGCCGTCCCACAAGTAGATCTTGTCTTGCAAAAATTTGAGGTCAACACGTTATACTCTACGGTCGATAGGAACTTAACAAAATTTGAATTGTAATTTTTGGATTAGGTTTTGATTTTATATGTTTCAGTCAATTTGTGAATTGTTTTGAAAGAGTCATGAAGCCAATGACAATGAAACACTCTTTGTAGCCATCTCTGAGAGGATACGACGATATGGGAACAGTCGATGGAGTTTGACCCAATGGACAGGAGCGACAACAAGGTCTTGTTTACTTCCACCTTAAAACTCAAAAATTTTCAAGATTTTTTGTCACATTAAATTATAAGATGCATGCATGGAGTATTAAATATAAACAAAAATAAAAACTAATTGTACAGTTTGGTTAAAATTTACGAGATAAATTTTTTGAGCCTACTTAATATATAGTTGGACAATAATTACCACAAACAAACGAAAATACTACAGTGTCACAAAATTTTTTCATTCGAGAACTAAACACGGCCCAAAGCGAACACGATGGAGATCGATGTGGACGATATCCCATTTATCGAGGGATGAACGATCCGTGCAAGTTTTCCATGGTGACGACGCACCTCGCACTGATGGCACGCACCCGTCGGCTATTGCAGCCAACGTGGCCAGCTAAGCGATGGCAACTGGATTGCTACCAGCGAGCTAGCCGAGCTATGGGCATAGGTAATTAGTTATACATCATGCTAATATCCGCTTTCTAAATAAGACTTGGAGTCTTATTTTTTCTACCTTTTTCTTCAATAAATATGTTGCCACATCAGCAAAATACCATAAATAATATGTAATTAATTGTCTTGGACTTTTATGATAGAATCTTTCATTGTGAGTGCCCTAATGCATCCGTGGATTCCATTGGGAAAATAAACAAGATTTAATGATTGGTCCACAACGACTATAAATTTTATTGTTGTGCAAAAAAATTAGAGCATCTCTAAGAGCTTGGCTAAAATTAGTAGCCAAATTCTAAGTTTAGCCATTTTGTAAAATATATAACTTCTTAAAAAAAGAAGAGGTTCGCAACAGCCTTGTTATCAAATAGCTAGTGCCAGTGGTTGGCTATATATGGCTAACGAAAATCAAAGGATAACAAACTTTCTATTTTATAAAACCAAATAGCTCATCTGTTGGAGTCTGTTTTTCTACTATAAAAATTCTAAAAGACATCCATAATAGGAATCTGTTGGAGTTGCTGTTAGGAATACAACCAACAACGTTATCTAAAAAGATCAGGACAAATTAAACGAACTAGCTAGGCTAGCTAGATTATTGGCTCAAAGAGTTGTTATTTCCTTAAAATAGTGAAATTAATGGTTGTGGTGTTTCTACCATCACTCCTTTGCAATGCACGGATAATTTTGCTAGTACAGTACAAAATTATGCAAATAGCTTTTAGCTTTGTATCTATGTTACCCTTATACTCATATTATTTGTTTGGTCTGCTGAGCATATATATATAAAATAGGATAGATGCGTGGTCCGTCCTATACACTACGAGGGGAGAGTTGAAAGCGCGCAGGCCACCCGCGGTGATGCCCATGGACGACGCACGCGGCATGCCCTGCCCTGACTTTTACCATCACCGGTGCAGCGCGCGCCGCATCGACCGGCCAGCCTTGCTTTGTCGTCGTCCATCGACCACTCCCCGGCCCCCTCTCGTCATCGTCATGGCAGTCGCGCTAGCAGTGGCCGTCCAAGCTCCACGTGCCCACCTGCTAGCAGATAGCTAGTGCAGCATGCATATTCCGCTTGGCGCTCCGATCCCTTATTCTTGGACCGGCCGCGCAATCTTCTTGTCGCCATCGCCATCTCCGTCCATCTCGACAGGCCGGTGCGTGCCGTTCTGCTGCTCGATTGATCTCCTGGTGGTGACCTGCATTTCCGTCGTCGTCCATATTGCTTGTTCCACCGGAATCTGCAGGCCACCGGCCGGCGACAGAGGGGCGTTAAGGAAGGGTACGGTGGCTCGAGCAATCATCAGCAGGTGCATTAATTGCCTGCTCATCTGATCCCTCCCGCTGGTCTTGACTCTTGAGCTCTTGGCGCAACGATCGTCCTTCTCCGATCTTGCTGCTTGCAATTGCAAGAGGCAGATCGATCAACAAGTTAGCTAATAAGGAGCAACGAAGACGCAAACAGCTAGTTGTGTGTTGCTTATATTAACCGATCGACGACGATCGAGGGCCTGGATCGATATATATAGAGTATAGACGATGAAGCCGGCGGGCACCCTCAAGTCCCGGCGAGGCAGTGCCGGGGACGAGGAGGAGACCTACATCGGCTTCCCGGTGACCCCGCGCAAAGACTACTGCTGGTCGTCGTGGCTGCTCAAGGCCGTGATGGCGCTGGTGATCCTGATGGCCGGCGTGCTCATCGGGCTGTCGTCCAGCGCCAACGTGTCGCGCTACTACTACTACAGCAGCATTGGGTCCTCGTCGCTGTTGTTATCTTCTTCCTCCCTGCACGCAGCCGGCAGTGGTGCTGGTAATAAGAAGAACAATGGCGATGTCGTCGCTTCCAGCAGTTCCTCCGGCAGTAATAATAATAATAAGAAGAAGAGGAAGAAGATGATGACGACGGAAGATGATCATGAAGCTCCACCTCTTCCACCGGTGCTTCTGGACTTCCATGGTTTCGTGGACCCCGGCCCGCCATGGGGCCACTCGATGTCGGACCCGGAGCTGTTCTGGCGGGCGTCCATGGCGCCGCGCATGGAGGAGTACCCGTTCCAGCGCGTGCCCAAGGTGGCGTTCCTGTTCCTGACGCGCGGGCCACTGCCGTTCGCGCCGCTGTGGGAGCGCTTCTTCCACGGCCACGAGGGGCTCTACTCGGTGTACGTGCACGCGCTGCCGGGCTACGCGGGGCGCTACCGGCCGTCGTCGCCGTTCCACGGGCGGCAGATCCCGAGCGGGGAGGTGTCGTGGGGTTCCATCACGCTGGTGGACGCGGAGAAGCGGCTGCTGGCCAACGCGCTGCTGGACTGGTCCAACCAGCGCTTCGTGCTGGTGTCGGAGAGCTGCGTGCCGGTGTTCAACTTCCGGACGGTGTACGAGTACCTGGTGAACTCGGCGATGAGCTACGTGGAGTCGTACAACATCGACGTGCCGCAGTGCGCGGGGCGGTACAACCCGCGGATGGCGCCGGAGGTGCTGGAGGAGCACTGGCGCAAGGGCTCCGAGTGGTTCGAGATGAGCCGGGACCTCGCCGTCGACGTGGTGGCGGACCAGCGCTACTACGTGCTGTTCCGGCGCCACTGCACGCCGTCGTGCTACCCGGACGAGCACTACATCCCGACGTTCCTGCACCTGCGCCACGGCGCGGGCAATGCCAACCGGACGGTGACCTGGGTGGACTGGTCGCGGGGGGGCCCACACCCGGCGCGCTTCGGCAAGGCGGCCACCACGTCCGACCTGATGGCCGCCATCCGCAGCAACGGCACGCTGTGCCTGTACAACGGCAAGCCCACCACGGTCTGCTACCTCTTCGCCAGAAAGTTCGCGCCCAGCGCGCTACCCACGCTGCTCAACCTCAGCACCACGCTGCTAGACTTCTGAATTACTCCTATATTTCTTTTTTCTTGTTCCATTTGAGTGAGGTGACAGACTGAACCTCGATGCGATTGATATTGATTGATCGTCCCAAAAATAATGGTAATGCTTGTATCCATGTCCGTCATGTGACTTCCGTTCGGACGAGCCTCATCCACTCATTACAGACACAACCGTTCTGTTGACACCGTTTTTGAGCACGTGTCCATGATTGGTAAAGTGTAGGTCGGTAAGATAAGACGACAGTGCTTGATCTACAGGGTGAGTTGCCGATGAAGATGGTTGCCGATGGAGGGATGGTTGAACGTGACCAAGTCCATAGGTGATGATGTGTTTGTGCCGATGGCTATGACAGAGGAGTCTGCCGATGATACAGAGGGAGAACCTGGAAGTTGCCGATCGGCTTATGGGGACGTCCTAGTTTGTCACGTGAGGATAGTTTTACGTTTTCCTTAGTTATTTAGATCGTTTTGTACACGAACTCTGTTTAAATTTGGAATTCGAATTCTAGTCGTGTCTGGTTGTAGCTCTTTGAGCAGGGTATAAATGTAGACCCTTGGGCCTTGTAAAGAATATCTATCTATCAATCAATCAAACACAAGTTTTTACTCATATTCTAGCATCTACTTTTCGACGACTTCGTCATACTTTTTCCTTTTTATTACGAGTTCTTAGGAATTCGTCGACTTAAGCTCGGCGTATTCTCGAGTTCCGCGTGAGTACCTCTTGGCCGTGACATCCGGGCGCATCGCTGTTGTCAGGACCAAAGTATTCGAGTTACCACCTTTGCCGATACTAAGGTCAAATCGGCTGGCACGCCTTAACGTTTGAATCGGGTATTAGCCCTTTGTGTTTGCAGATCAACTTTTGCATCAACACATCTTTTGGCACGCCCGGTGGGACTAGATTCAAGATCAAGATCAACATGTCAATTGATCAAGAAAACGTCATCCCCGTGACGGAGGCCAATCTCAAGGATGAGCAGAAGCAAGCTGTTGCCCAAGCCATGGAAGAGTTCAAGCTGCAATGCCTGAGGTCTTTCAGCATAAACAGGAGCGGCGAGGTGATCCAGAAAGATGCACTGCCGACACCACGGCAGGTTACTTTCGAAGCCAATCCGGGCAAGCTTCAAGATATGGTTGACAGTGCTATCAATCGGGCTTTGATCAACCAAGCTGGTGTACTGTCTAATACGGTTTTTAATGCCGTGGCAAGAACTTTCAAGGAGGGACAGATCCCACCAGATTATGTGGGCCCCTCTCATCATCAGCCAACGGCACCAGAGGTCACGGCTCCATCGGCTGCTTTGACGGCTGCAAGTGCACAATCTGTTGTCCCTCCAAATACATCGGGAGCTACTGATGCACCGTCTGTGCCGATGACAACTAACCCGCAGACTTCAGGTGGGCAGAATAGGCTGACTACAGATATGTTGGCATCGACAATGTCAGGGTTGACTCTTCCTCCTAACTGGTGGGGTTATGGTATGCCCCCAGAATTGACGCCAGGTACATCGCAGATAAACGACATGAGGGGCAAGACTCCTATGACATCGGCGCCTCCCAATGCGCCGTTGAACCAGAGTCCCCGGTACACGACAACTACTACTGCAAGACCTCACCCTGGGAATCCTCAAGATTCAATATTCCAGATGCCTAATGCATCGGTAGATGCAATGCTGATGCAACAGAGGTCTATGGCCCAGTCAGGATATGCCAATTCAGTGATGATACCTAGTTACCAATCATCGGCAGCACCTATGCCGATGAACGCTAATAATGGATGGCTTGGACAGCAAGTTTTTCCACAATCGCCCCAACAGAGTTACCAGGCTACAGGGTTCCAGCAAGGACAGGTCTATCCCGGATTCCCAAGTCAAGGGATTTCCAGCCAGCCAATGAATATTGGACAGCAACTCGGGGGGCAGCAAGTCGGTGGACAACAGTTTGGTGGTCCGCAAATTGGGGGCCAGATGATCGACCCAAGGTTCCATGCAGATCATGCCCCAAACAGACACGTGGAGGCTCGCCACCAGGTGCTAGACCCGCAGCCGCCTCATCGGCAGGATGCCGATGCATATTGGGCCGATAAGATCGCTGAAGTAATGAGAGATCAATTTGGGATAAAACCCAAAGTCAATACTTACTCTTATCGGACACCGTATCCTCCCGCGTATGATTTGATCCCACTTCCACATCGGTACAAGGTACCAGACTTTACCAAATTTTCCGGGCAGGATGATACGTCGACTATGGAGCATGTCAACAGGTTCATCATTCAATGCGGAGAAGCTGGTAACAGGGACGAATTGAGGGTTCGGCTATTTTCATCATCATTATCTGGATCGGCCTTTACTTGGTTCATATCATTACCTCCCAACTCAGTGATCACTTGGGTCGATCTGGAGAAGCAATTCCACAAATACTTTTTCTCCGGGGTTCATGAGAAGAAGATCACCGATTTGGTCAAGTTAAGACAGCGCAATGATGAATCGGTTGAAGGTTTCGTGCAGAGGATACGAGAAGTTAAGAATAAATGCTACAGCCTGATTCTAGATGATCGGCAGCTAGCCGATTTGGCTTTCCAAGGTTTATTGCCACATGTCAGGGATAAGTATGCTTCTCAGGAATTTGAAAGCTTAAGTCATTTGGTGTAGAGGATTTCTGATCAAGACGCCAAACCTTTCGAGCCCAAAAGAGCATGGAACAAGAGAGTATCATTTGTTGATGAAGCAACGAGCTCCGATTCTGATGAGGAACCAGTCATCGGCTTGGCAGAGTGGGTAAAAAACAAGAAGCCGATGTCTTGCCCTTTTGGGCAGAAGGAACCAGAAAAGTTCGCTTTTGACACCGCTAAGGCCGATAGGATATTTGACTTTCTGCTTCAGGAAGGTCAGATCAAGCTATCTCCTAATCACGTAATCCCATCGGCTGAGGAGTTAAAGAGGATGAAATATTGCAAGTGGCATAACGCAACTTCTCATGACACTAATGAATGCAAAGTTTTCAGACAGCAGCTGCAATCGGCAATAGAGTCTGGGAGGATTAAGTTTGACAGTTCAAAGACCCAGAAGCCGATGAAGATAGACCAACATCCTTTCCCAACAAACATGTTGGATGCCAAGGGGAAGGCCAAGGTCTTAACATCGGAAATAGCCGAGAAAAGTGCATCGGTAGATCCTCAACATCAAGTTACTACTGCCGATGCAAAAAGCAAGGGCTTAGTCCAGACACGAACCAGTTCGGATAGACCCCCTTGGTCTGGTATCGTTATAACTCATAGAAGACCTCGAGAAAACTGGCAGCAACGGGAAAGTCGGTATCGGCGCCAGCAAGAAGATTATCGATGGGAGGAAGAAAGACGCCGACTGGAGTGGAATCGGCATAAAGATCATTGGAGCTGCCCGTTCTTCATCCATTGTTGGGAGGAAAATATTAAGCTTCCTACTGTCAGAGACTGCCCTGAGTGCAATGGTTATGATCGGTACGACAGGACTGATCAGCGTTATCCTGAGGACAATCGGCGATTTGATGGGCCGATCAGAGGAAGAGCATCGGTTCATGATCGGCTGGGTGGCAGGACTAACGTGCACGATAGGCTTGGTGATCGTGTCCAATATTTTCCCAGGAACCAGGAAGAGCTCGAAGAGATGGCTAATGCGCGAATTCCCGATGAGTTTATATTTTGCAGGGATGCTAACACGTATCGTATGGAGTCAAGAGAGAACCGACGCCCGGCAGCAAGGCAAAAGCCACTCCCTCCATGGTGTCCTGCAGGGTTGACCAAGACACAAAAAAGGAGATTGCAGCGTGAAAGGCAGGAGGAGCTAAACAAGGGCGAAAATTCTGGTCAGTCTGGGGATCAGCAGCAGTCAGATCCTAAGAAAGGAGGTCCGTCGGCAGGAGTTAATATGGTCTTTATGTTGCCGATGGAGTTTCTTGCGCCATCCAGTGATGATGAGTTGGAATTTTCCGATCAGATAGCTCAGCTGGCTCTGGATCCGATGACGGCTATCTTTGAGAAACCTGCCGATGACGAGAGACAGCATCTCAAAGCTCTGTTTGTCAAAGGAAGGATTGACGGGCAGCCAATGACCAAGATTCTAGTTGATGGTGGAGCTGCTATTAATATTATGCCATATGCAGTATATCGGAAGCTTGGAAAAGGAGATCAGGACTTGACCAAGACCGATATGATGCTCAAGGATTTTGAAGGAAACGTGTCTCCAGTCAAAGGGGCAATATGTGTGGAGTTGACCATCGGCAGCAAAACCTTGCCGACAACTTTCTTCGTAATCAGTGGAAAGGGTGCTTATAACTTATTGTTGGGAAGAGATTGGATTCATGCCAATTGTTGCATCCCGTCTACCATGCACCAATGTCTGGTTCAGTGGGTAGGCGACAAGATTGAGATTGTCCCGGGGGATTCTTCTTATGTCATTGCATCGGCAGAGGCAGATACCTATGAGAGGACCAAGTGCATTTCAGGAGAAGTTTGGGAGAAAGATTTTCTCAAAGTTGCCGATTACGAAATTCCACCGATCCAAGCAGTCGGTTCTGACGATGGCTTTTAATGGATAGGTTCGCCGATGATGGAAAGTTAGGCCAGGGATTCACATCGGCCGATGATTTGGTAGGGGTAGATATAGGTAATGGTGATAAACCCAGGCCTACTTTTATTAGTGCTAAGTTAGATCCTGAGTGTAAGCAGCAATTAATCAATTTGTTAAAGGAATATAAAGATTGCTTTGCTTGGGATTATACCGAGATGCCTGGTTTAGACCGATCAATTGTTGAACATCGGTTACCCATCAAGTCTGGATTTCGGCCATATCAGCAGCCAGCTCGCCGATGTAATCCTGGTATTCTACCTGATATTAAGGCTGAAATCACTAAGCTTATTGAAGCTAAGTTTATTCGGCAGTGTCGGTATGCCGAATGGATTTCCAATGTCGTTCCGGTTTACAAGAAAAACGGGAAGCTTCGGGTGTGCATTGATTTCAGGAATCTCAATAAAGCTACGCCGATGGATGGATACCCAATGCCTGTTGCCGATCTGTTGGTTGACGACGCGGCTGGTCATCGGGTTATCAGCTTTATGGACGGCAATGCAGGGTACAATCAAATATTCATGGCAGAGGAAGATATTCCAAAAACCGCATTTAGGTGTCCTGGTCATGTTGGGTTATTTGAATGGATAGTCATGACCTTTGGGTTGAAGAATGCTGGTGCTACTTATCAAAGAGCCATGAATTTTATATTTCATGAGTTCATCGGCAAGCTGGTGGAGATCTATATTGATGATGTGGTGGTTAAGTCTGGGGATTTCTCAAAACATCTTGCCGACTTACAGAAGGTGTTAGAGTGCACAAGGAAGCATGGATTGAAGATGAATCCCAATAAGTGTGCATTTGGTGTATCGGCAGGGCAGTTTCTTGGTTTCATGGTACATCAAAGGGGGATTGAAATTAGTCGAAGATCTATTGATGCCATCAATAAAATAGTGGCCCCTACCAACAAGACTGAGCTCCAATCTTTGATCGGCAAGGTAAATTTTATCAGGAGATTTATATCCAATCTGTCTGGTAAGATTCGTGCTTTCAGTCCTCTCCTTAAGTTGAAAGCCGATCAAGAGTTTATTTGGGGAACAGAGCAGCAGTTGGCTTTGGATGAAATCAAGAAATATCTAGCGAATCCTCCAGTTCTAGTTCCACCTCAGCCAGGAAAGCCCTTCAGATTATATTTGTCTACCGATGGGACGGTTATCGGTTCGGCTTTGATTCAAGAATTTGAAGGGAAAGAGCGTGTAATTTATTACTTAAGCAGGAGATTAATTGATGCTGAGACCAGGTATTCGGTCATTGAGAAGTTATGCTTATGCTTATATTTTTCGTGTATTAAATTGAGGCACTATTTATTATCGGCCGAATGCACTATTGTTTGCAAAGATGATGTGGTCCGATACATGCTATCTATGCCGATTATGAGTGGCAAGATCGGTAAATGGATTTTGGCACTATCGGAGTTCGATCTGCGCTACGAATCGGCCAAGGCGGTTAAAGGACAGATTATGGCCGATTTTATGACTCAGCATTGCGGTATAGTGGAAGCCTTGGAAGTTGTGCCTTGGACGCTTTTCTTTGATGGATCTACATGTGACCGGGGGGCAGGAATCGGCATTGTATTAGTTTCCCCTAAGGGGAGGAAGTATGAGTTTTCCTTACCGATTGTTGCTACATCGACAAATAATCAGGCTGAATATCAGGCTCTGATCAAGGGATTGGAGTTGTTAAGAGAAGTTCGTGCCGATGCTGTTGAAATTTTTGGGGATTCTATGTTGGTTATAAATCAATTGGCCGGGAGCTACGAATGCCGAAGTGAAGTTCTCATAACTTATTTCGAAAGAAGCATGCAACTGTTAAAGGAATTCAAAGATTTCCGATTAGAGCATGTTCCTCGGTTGCATAATGAAGAGGCCAATCGGTTAGCTCAGCATGCCTCAGGATATCAGCCTATGATTAATACAATATCGGCAATTGGTGCCGATGATTGGAGGAAAGAAATTATTGATTATTTGAAAAATCCATCTAAGAGAGTTGAAAGACGGGTTCGATTTCAAGCAACCAAGTATGTGCTCCTCGAAGATGAATTGTATTATCGAACTATTGATGGAATTCTTCTCCGATGCCTAGGTGATGATGAAGCTAGAAGTTTAATGGGAGAAGTCCATGAAGGAGTGTGTGGAGCACATCAGTCGGCTTTCAAGATGAAATGGATGATTAGAAGGAATGGATATTTTTGGCCGACCATACTCGAGGATTGCTTTAAGTATTTCAAGGGGTGTCAAGGTTGTCAAAAGTTTGGTAACATTCAAAGAGCCCCTGCATCGGCCATGAATCCTATTATTAAGCCTTGGCCGTTTCGGGGATGGGCTATCGACCTAATCGGCCAGATTTACCCACCATCTAGCATGGGGCATAAGTTCATTCTGGTTGCCACCGATTATTTCACTAAATGGGTTGAAGCTATTCCTTTGAAGAAAGTTACCTCGGCTAATATGATTGATTTTGTAAAGGAGCACATTATTTACCGATTTGGGATTCCTCAGACAATCACTACCGATCAAGGCACTATGTTCACATCGGGGGAGTTTGATGAATTCGCAATCGGTATGGGGATTAAAGTGTTGAATTCTTCTCCTTATTATGCTCAAGCCAATGGGCAGGCCGAGGCGTCTAACAAAGGAATTATCAAGCTTATTAAACGAAAGATTGAAGAAAATCCTAAGCGATGGCATACATTGTAAAATGAAGCACTATGGTCTTATCGGATGGCTTGTCATGGATCAACCAAGGTGTCACCCTATCAATTGGTGTATGGACATGATGCAGTGTTGCCTTAGGAGATTAAGGCTGGATCTAGGCGATTATCTTTTCAAGATCAATTGGCTGCCGATGATTATGCCACTTTGATGACCGATGAGTTAGATGATTTAGCAGGGCATTGGTTAAAGGCTTTAATGAGTATAGAAGAAAATAAGAAGAGAGTTGCTAGATGGTATGATAAGAAAGTAAAGGCTAAGGAGTTTGCCGATGGGGATTTGGTATGGAAGTTGATTTTGCTAGTCGGAACTAAAAGTTCGAAGTTTGGGAAGTGGTCTCCTAATTGGGAAGGTCCTTATCGGATAAGACACTCGGCTCCTGGTAACGCCTATATTCTAGAAACTCTCGAAGGAGTTGAATTTCCTAGAGCATTAAATGGCAAATATTTAAAGAAGTACTACCCCAGCATATGAGTCGATGCATAAAAGTTTAAGTGCCGATAACACTCCTATCGGCTGAATTTAAATGTTTGGGGGCAGACTTAATGTTTCAAAAGATGCCGATAACAGTCTTATCGGCTAGACTAAAAGCTAAAAGCGGGAAAACAAAGGTGTGTTGCCGATGAAAGCTTCAGATGTTCAGCAGCGCTTGGATTGCCGATATGGCGCGCAGCCGGATCTGATTGGCTGTCTCTATCTCTTTGATATCATCATCGGCAGAACCTTCTATCGGCTTCAACTTCCTCTTCAACTGCAGCGCTTTGCGACCGTGGACATTTCGTTCTTGTTCAAGGTGCTTGATGGTCTCTGGCAGTTGACTCTCTTCTTGCTGGGCTTGGGACAGAGCATCCTCTACTTGCTTGAGTTCGGCCAGTAGAGCTTCTCTTTTTGCCGATAGATCAGATACTTTCTGCTTCAGTGCATCACCTGAGGACTTTAAGGTGCCGATGTTCTTATGTTTCTCATCGGCTAAGAGTTTTTCTTTCATCATCTCCTCAGAAAGCTGGATTTGAGCAGCTCTATCGGCAAGGCGTCGAGTGACTCTCTGGTACTGTAGCTGGCGGCTTTCTAGGTGTGCAGCATGGAAGAGGGTTTCTTCAGCATCGGCAGGAATTTGGCCTCTAAGGGTCTTGAACAGGGCCTTGGCGGGGTCAGAATCGTTGACCAGATGAGCTGTGTCTTGATGAAGTATGGCCGATAGCTCCTCCAGCTTAGCCCTGGTTTCTGCCGATACAGTCCCAATTGCCCGAGAGGAGCTTGCTTCCTCACCTTCTTCTTCGAAGATATCAATGGCGAAGGAGAATAAGCTATCGGGAGAATCTTGTTCCTGAAAATGAGAATGAAATAAGTCATTTTTATGGTCAAAGCTTCGGCAGACGATACTGGTGGAAAAATTGGATGACTTACTTGCTTCAAGGCAATTTCTTGCCTTTGACTCAAAGATACTGATGGAGCTGCAGGTTGATCGGCAAGTGTTGCCGATGGAACGATATCGACTGAAAGAAGACAGGAAGGGTTATGAGACTAAATGAGAATAAGTTTATCGGCGGAAGTATTGTTGAAATATGTTACCTGGAGGAGGAACAACAGTTGTCTGAATCGAGGAAACCGCCGATGATATAACTGGACCTGCCGGGCCAGTTGTTTGTTCACCCACGTCAGCTGATGTACCTTCTGTTTGAGGTTCTTCCTGCTGGGGTTCTTCCATCGGTGGTGCTTCCTGCATTGGTTGAGGAGATGGTGCTTGCTGTGTCTGGACTTCTGGCGAAGAAGGGGAAGATTCCACCGGGATTGGAGACACCGGAGGAGGAGGGGGAGTTGCCACTTTCTGGCGCTTTGTTCCAGCCTTAGCACCTTGGGTGCCCTTCCTCTTTGGCTGGCTAGACTGGGGGGCATCGGTACCTTGGCGTTTGGCTTTTGCCGATGCACCAGTTTGCTGCAACAACAAAAAGGAGTTTATGAGCACAGATAGCCGATATAAAGATAGTCGGCGTAAATGAAAAAGGTTTGACAAATTGCCTTGAAAGCTTGTGCCAGAGTGGAAGCAGCTACCGATGGTGATGTCTGAGTTTTCCTGGTGGTAACTTTCTTGAGGCGCACACCCCGATGCACGATGAAAGCTAGAGTAGGAGCATTGTGGCCGATTGAGGAAATCGGGCCTGATGGAAACAGGTCGATCGGCTTGCCACTCCTGCTAACCGATGGGGGGATGTTGTCAACCTGCAAAAGGAATACAGGGGTAAGTTACCGATGGAAATAGTATTGAAAAATGAGACATCGGTTTAAAATACTTACAGTGTCATCGGGGACTTCGTATTCGAGGTCGATCATGCCGCGATATGAGAGGGCCGATCTGCAGAATAGATGTTCTTTCCATTCTGCCCACCATAGCTTGTATGCCTGAGTAATAAAGGCAGCTGGGACCCATTCTAACAGATCTACATCTGTATCGGCATTTGGTGGTAGCTGGGCTACTCGAGTCCACTCGAGGAGGTTGGTGATGGGTTCTCTGGGTTTTATCACATCGGCATAAGGGAGTGCAATCGGCAACTGGCCGAAAGCTAGCTGACGGGCTAAGGCCGATGGATTGTAAAATTCATAGGTTTGGGGAGAAGTTTTTGTGCTACCAAAGAAATTCACTGGTATGGCTCTGGGAGTCACAATCGCTATCATCACCTCATTATCCCTGTCAAGAGCTTCATCAAATGGATTGAAGGTTAGAGGGAGCATGCTGTCTGGGTCATCATAAGCCAACCATGGTCGTTCATCTTTGGCCAATCCCTCATACAGAGTCTGGAAGAATCGGCCGATTTGGTCCGGATTACTCCCTAAACTAGGTAGAACTATAGCAGCTTCGCCAAAATTCAGGGGGGCACGTGTTGCCGATTCCTCTTCGCCCAACACATGATTTTCGGCTATATCTCTTGGGAAATGCTGTGTGAACAAGTTGAAGTCAAGGCGCTTATGCAAGTGCAGATTGAGCCACATGTTAATAAACCACCAGGGACCTCCCAAGTTGCCGATAGACTGACCAAGCAGGAGTTTTTGGGCTACCTGATGGAGAAGATGGTAAGCAGCGCCAAGCAAGTATCGGCCGAGAGGAAATTGGCCACCGTTACCCAGTCTCTCTGCTGCCGATAGATAGACAGAAGTCGGTCCTGCCGATCGACCACAGAATACGAACTTGTCCAGCCACATATTCAGAAAGGTGGTTTGTTCCTTTGTGGTGACAGGCCCCTTCCCACGGTACTTCTGAATGTACCCCGACCAACCGCCGATAGCGCGAGTCTCCACTTTGGCACTAGGGGCGGTATCAAAGAAGTGGGTGCTATCGGCAGAAGAAACGTCTAAACCAGTGAGCATAGCTACATCGGCAAGAGTGGGAGAAACAGGACCGTGGCCAAAGACGAAAGCATTAAGGGTATCTGACCAAAAATAAGACGCAGCTATCAACAGCGACTCGTTCTTGTGCATATCGGCAATGGATAGCCTGATGCATTGGGCTAGCTTCCTTTCACCCCACTGGACTTCATTCCAATTACTGACTCTCAAGAACCAGTCTTTCCACCCTACAGTAGGGCTGGGCCAAGAGCGAAAGGTGTCTTTCCACAGATCTAAAGAAAAGTTTTCGGCTCTAAAGGGAATCCTGTTGGTTTCTGCATTGATAAGGTCAGTTGGATCTGGATTCCCTAGAGGGCCGAGGCACTGAAGGTGTGGTTGATCGGTGGGGATGACAATTTTGTTGGACAATTCCTAGTGTTTTGGGGAATAAAAATACAAAGAAAAAGGAAAAGGAAGATATTCAGTAAGATGAATCGCAGATGAACAGGAATGCGAGAAAAGGTACAGGAGATGAGATGGAGATTTGACCTCAGGAACGACGAAGTTAATGGCCATCTTGCAGCAAGGAGAACGTTTGAGGGCACCGGAGTTGATGAGGAGGAGTGCTTGTCGGAGGTCTTGAAGATTTTCAATGGCACCGCCGCTGGAAAAGTAAAAGTTGGGATGGTGGAATGATGTGATGGAGAAGGAGTACCCGAGAAGGAACTATTTGTAGGACGAAACGGGCAAGAGCAAATTTGACTTATCTCTTTGCCGCATCCGAGAAACCCGAGGGTGCTCAGGAAGATATGGTAACTGTTCGCACGATAATTAAGGGATTGTGCAGGTGATTTGATAGGAAGCGGTCATCATCCATAGATATTTCACTGTGCGATATCTCCTGGTCGGTCCATCGGCAGCGCCTTGTAACGGTCATATTGCCGATGGGCAGGTAACATGGAGATAGCCGTTTGGGAGGATAACATATGGACGTTCATCGGCAAGTCCCTGTAACGGTAATATTGCCGATGTGCGACTAAACTGGAAATGTCCGTTTGGGGAAGTTGAGGATTTCGAGGAATCTGCAGAGGAATAGGATCAGAGTTGTTCAGATTAAGGCTGTCGGTTACCAAATTGGGAGCATTAATTGCGGGAAGGCATCATTACTGCAGAGAATTTTGGAGCATTAATGATTTCATTCTCCGAAATTGGGGGGCATGTGTTGACACCGTTTTTGGGCACGTGTCCATGATTGGTAAAGTGTAGGTCGGCAAGATAAGACGGCAGTGCTTGATCTACAGGGTGAGTTGCCGATGAAGATGGTTGTCGATGGAAGGATGGTTGAACGTGACCAAGTCCATAGGTGATGATGTGTTTGTGCCGATGGCTATGACAGAGGAGTCTGCCGATGACACAGAGGGAGAATCTGGAAGTTGCCGATCGGCTTATGGGGATGTCCTAGTTTGTCACGTGAGGATAGTTTTACGTTTTCCTTAGTTATTTAGATCGTTTTGTACACGAACTCTGTTTAAATTTGGAATTCGAATTCTAGTCGTGTCTGGTTGCAGCTCTTTGAGCAGGGTATAAATGTAGACCCTCGGGCCTTGTAAAATCAATCAATCAATCAATCAAACACAAGTTTTTACTCATATTCTAGCATCTACTTTTCGACGACTTCGTCATACCTTTTTTTCCTTTTTATTACGAGTTCTTAGGAATTCGTCGACTTAAGCTCGGCGTATTCTCGAGTTCCGCGTGAGTACCTCTTGGCCGTGACATCCGGGCGCATCGCTGTTGTCAGGACCAAAGTATTCGAGTTACCACCTTTGCCGATAGTAAGGTCAAATCGGCTGGCACGCCTTAACATTTGAATCGGGTATTAGCCCTTTGTGTTTGCAGATCAGCTTTTGCATCAACAGGTTATTTGAATGGATAGTCATGACCTTTGGGTTGAAGAATGCTAGTGCTACTTATCAAAGAGCCATGAATTTTATGTTTCATGAGTTCATCGGCAAGCTGGTAGAGATCTATATTGATGATGTGGTGGTTAAGTCTGGGGATTTCTCAAAACATCTTGCCGACTTACAGAAGGTGTTAGAGTGCACAAGGAAGCATGGGTTGAAGATGAATCCCAATAAGTGTGCATTTGGTGTATCGGCAGGGCAGTTTCTTGGTTTCATGGTACATCAAAGGGGGATTGAAATTAGTCGAAGATCTATTGATGCCATCAATAAAATAGTGGCCCCTACCAACAAGACTGAGCTCCAATCCTTGATCGGCAAGGTAAATTTTATCAGGGGATTTATATCCAATCTGTCTGGTAAGATTCGTGCTTTCAGTCCTCTCCTTAAGTTGAAAGCCGATCAAGAGTTTATTTGGGGAACAGAGCAGCAGTTGGCTTTGGATGAAATCAAGAAATATCTAGCGAATCCTCCAGTTCTAGTTCCACCTCAGCCGGGAAAGCCCTTCAGATTATATTTGTCTACCGATGGGACGGTTATCGGTTCGTCTTTGATTCAAGAGTTTGAAGGGAAAGAACGTGTAATTTATTACTTAAGCTAGAGATTAATTGATGCTGAAACCAGGTATTCGGTCATTGAGAAGTTATGCTTATGCATTAAATTGAGGCACTATTTATTATCGGCCGAATGCACTGTTGTTTGCAAAGACGATGTGGTCCGATACATGCTATCTATGCCGATTATGAGTGGCAGGATCGGTAAATGGATTTTAGCACTGTCGGAGTTCGATCTGCGCTACGAATCGGCTAAAGCGGTTAAAGGACAGATTATGGCCGATTTTGTGACTCAGCATTGCGGTATAGTGGAAGCCTTGGAAGTTGTGCCTTGGACGCTTTTCTTTGATGGATCTACATGTGACCGGGGGGCAGGAATCGGCATTGTATTAGTTTCCCCTAAGGGGAGGAAGTATGAGTTTTCCTTACCGATTGTTGCTACATCGACAAATAATCAGGCTGAATATCAGGCTCTGATCAAGGGATTGGAGTTGTTAAGAGAAGTTCGTGCCGATGCTGTTGAAATTTTTGGGGATTCTATGTTAGTTATAAATCAATTGGGCGGGAGCTACGAATGCCGAAGCGAAGTTCTCATAACTTATTTCGAAAGAAGCATGCAACTGTTAAAGGAATTCAAAGATTTCCGATTAGAGCATGTTCCTCGGTTGCATAATGAAGAAGCCAATCGGTTAGCTCAGCATGCCTCGGGATATCAGCCTATGATTAATACAATATTGGCAATTGGTGCCGATGATTGGAGGAAAGAAATTATTGATTATTTGAAAAATCCATCTAAGAAAGTTGAAAGACGGGTTAGATTTCAAGCAACCAAATATGTGCTCCTTGACGATGAATTATACTATCGAACTATTGATGGAATTCTTCTCCGATGCTTAGGAGATGATGAAGCTAGGAGTTTGGTGGGAGAAATTCATGAAGGGGTATGTGGGGCGCATCAGTCAGCTTTTAAGATGAAGTGGATGATTAGGAGGAATGGGTATTATTGGCCGACTATACTTGAGGATTGCTTTAAGTATTTCAAAGGGTGTCAAGGGTGTCAGAAGTTTGGCAATATTCAAAGGGCACCTGCGTCGGCTATGAATCCTATTATAAAGCCTTGGCCGTTCCGAGGATGGGCTATTGATCTGATCGGCCAGATTTATCCACCGTCTAGCAAAGGGCATAAGTTTATTCTGGTTGCCACTGATTATTTCACTAAGTGGGTCGAAGCTATTCCTTTGAAGAAAGTCACATCGGCCAATATGATTGATTTTGTGAAGGAGCATATCATTTACCGATTTGGAATTCCTCAAACAATTACTACCGATCAGGGCACTATGTTTACATCAGGGGAGTTTGATGAATTTGCAATCGGTATGGGGATCAAAGTGTTGAATTCTTCTCCTTATTATGCCCAAGCCAATGGGCAAGCCGAAGCGTCTAACAAAGGAATTATCAAGCTTATTAAACGAAAGATTGAAGAGAATCCTAAGCGATGGCATACATTATTAAACGAAGCACTGTGGTCTTATCGGATGGCTTGTCATGGATCAACCAAGGTGTCACCCTATCAATTGGTGTATGGACATGATGCAGTGTTGCCTTGGGAGATTAAGGCTGGATCTAGGCGATTATCTTTTCAAGATCAATTAGCTGCCGATGATTATGCCACTTTGATGACCGATGAGTTAGATGATCTAGCAGGACATCGGTTAAAGGCTTTAATGAGTATAGAAGAAAATAAGAAGAGAGTTGCTAGATGGTATGATAAGAAAGTAAAGGCTAAGGAGTTTGCCGATGGGGATTTGGTATGGAAGTTAATTTTGCCAGTCGGGACTAAAAGTTCGAAGTTTGGGAAGTGGTCTCCTAATTGGGAGGGTCCTTATCGGATAAGACACTCGGCTCCTGGTAACGCCTATATTCTAGAAACTCTCGAAGGAATTGAATTTCCCAGAGCATTAAATGGCAAATATTTAAAGAAGTACTACCCCAGCATATGGGTCGATGCATAAAAGTTTAAGTGCCGATAACACTCCTATCGGCTGGATTCAAATGTTTGGGGGCTTAGTGTTTCAAAAGATGCCGATAACAGTCCTATCGGCTAGACTAAAAGCTGAGGAAGCAGGAAAGCACAGATATGATGCCGATGAAAACTTCATATGTTCAGCAGCGCCTGGATCGCTGATATGGCGCGTAGCCTGATTTGGTTGGCTGCTTCTATTTCCTTGATATCATCATCGGCAGAGCCTTCTATCGGCTTCAGCTTCATCTTCAACTGCAGCGCCTTGCGACCGTGGATGTTCCACTCATGCTCAAGGAGCTTGATGGTCTCTGGCAGTTGACTCTCTTCCTGTTGAGCTTGGGACAAGGCGTCCTCCACTTGTTTGAGTTCTGCTAATAGGGATTCCCTTTTTGCCGATAAGTCAGATATCTTTTGCTTCAGCGTATCTCCTGAAGATCTCAAGATGCCGATGTTCTTGTGCTTCTCATCGGTCAGGAGTTTCTCTTTCCTCATCTCTTCAGAGAGTTGAGTCTGAGCAGTTCTGTCGGCAAGACGCCGAGAAGCCCTCTGGTACTGCAGCTGACGACTCTCTAAGTGTGCGGCTTGGAAGAGGATTTCTTCAACATCGGTTGGGATCTGGCCTCTGAGAGTCTTGAATAGAGCCTTGGCTGGGTCGGAGTCATCAACCAGTTGTGCCGTGTCCTGATGGAGGAGGGCCGATAATTCTTCCAGCTTGGCCCTGATCTCTGCCGATGTGATGCCAACTCTCTGGGAAGAACTTGTTTCTTCACCTTCTTCTTCAGAGATGTCGATGGTGAAGGAGAAAAGGCTATCGGGAGAATCTTGTTCCTGGGAAAGAAAAACAGAGTAAATTAGTTCATGCTCGGAGAATCGGCAAATAATACTGATGAAGACTGAGCGACTTACTTGCTTCAAGGCTATTTCTTGCCGTTGACTGGAAGATGCCGGTGGGGCCACAGGTTGATCGGCCAGGGTTGCCGATGGAACAACATCGACTGGAAAGAAGACAGAAAGAGTTATGAGACTAAATGAGAATAAGTTTATCGGCGGAAGTATTGTTGAAATATGTTACCTAGAGGAGGAACAGCAGTTGTCTGAATTGGGGGAACCGCCGATGATATAATTGGACCTGCCGGGCCAGTTGTTTGTTCACCCACGTCAGCTGATGTACCTTCTGTTTGAGGTTCTTCCTGCTGGGATTCTTCCATCTGTGGTGCTTCCTACATTGGTTGGGGAGATGGTGCTTGCTGTGTCTGGACTTCTAGAGAAGAAGGGGAAGATTCCACCGGGATTGGAGACACCGGAGGAGGAGGGGGAGTTGCCACTTTCTGGCGCTTTGTTCCAGCCTTAGCACCTTTGGTGCCCTTCCTCTTTGGCTGGCTAGACTGGGGGGCATCGGTAACTTGGCGTTTAGCTTTTGCCGATGCACCAGTTTGCTGCAACAACAAAAAGGAGTTTGTGAGCACAGATAGCCGATACAAAGATAGTCGGCGTAAATGAAAAGGGTTTGACGAATTGCCTTGAAAGCTTGCGCCAGAGTGGAAGCAGCTACCGTTGGTGATGTCTGAGTTTTCCTGGTGGTAACTTTCTTGAGGCGCACACCCCGATGCACGATGGAAGCCAGAGTGGGAGCATTGTGGCCGATTGAGGAGATCGGGCCTGATGGAAACAAGTCGATCGGCTTGCCACTCCTGCTAACCGATGGGGGGATGTTGTCAACCTGCAAAAGGAATACAGGGGTAAGTTACCGATGGAAATAGTATTGAAAAATGAGACACGGTTTAAAATACTTACAGTGTCATCGGGGACTTCGTATTCGGGGTCGATCATGCCGCGGTATGAGAGGGCCGATCTGCAGAATAGATGCTCTTTCCATTCTGCCCACCATAGCTTGTATGCCTGAGTAATAAAGGCAGCTGGAACCCATTCTAACAGATCTACATCTGTATCGGCATTTGGTGGTAACTGGGCTACTCGAGTCCACTCGAGAAGGTTGGTGATGGGTTCTCTGGGCTTTATCACATCGGCATAAGGAAGTGCAATCGGCAACTGGCCGAAGGCTAGCTGACGGGCTAAGGCCGATGGATTGTAAAATTCATAGGTTTGGGGAGAAGTTTTTGTGCTACCAAAGAAATTCACTGGTATGGCTCTGGGAGTCACAATTGCTATCATTACCTCATTATCCCTGTCAAGAGCTTCATCAAATGGATTGAAGGTTAGAGGGAGCATGCTGTCTGGGTCATCATAAGCCAACCATGGTCGTTCATCTCTGGCCAATCCCTCATACAGAGTCTGGAAGAATCGGCCGATTTGATCCGGATTACTCCCTGAACCACGTAGAACTATGGCAGCTTCGCCAAAATTCAGGGGGGCACGTGTTGCCGATTCCTCTTCGCCCAACACATGATTTTCGGCTATATCTCTTGGGAAATGCTGTGTGAACAAGTTGAAGTCAAGGCGCTTATGCAAGTGCAGATTGAGCCACATGTTAATAAACCACCAGGGACCTCCCAAGTTGCCGATAGACTGACCAAGCAGGAGTTTCTGGGCTACCTGATGGAGAAGATGGTAAGCAGCGCCAAGCAAGTATCGGCCGAGAGGAAATTGGCCACCGTTAGCCAGTCTCTCTGCTGCCGATAGATAGACAGAAGTCGGTCCTGCCGATCGACCACAGAATACGAACTTGTCCAGCCATATGTTCAGAAAGGTGGTTTGTTCTTTTATGGTGACAGGCCCCTTCCCATGGTACTTCTGAATGTACCCCGACCAACCGCCGATAGCGCGAGTCTCCACTTTGGCACTAGGGGCGGTATCAAAGAAGTGGGTGCTATCGGCAGAAGAAACGTCTAGACCAGTGAGCATAGCTACATCGGCAAGAGTGGGAGAAACAGGACCGTGGCCAAAGACGAAAGCATTAAGGGTATCTGACCAAAAATAAGATGCAGCTATCAACAGCGACTCGTTCTTGTGCATATCGGCAATAGATAGCCTGATGCATTGGGCTAGCTTCCTTTCACCCCACTGGACTTCATTCGAATTACTGACTCTCAAGAACCAGTCTTTCCATCCTACAGTAGGGCTGGGCCAAGAGCGAAAGGTGTCTTTCCACAGATCTAAAGAAAAGTTTTTGGCTCTAAAGGGATCCTGTTGGTTTCTGCATTGATAAGGTCAGTTGGAACTGGATTCCCTAGAGGGCCGAGGCACTGAAGGTGTGGTTGATCGGTGGGGATGACAATTTTGTTAGACAGCTCCTAGTGGTTTTGGGAGTAAAAGAAGTATAAAAAGGGGGGAAGAAAAGGAAAATATTCAGTAAAATGAATTACCGATAAAAAAAAATACAGGAGACAGGATGGAGATTTGACCTCAGGGACGACGAAGTTAATGGCCATCCTGCAGCGAGGAGAGCGTTTGAGGGCACCGGAGTTGATGAGGAGGAGTGCTTGTTGGAGGTCTCGAAAATTTTCAATGGCACCGCCGCTGGAAAAGTAAAAGTTGGGATGGTGGAATGATGTGATGGAGAAGGAGTACCCGAGAAGGAACTATTTATAGGACGAAACGGGCAAGGGCAAATCTGACTTATCTCTTTGCTGCATCCGAGAAACCCGAGGGTGCTCAGGTAGATATGGTAACTGTTCGCACGATAATCAAGGGATTGTGCAGGTGATTTGATAGGAAGCGGTCATCATCCATAGATATTTTACTGTGCGAGATCTTCTGGTCGGTCCATCGGCAGCGCCTTGTAACGGTCATATTGCCGATGGGCAGGTAACATGGAGATAGCCGTTTGGGAGGATAAGATATGGACGTTCATCGGCAAGTCCCTGTAACGGTAATATTGCCGATATGCGACTAAAGTGGAAATGTCCGTTTGGGGAAGTTGAGGATTTCAAGGAATCTGCAGAGGAATAGGATCAGAGTTGTTCAGATTAAGGCTGTCGGTTACCAAATTGGGAGCATTAATTGCGGGAAGGCATCGTTACTGCAGAGAATTTCAGAGCATTAATGATTTCATTCTCCGAAATTGGGGGGCATGTGTTGACACCGTTTTTGGGCACGTGTCCATGATTGGTAAAGTGTAGGTCGGTAAGATAAGACGGCAGTGCTTGATCTACAGGGTGAGTTGCCGATGAAGATGGTTGCCGATGGAGGGATGGTTGAACGTGACCAAGTCCATAGGTGATGATGTGTTTGTGCCGATGGCTATGACAGAGGAGTCTGCCGATGATACAGAGGGAGAACCTGGAAGTTGCCGATCGGCTTATGGGGACGTCCTAGTTTGTCACGTGAGGATAGTTTTACGTTTTCCTTAGTTATTTAGATCGTTTTGTACACGAACTCTGTTTAAATTTGGAATTCGAATTCTAGTCGTGTCTGGTTGTAGCTCTTTGAGCAGGGTATAAATGTAGACCCTTGGACCTTGTAAAGAATATCTATCTATCAATCAATCAAACACAAGTTTTTACTCATATTCTAGCATCTACTTTTCGACGACTTCGTCATACTTTTTCCTTTTTATTACGAGTTCTTTGGAATTCGTCGACTTAAGCTTGGCGTATTCTCGAGTTCCGCGTGAGTACCTCTTGGCCGTGACATCCGGGCGCATCGCTGTTGTCAGGACCAAAGTATTCGAGTTACCACCTTTGCCGATAGTAAGGTCAAATCGGCTGGCACGCCTTAACGTTTGAATCGGGTATTAGCCCTTTGTGTTTGCAGATCAGCTTTTGCATCAACACGTTCATTTTCATCCACTTATTTATGGACCCAACTCGCGTCGCAAGCCGACTCTCGCCCGCACCCCCCACGCCGCCTCTGCTCGGATGCCCTCCACCTACGCCACACATCTCTAGCCTCTCTGCTGGCCGCCATGGCTATCCCCGCCGGCGCTGCATGCGCTCGGCCGCCTCGCACCGCCACCGCATGCCCTCAGCCGCTCACCTCGCCATCCCACGTAGTTGCTCCTTGCGCCTGTGGCTCGTGCGCCTCTCGCTCCTTCCATCGTGCGTGACGCTAGCTTCCTCCCTAGCCGGCGGCGGTGCCCACACCTATCTCGATGTCCTCCTCTCCCACCATAGCATCCTCTTTGACCACACTAACGGCTCCTTCATCCACCTCGGTGTCCTGACATCCTCCCCCACTCAGAGCTTCAAATGCACACAAATCCGGCCCAATGCAAGGGAAATTTTGGATGTTGCAATCAATGATTTTTGAGTGTTGTAATAGGGTGATTCATATGTTGCAGAAAGGGAGTTCTAATGTTTGAGATTTTTTTCTATTGTTGCAAAAATAACTTTAATTGTTGAGTCGATGATTTTTTTAGTGTTGCAATAGGGCGATTCATATGTTGCAGAAAGGGAGTTCTAATGTTTGAGATTTTATTCTATTGTTGCAACAAATAGTTTTAATTGTTAAATATTGATATTAAAGCTGGATTTTGAGAAAGCCTTTGACAAGATCGAGCATAATGCAATAATCCAGATAATGAAAGCAAAGGGCTTCGGGGCAAAATGGATTCAGTGGATAACCAACATCTTAGAATCTAGAACCTCCTCTGTGTTGCTAAATGGAGTGCCAGAAAAGACCCTTAGATGCAGAAGGGGAGTTAGGCTGGGCGACCCTCTATCACCACTTCTCTTTGTTATTGCTGCTGAATTGCTTCAATCAGTAATCAACAAAGCCAGAGAAAGGGGAATTTTTAACCCTCCAATACCAGTTCAGTACACTGATGATTTTCCAATTATCCAATATGCTGATGACACTCTGATTATCATGGAGGCTTGCTCCAGAGAGCTGATTGCCTTAAGGGCCCTACTTCATAGCTTTGGGGAGTCAATTGGACTCAAGGTTAATTACCAAAAATCTTTTATGGTATCGATCAACACTACAAATGATAGACTACAGATGCTGGCAAGAACTTTTGGCTGTGAACATGGGACGCTACCATTCACGTACTTAGGACTGCCTCTGAGCCTGAGTAAGCCAAGGGCAATTGATTTCTCCCCTCTGTTGGATTTATTATGGGCTAGACCCATTTAGATTTAATAAATCAAAAAACTCTATGGTGTGTAATTATGGACATATATATTATACCAAATTGGAAGTCCAAGAGTTGGAGTGGCAGGCTTACGGTATGGGAAATTCAACTCAATTATGTGGGAGTTTCAACTCACTATCTGCGGGTGTTTCGATAGGAGTTTCAACTCCATGTGAAAACCCTTCAGATGTCCGTCTCCTCAGCCGCCAACAGGGAGTCCCTTCCCCTCCTCTCTTTTGTCCTCTCCAGCCACAAGGATAAATGGAGACTCCCATCTCTTTGGTACACCAAGAGAGAACACTCAGATCACAATTTCGTTGCAAAGTAGGAATTCCTATCTCGTAACTCCACGCGCACGGAGGAGTGAGAGGGCAGGTGCCTCCGGAGCCCTTATCGTTCGAGACCTTGCATGGGGAATCGGCAATTAGGTTTTTGGGGAGAATCTACGTGACTGCCCAACTCCATTGATGTTGTTCATCTTCTTCCCGGAGGTCTCTTGGTGTTGTCGGTCGCCGTCTTCTCCTTCCCGGTGATTGGTTCGTCGTCTTCACCTTCGTCACTATTCCATAGCGATCGAGGAAGGACAAGGTTCTGAAAATCTGAATGCGGGAGTCTCAGGGTATGATCTGTTCGTCTTCTCTTAGTTTCATGTCGCTCTATTTCTATTTGTTTCAGTAGCTCTGTCGTGCAGGTTCAGTAGTTGTGTCATATCTGTTTCAGTAGGTCTGTTTTGTTATTGCGCAAGATATGTTTAAGTTCTGCATATATGTCTCTGTTCTACAGTTTTGTTATTTCGCTAGTATCTACATTTCTGGTTTAGTACATCTGTTTATCTGTTTCGATAGCTATATCATGTTTGGTGCTGTTACACAGAGTTATATACCATGTCATGCTTTGATGTTTGATATACTTTATGGATCATATTTACATATCGTAATTATGATTCATACCATGCTTATATTTATCAATAATATCATATATGTCATCATCATATTGTTAATTTATGGAATTAAAATGACATGGAAATTGCCTAATATTCTAACAATCCAAAAACCTAATTATAGGCTATTTTATGTCAGAGGTTTTGTTGCCATGTTGAAACCTGATTCTTTTGATCGTAAAGACTTTTTGATCTGGAAAGCTAAGATGGAATTGTGGCTAAATGCTATGTCATGTTATCATACCGCTGAGGGCAAGCCTGCTAACTTGTCTCCTGAGGATGAGGCTAAGTTTAAGGCTAATGACAACCTCTTTCGAGGTGCAGTGATTAGCGCACTTAACACAAAGTTCTAGAAAAGCTATATCATTCTTCCTACAGGGAAAGAGCTGTGAGATGCACTTGTTGGAAAGTTTAGAGTTACTGATGCTGGCAGCGAGCTGTATCTCATAGAGCAGCTATATGACTAAAAGATGGTTGTGAACCGTTCTGTAGTAGAACAGGCTCATGAGTTTCAGTCACTAGCTAAGGAACTTGAACTTTTTCCTTGTCCTTTTGCCTGACAAGTTTGTGGCTAGCGATATAATCGACAAGTTACCACCTTCTTGGAAGGACTTTGCCACCTCTCTCAAACATAAGAGATAGGAGTCCAATGTGGAAGAGCTCATTGGTACTCTTGATGTTGAGGAGAGGGCTAGAGCAAAGGACATTGGAAAAAGTGTTGAGACATCTTCTGCTAATGTGGTATAGAGGAAATTTCGCAAGTTTAACAAGAAGAAAAACCATCACAAGCAAGAGAATACTGAAAGCCCTAGTTTGGTTTTGGATAATTGATGAAACCCTATGAAAGCCCTAGTTTGGTTTTGGATAATTGATGAAACCCTAGTACTAACCTCTATACTAAGTGTGTGTAGACTTAATGAGGTTGGTACATGCCAAGTGATGGAGCAAGTGATGATCATGGTGATGACCACAAGATGATCAAGTGCTCAACTTGGAAAAGAAGAAAGAGAAAAACAAAACCCTATGGAGATCAAGGCAAAGGTATTACTTAGGGTTTTGGTTTTGGTGATCAAGATACCATAGAGGGTGTGATCACATTTAGGATAGATAGTCGTACTATAAAGAGGGGAATTCTTTGGCTAAGCGGTTATCAAGTGCCACTAGGTGTCATTATTCATGTGCATGCATTTAGAACCTAGTGAGCTAACTTAACTCCTTCGAAGAAAAATGTTTGTGAAAATGCTAACACACGTGCACTTGTTGGTACACACTTTGTGGTGTTGGCACTCTTTGAGAAGGGAGTTGAAGTTTGAAGGGTAGAGAGAGGATGGGTTCCTCAGACTCTGACACGAGCGTTTCGAAAGGTGACACATGGCTGACTTAGGAGCACCGGATGCTGGTGTTGAGTGTCCGGTGCCCCTTTAAGAGCGTTCGGTGACCCCGAGTTTTGCCCAGTGAAAGAGCCAACGGCTCTATTTGTTTGAGGGGCTATATATACGTGTTTGGCCGGCTTGGGGATCACTCTCTTGGCATTCTTGACTACTAGACATTCTTGTGAGCCTAAGCAAACTCCTCCCACTCATCTCCTTCATAGATTATACATCTTTGTGAGATTGGGAGTGATTCCAAGTGCATTTGCTTGAGTGATTGCATCTAGTGGCACTTGGGGATCGTTTTGGCTGTGGTTTTCTTGTTACTCTTGGTGGTTGCCGCCACCTAGACGGCTTGGAGCAGCGGAGGAGGATTGGCACGAGTTGGTGATTGTTCGTGGCCATCTCCCGGTGATTGTGAGAGGTTTGTGCATACCTCGGCGGAGTGCCAAAGGCAACATTAGTGGATTGCTCGTGTCATTGAGACCTCACTTGTGGGTAGGTTCTTGTGGTGTCCTAGTGAGGACGAGGTTCGTGCTACACCTCTTAGCCACCGAACCACCAAGTGTTGGTCGACACAACGGGGACGTAGCGTGCCGGCAAGCACGTGAACCTCGGGAGAAAAATTGTGTGTCTCCATTGTGATTGTTCATTGGATTTCTCCCGGTGATTGGACTTCATATTATTGATTGGTTCATCCCCTCTACGCGGCGGTATAAAGTTCAAACCATCTCTTTTTACATTCCCGTAAACTAGGTAGCTTTCTAGTGTAAGTAGTGACATAGCTCTTGTGTGCCTAGTGATTATATCAACTAGAATTGTTGGATAGGTGGCTTGCAAACACCCCATTAGAGCTAGAGCAAAAAGCTTCGCTTTGTTATTTACTAACCTCTTGCTCTAGTGAGTTTGTAGATTTTTAAATAGGCTATTCACCCCCTCTCTAGCCATATTAGGACCTTTCACCCTAGTACTAACCTCTATACTAAAGTGTCTGTATACTTAATGAGGTTGCTACATGCCAAGTGATGGAGCAAGTGATGATCATGGTGATGATGGTGATGACCACAAGATGATCAAGTGCTCAACTTGGAAAAGAAGAATGAGAAAAACAAAACCCTATGGAGATCAAGGCAAAGGTATTACTTAGGGTTTTAGTTTTGGTGATCAAGACACCTTAGAGGGTGTGATCACATTTAGGATAGATAGTCGTACTATAAAGAGGGGAATTTTTTGGCTAAGCGGTTATCAAGTGCCACTAGGTGTCATTGTTCATGAGCGTGCATTTAGAACCTAGTGAGCTAACTTAAGTCCTTCGAAGAAATTGATTGTGAAAATGCTAACACACGTGCACATGTTGGTTTACACATTGTGGTGTTGGCACACTTTTGAGAAGGAGGTGGAGTTTGAAGGGTAGAGATTTAGCGCTTTTTGAGAAAATGAAGTGCATATCTTCTATTGCGCCGGTGGGAAAATTGGAGAAGTCGCGGGAGTGTCACCGGACGCTGGCCCACAAGCACCGGACGCTGTGCTTGTGCGTCCGGTGTGCAGTCTGTCTGGCTCAGCTAGGGTTAGGCACCGGACGCCAGGCACCGGACGCCAGGTTGGAGCGTCCAGTGTTCTGAGTCCGGTGTCCTCGCGTTTTGCATTGCTCCCTAGGTTTAAGTCCGTGGTCCGGTGCTCAGTGTCCGGTGACCTTGCGCGTTTGCAGACCTCTCTGTGTTTAAGACCGGTGTGCACCGGACACGTCCGGTGCCAACTTGACTACGTCCGGTGCTCTGCAGGTGACCGTTGGAGTTCGACGTGTGAGATTCAAAAGGTGACACGTGGCTGTTTCTGGAGCACTAGACGCAGGGGTTGAGCGTCCGGTGCCTCCTGTTGAGCGCTCGGTGACCCCGTGTTTTGCCTAGTGAAAGAGCCAACGGCTCTATTTGTTTGAGGGGTCTATAAATATGTGTTGGCCGGCTTAGGGCTCACTCTCTTGGCATTCTAACATACTTGACATCCTTGTGAGCCTAAGCAAACACCTCCCACTCATCTCCTTCATAGATTATTCATCTTTGTGAGATTGGGAGTGATTCCAAGTGCATTTGCTTAAGTGATTGCATCTAGTGGCACTTGGGGATCGTTCTAGCTGTGGTTTTCTTGTTACTCTTGGTGGTTGCCGCCACCTAGACGGCTTGGAGCAGCAGAGGAGCTTTGGCACAAGTTGGTGATTGTTCGTGGCCATCTCCCGGCGATTGTGAGGGGCCTTGTACCTTCCCCGGCGGAGAGCTGAAAGGTAACTCTAGTGGATTGCTCATGTCATTGAGTTACCTCACTTGTGGGTCAATTCTTGCGGTGTCCTAGTGAGGACGAGGTTCGTGCTACATCTCTTAGCCACTGAACCACCAAGTGTTGATCGACACAACGGGGACATAGCATGCCAGCAAGCACGTGAAACTCGGTAGAAAATTGTGTGTCTCTATTGTGATTGTTTATTGGATTTCTCTCGGTGATTGGACATCATATTATTGATTGGTCCATCCCCTCTACGCGGTATAAAGATCAAACCATCCCTCTTACATTCCCGCAAACTAGAGTAGCTTACTTACTTGTATAGAAACTTTAGTTAGCTCTCTAGTGTAAGTAGTGACATAGCTCTTGTGTGCTTAGTGATCATATCAACTAAAATTGTTGGATAGGTGGCTTGCAAACACCCCATTAGAGCTAGAGCAAAAAACTATGCTTTGTTATTTACTAACCACTTGCTCTAGTGAGTTTGTAGATTTTTTAAATAGGCTATTCACCCCCCTCTAGCCATATTAGGACCTTTCAAATACACCTAAGCCTGTTCAAACAACACTGTTTAAAAAGAAGAGCAACAATAATAAGGAAAAAGGAGGATACTTTGTCTGTGGCAGTGATCAACACTGGGCTAGAGAGTGCCCTGATCGCAAGGTCCCACAGGACAAGAAATCAGCTAATGTTGTAACTACTAAAACTGAAGATGGAACATGTGGGTATGGTAATTCTTTACTATTTGTTCTTTCAGTTTGTAATTCACCTGAGTGGTGGATGGACACAGTGGTGCAAATATTCATGTATGTGCTAATGTGTCTCCATTTTCTTCCTATCAGGTTGGGAGATCTGGCGCCTTGTTGATGGGAAATAGGTCGCGTGCTCATGTTTTTGGTGTTGGTACGGTCATTCTGAAGTTTACTTCGGGGAAGATAGTGCCAGTGAAGAGCGTGCAACATGTGCCCTCCATAAAGAAGAATCTTGTTAGCACATCTATGTTATGTAGAGATGGCTACAAAGTTGTTCTTGAGTCAAATAAATGTGTTGTGTTGAAACATGGTACCTTTGTTGGTAAAGGATATGATTGCGGAGTCTTGTTCTGCTTATCTTTGCATGATGAGTATAATAAAATGGTTAATTCTGTTAATATTTCTAATGAGTCAGATTTATGGCATTCATGCTTTTGTCATGCAAGTTTTGGTTGTCTTATGTGGCTAGCAAATCTAAATTTAATTCCTAAATTCAACTTGGTCAAAAAAGTCTAAGTGCCATGTATGTCTTCTCCTTCCCAGTGATTGGTTCGTCATCTTCACCTTCGTCTCTACTCCATGGCGATCGAGGAAGGACAAGGTTCTGGAAATCTGAATGCGGGAGTCTCAGGGTATGATCTGTTCGTCTTCCCTCAATTTCACGCGCTCTGTTTCTATTTGTTTCAGTAGCTCTGTCGTGCAAGTTCAGTAGTTATGTCATATCTATTTCAGTAGGTCTATTTTATTGTTGCACAAGATATCTATTGTCTGTTCCTGCTATGTTTAGGTTCTGCATATATGTCTTTATTCTACAGTTTTGTTATTTTCCTGGTATCTGCATTTCTGTTTTAGTATATCTGTTTATCTGTTTCGATAGCTATATCATGTTTGGTGCTGTTACACAGAGTTATATACCATGTCATGCTTTGATGTTTGATATGCTTTATGGATCATATTTACATGTCGTAATTATGATTCATGTCATGCTTATATTTATCAATAATATCATATATGTCATCATCATATTGTTAATTTATGGAATTAAAATGACATCAAAATTGCCTAATATTCTAACACCCTCTAGTGAAAAAATGTGAAAGAAGATTGGCTGCCACGTCGATCTTCTTGAATCAGGTAGGTAAGCTGGAAGTAACCAATTCAATCCTCACTGCAATGCCAACCTTCTGCATGAACACTTTCCTCCTACAAAAAAGGTTATTGAGCACATAGACAAATTCAAAAAACTGTCTTTGGAGAGGTGCAGACATTAATGCAAGACAAAGACCAAAGGTGGCCTAGAAAGTGGTGTGCTCTGAAAAGGAGGGGGGTCTTGGAGTTCTGGATTTGAAATCTCAAAATGAGGCTCTACTTATCAAATATCTACACAAATTCTTCAACAAGGAATGTACCTGTCGACGAAAGCTAGTCGGCAGTCTACCTTGGGGTATACCCACGGTAGTAGTTTATCGGTAGACGGTGCGCAAGCTACGAACTCGATGGTGATGCAAGACACAGACAAGATTTTTATCTAGGTTCGGCCGCCGTGTGGGCGTAATACCTACGTCCTGCATCTGATTTGTACTGGGTTGTGTTGAGAGATAATGTGTATGTTCTGTCCTCTAGGGGACCCCTGCCCCTCCTTATATATCCTGAAGGGACAGAGTTACAAGCAAAGTATCCTATTTGGTATAATATCTTGTAGCCTTGCGGTGCACGCCGACCAGTCGTGCGCCGCATGTCTTCATCCTGTGGGCCGAGCCACCTCTGACGGTGCGGCCCATATAGGCCCATGAGGGTATAGGGGTTTATACCCCTACAGCTAGTCCCCGAGCACCATGTATTGTGATGTAACACACCGTCTTGAGCTTCTTCGATCAGTGAGGCTTGACGTCTTCAATAAGCAGGAAAGTCGCCCAAATAGTTATAACGGTATTTTGACCAACTCAAAAGACAGTTGATCAACATTGACATCGAAGAAGCAGGTTGTTCGAAGAATGCATGGTGCTCTTAATCAAAAAAGATTTCTTTTCTGGTGAAGTGTGCCCACTTTACTTTTCTGAAAAGTACAGACTTTCAAAAAGCAAGCATGTTCACCGCAAGGTGAAGTGTGTCCACTTAGTCCCCGAGCCTGGTAGTAGGTGACGTAGGCACGTGGTGCCAGGGTCAAAAGAAAAGTCCTCAAAGAAATTCTGAAACTGAGATGCATCGCCAGATGCATCGTACCGATGTAGTCCCCGAGCTTGTTGGAAGGCGAAGTATGAGCCTTGTAGCAAGGTCTAAAAAATTAAAATTATTCATAACTGAGAAAAGCAATCTCCAAGCTGTGGTTGGAGAGTAATCGAAGCAAGTACCGAGCACAGCGCAAGGAGATGATTGATGAGTCTCCGAGCACGGCATAGAGACTGGTCGACCAGTCCGCGAGCATGGTTGGGAACGTAAACGTGCTCGGTGGTCGGCACAGTCCCCGAGCACGGCGTATGGACTGGTAGACAAGTCCCCGAGCGTGGTTGAGAATGTAAACGTGCTCGGTGGTCGGCACAGTCTTCAAGCACAGCGTAGAGACTAGTCGACGAGTCCCCGAGCGTGGTTGGGAACGTAAACGTGCTCGGTGGTCGGAGCAGTCTCCGAGCACAGCGTAGGGAATAGTCGACGAGTCCCCGAGCGTAGCTTGTTGACTGGGCCAAACTCCTGAAAAATAAATATAGAGAATAGGTAGTACATGATGTATAAATAAACTCTAGATAAAAAATCAGTACTGAGATAAGTTTTAGATTTTTTGTTATAAAATTAGCACAAGTAGTTAATTCATCCTAGAGCTTGTACCAGCTCTGGTTTAGCCAACAATCAGCATGAGGTGCGGAACCTAGACATGCGTGGGATTGCCAGCCTCGCCAGAGAGCTACTGCCGACCACCCGGAACGCAGAGGGCGGATCTCATGCACGTGTAGAGAGGAGTCGGAGACAGTACCGGCTCTGGAAAACTCGTGTAGGAGAAAAAACTAGTCGGCTAACCAAAAAGTTGTTTTGAAGGATAATAAAAAATATTATGCCAAAAATAAATAAAATATTAGAATTGTACTTATCTTTAGACAAAAGTCTGGTCGGTGGTAATAAAATTGTCTGGCCCTCGAGCTTTTTGACCTGTCATGACGGTGGTTGCGGTTGTCGTAGCGCCGTTCTTCGCGGCGATTATTATTGCGAGTCGTGGTGAGAGCAAGTAGGCCAAACAACTTGGTCGATAGCCTGAGCAGGTCGGTGTCGTCGATCTGCCTCCCTTTGTAGCAGAGAAGGGGCGACGCGTTGTCGGCGTGGTCAGAGACGTTGCTGGTGTGGTCGAAACCGTGGCCAGCGTGGTTGGAGCAACAGCCGACGTCGGTGAAGAAGTGATCGGCATAGATCGGATCTACGCCTCCTTTGCGGTCATGGCGATGAAGCTGTTGAAGCCGACGATGAACGTGAAGCCGTCCGCCATGGCCACGAAGTGGGGGATGATGGCCATCTTGTTCGTCTAGGAGAGCTGTACGCACACCCCCTACCTGGCGCGCCACTGTCGACGAAAGCTAGTCGGCAGTCTACCTTGGGGTATACCCACGGTAGTAGTTTATCGGTAGACGGTGCGCAAGCTACGAACTCGATGGTGACGCAAGACACAGACAAGATTTTTATCCAGGTTCGGCCGCCGTGTGGGCGTAATACCTACGTCCTGCGTCTGATTTGTATTGGGTTGTGTTGAGAGATAATGTGTATGATCTGTCCTCTAGGGGACCCGTGCCCCTCCTTATATATCCTGAAGGGACAAAGTTACAAGCAAAGTATCCTATTTGGTATAATATCTTGTAGCCTTGCGGTGCATGCCGACCAGTCGTGCGCCGCATGTCTTCATCCTGTGGGCCGAGCCACCTCTGACGGTGCGGCCCATATAGACCCATGAGGGTATAGGGGTTTATACCCCTACAGTACCCCTTAGGTTTCTTTGGTCTGGGAAAAATACTATAGTGATGGAAGATTACTAGGTACAAATAACAAAGGATCTTTTTGGTGGAAAGGAATTGTATCGGTGCTAGGAAAGTTCAAAGGCATGGCCAGGGCAAACATCGGGAATGGATAATCCTATTTACTCTGGGATGACCTCTGGGGGACCGAAATAATGAGCACAAAATTCCTAGAGCTCCTGTCATTTGCTAAAAATAGAAACATCACCTTGTATGCTGCCATACAGGAATCCCAGTTGCATTCCATGTTCTACCTACCTCTGACATAGCAAGCCCACGGTCAATTCATAAAATTAAACAATGATTTACAACAGTTAGATACTGAGGACAGGCCAAATAGATGGTCATACATCTAGAATTCCAGCATATTCCCAGTTAAGAAAACTTATAGGCAATTAAAAGGCCACCAGGGAATACACTCGGCTTTTGAATGGATTTGGAGATCTTCTTGCCAGCCAAAACACATGGTCTTCTTTTGGCTGGTGCTCAAGGACAGATTAAGTACAAGAGAATTACTTAAAAGGAAGAGAATGCAGTTGCCAGATTATACATATGTCCTGTGTAACAGCTCAGTCGAAGAATCTCTGAGGCGTTCGGTTATAACCGCAAATTCGGTTCGGTTCGGTTCGGTAAAAAAATTTCGGTTTCCAACGAATAAGCACCGATCGGTTATTCAAAAAATTGAAAACCGCAGAATTTCGGTTCGGTTTGTAAATTTAGTTTTCAGTTTTTAACCGCAATAACCGAACATAATGGCATCAGCATATTCGAACAACAGCATATTGCAAGCAACAACATATTAAAACAATATCTTAACATAAAAATTTAAAAGTAGTGCATCTCAGTATCTCACATTCTCATAGTCCACAAATCAACAAGGCAGCAAACATAGTTTCAAAAGTTCTTCATTATTGAAACAGTAAATAACCCGTGATGAAGGAGTGAGAAAGGGTATTTCGGTATATTCGGTTATTCGGTTCGGTTTCAGATTAAAACCGAAGCCGAGGCCGAACACCGAATACCACAAAAACCATAACCGATCCGCAACCGAAAACCGAATAAACCGCAATTTCGGTTCGGTTCGGTTCGGTTCGGTTTTCGGTTTGCGGGTAAAAAGTGCCTAGGGTGATCTCTGACACACCTGCTATTGGAATGCAACTTTGCTCAACGATGTTGGGCCACAATTACTCTGCAGGTTGACTTGAATGCAGATCCATTCCAGATTCTCCAGCAATTCAAGAATCAGCTAGGGGTGTCCTTTTTCATGGAGATAATCATTTTGATGTCCTGGGCAATCTGGATAGCAAGAAATGACTACATCTTCAAGGAAATCAACCCAGCGGTGTACCTCGCTTCGGCTAACTTCAAGAATGAAATGAAGATGCTACTTTTAAGAGCAAAGGCGAGATACTTCCCAGAAATTGAAACATGGATTGCATCTCTAGCTTAGCAAGGTTTTGGGCAGTCTTCATGCTGCTCTTCTTCATCAACTTCTTTGTCTCCTACTCCCTCTATCCCAAATTGTAAGTCATTCCAAGAATCTTGGAGAGTCAAACTTTTCTAAGTTTGACCAAATTTATATGATAAAATAATTATTATTATGATACCAACTAAGTATCATTAGATTCTTCCTTAATTATATTTTCATAATATATTCACTTTACGTTACAAATCTTAGTATTTTTCTCTATAAATTTGGTCAAACATGAAAATGCTTTGACTCTCCAAGATTCTTGGAATGACTTACAATTTGGAATGGAGGGAGTAGAATCCAGCAAGGGTGTAACGGTATAAGGGTGGCAGCCTGCTGCGCATCCTTGTTATCCTCTTCTTTTTTTTTCTGTTGTTCTTGTTTTTTTTATTTCTCTAGTTGTATTTTCTTTGGCTCCCGCTACACTTTGTCAATTTTAATAAATCACTATAGGGGTGTAAATCCCTCTAGTTTCTTTTCAAAATAGTTTAATTGTTGAAATTACCTTTTTTCAAATGTTGCAGTAGAGAAAGATGTTTTGAGATGTTTAAATTTTTCTATGTTTCATGTGTTGATTTTGCGATGTTGCTGTATTAATGTTTAAGATTTTGTAGTAGTGCTCCTTGAGATGTTGTAGGACATACTTTTCTAATGTAGCAGTACATAGGTTTTTGATATTGTAGTATATTTTATTTATTGTACGATATATTTTACGATGTTACAGTGTTCATATTTCGATGTTGTACTATGCAGTTTACATTTTTTTGTAATGATGTACTTTTTGAAGTCTCTCGTGCTTCACATAGATGGGGAATTGGCGCGGCAGCAAGAGCAGTGCGTGGCCAGGCGTGGCAGCGGCACACGGACAGGCACAACAGCAGTAGCAGCACGCAGCTAGGCGCAACAGCGACACGCGGACAGGCGCAATAGCAGCAGCAGCACACATCAACAGCAGCAGCAGTAGCGCGCGGTGGCAACAGTAATAGAAGCATGCGGCCAGGTGGGCGTTGCATGTGCGACAGTAGCATGTTGGGCGGACGTGCTGGCGCTGCATGTGTGACAGCAGCGTGTGGACGGGCGTGCAGGCGCTACATGTAACCATGCATGCAAGTGATGGAGCGAGAGAGCGCTTGGGACGGAAAAAAAGACAGCTATTGGACGTTCGAGCGCTAGTTATTTTGCAAACATAAACAAAAAATATATTTATTCCGGGACAGAAAGTAGTATAGTGTAGTTTTACTATTATTGATGGTTGAATACCCACCGCGTTACCATGAGAGTTCGAAAAAATTAACAGACAAGCTATGCACAATGATGGTTCTTCGCTTGAAAAGTCCTGTATGTAGAAGTAGTATTGGAATATCCAAATTACAATGTGAGGCCAACGGGGACGTCTAGAGGGTCCGCGGTTTGGGTTATACTTATTAGCGAATTGTTTCCGTATTTGACTGCAGTCAGTCAGTCCGTCCTATAAATATCATCTTGTAAGCGGTTGGGAAGAGTTGAGAGAGACAACTTATTATTCCTACGTTTTGTAAACTCTCGTAATATAGTGAAGATCGCTAGTTGACGCCCGTGGTTTTTTCCCACAAGAATTTTCTACGTAAAAATTTGTGTCTCGTGTTCGATCTATTATTGCATTATTTTCTAGCAAGTGGTATTGGAGCTATACATGAGATTAAAAAAAATTAAGGTTTTATTCCTTGTGAGTTAGTTGTCGCCATCATCGTCACTTCGTCGAGTTCCAAGCGCCGTCGACGGGATCGATCTGACCAGTTTTCCTTCCGTGTCGTGGTAATTGGCGATTCTCCACACCGACGAGTCAGGCGTACACCGAGTTGGAGGCCATCTGGGATTTCTGCTATCACATGGAGATCAAAACCATGAAGGTGCGGTCGGCTTCATCCGTCTACAAAAGTTGCGGCGTTCTCGCTGTGTTGCTGTATGTCCGTTGTTGTTGATCAGAGCCGCTGTTCCTAGGTAGTAGAGGAAAAATCCCACCTGCTGTTCACGTGGATCGAAGCCATCACAGGTTGTTGCCCATTCGTGAGGTCAACCAAACACACTATTTTTGCCACAGTTTGTGGCTTGCCACACTTATGGCTGCTACTTAACGTTAGGCATGGCAATATATATGTGGCTGGCATCGAAATATACCCTAAATTTGGTGAAGTTCCTTTTGCTACACGCACCCAAAGAAAGCTATTAGGAGATCTGTTTGTTAGCTATTATTGCTGAACGTACACAGTTCGTGTACCATGCTGCATGTTTTTGCTAGGGTTACACCTAAATTTTTGTAGATTATTTTTTTCTAGTTATTGCTATTATTTCTTTACCATGTCTTCGATGAAGTATGATATTCCTCAACTGAATCGTGACACAAGATTCGCTCTATGGCAAGTCAAGATGAGGGCTATTCTTACGCAGGCTGAAGTGGATGATGCTCTTGATAAATTCGGTAACAAGGATTCTAAATCTTGGACCAATGAGGAGAAAAAAAGATCATAAGGCCTTGACACAAATTCAGCTTCATCTTTTAAATATATTTTGCAAGATTTTTTGCAGAAGAATATTGTAGATGCTTTATGGCTCAAGTTAGAGTCAATTTGCATGTCTAAGAATTTGACAAGCAAGATGCATTTGAAGATGAAGTTATATACGCACAAGTTGCAAGAGGGCTGTGCTTAACCATCTTTCGGTCTTCAAGGAGATCGTTTCTAATCTATAGGCTATGGAGGTAGATTATGATGATGAGGATTTGGGTCATATTCTTTTATGCTCTTTGCCTAGTTCTTTTGCAAACTTTACAGATACACTGTTATATAGTCATGATTCTCTAATGCTTGATGAGGTTTCTGAGGCGAAGCGTTATCTATTCGTATGAAACCAAAACAAATTTAATGGCAATAGAGGCAAAAGTTCAAGGCTGATCAAAGTATTGAGGTAGAGGTGAGAAATTATGCAAGTATTGCAAGAAGGATAATCACTTTATTGAGAATTGTTTGAAATTAAAAATTAAAAAGAATAGAACTGACACATATAAAGAGAAAGGTAAATCCAATGGTGATGAAGGTAATGCTTCTATTGCTGCTTCCAAAGCAGATTATAATGGTGATTCACTTGTTGCTTTTGCTGGATGTGCTAATAGTGATGATGAATGGATTCTTGATTCCACTGCTTCTTTTCATTGCAATTGTCAATTTCTTATTACTCTTGGTGATTGTCGTCACCTAGACGGTTGTGGATTTATTGATTGGTGAGGGGATTTGGTGATTATGTTCACCCCTAATCAAGGTAAAATTTGTGAGGGGTTCTTGGGCTTATTCCCCGGCAGAGTGCCAAAAGCCACTCTAGTGGATTGCTCGTGTCACTGAGCCACCTCACTTGTGGGTAGGTTCTTGTGGTGCCCATTTATTGGGTTAGGTTTGTGAAACACCTATTAGTCGCCAAATCACCAAGTGTTGGTTGACACAATGGGGACTAGCGTGCCAGCAAGCACGTGAACCTCGGGAGAAAAATCTTTTGTCAATTGTGATTGGTATTCTCTCGGTGATTTTATTAGCAATCATATTATAATTGGTTCATCCTCTACAAGTCGGTATAATTATCACTCACCTCTTTACTTTCTTGCAAAGTAGTTGTAACTAGTAGTTCCTAGTTGCAGTTAGTTGTAACTAGTCGTAGAGAGTAGTGACATAGCTATTGCTTGTGCCTAGAGATCATAACAACTAGAATTATTAGATAGATGGCTTGCAACTCTTGTAGAGCTAGAGCAAAATTGCTTTATGTCTTTTTGTTATATTGATCATTTGCTCTAGTGCTTTGTAGAATTTTTAAAAATAGGCTATTCATCCCCCTTCTAGCCATATTAAGACCTTTCAGCGTGTCTGATGCTCACTGAGTGTGGACTTTAACATTTAAGTAACCGTTGGAGATCAATGGGTCACATTTCATTGTGGACATGTGGCAGCGATCCAACGGTGCTATCAAGGCAGCGTTGGACACTGGGCTGCGTCTGACACCCTAGCATCGACATGTCCGACGCCCCCGACATAAGCTGTTCCCAAGAGGCAACGACTCTATTCATTGGGGATACTTATAAATACTTAGTGTCTAGATCAAGGGTGTCTCTCTTGGCACTTTAACATTCTTGATATTCTTGTGAGCCTAAGCAAACACCTTTCACTCATCTTTATTATTGATTTATTATCATAGTGAGATTGATAGTGATTCCAAATGCATTTTCTTCATTGATTGTATCTGGTGACACTTGGGGATCATTGTGGCTGCGGTTTTCTTGTTACTCTTGGTGGTTGCCACCACCTAGATGACTTGGAGCAATGGAGGAGGATTGACACGAGTTGGTTCATACAACACCTCTTAGCTGTAGAACCACCAAGTGTTGGTCGGCACAATAGGGACTAGCGTGCCGGCAAGCACGTGAATCTCGAGAGTAAAATCATGTGTCTTAATTTTGATTGATTGACATTCTCCTGGTGTTTGATTGGTTCACATCTTGGTGATTGGTTTATCCCCTACAAGGTGGTATAAAGATCATAACCTCTCCATTTACATTCTAGCAAAGTAGTGTAGTTAGTTTTAATTGCTAGCTTTGCCTTGTGTAGCTTAGTTCACTAGCATAGCTTGTAGTGACATAGCTATTATGTGTCTAGTGATCTTACTAACTAAAATTATTGGATAGGTGGCTTGCAACTCTTATAACTAGAGCAAATTTGCTTTACGCCTTTTATTATACTATAATTGCTCTAGTGCTTTGTAGAATTTTTAAATAAGCTATTCACCATCATCTAGCCATATTAGAACCTTTCACTAGTGCACCTTCCTTGCACGCGACACCAGTGACGTGGTGCCGTGCAACTGCGGGCCGTTGTGGAAGCAACAAATCTAGCTCGGCACGACCCCATTTAGGTTTAGGACATCCATAATGATTATAACTACATAGCTAGTTTATGTGGAAATGAGAGATAAAAGTAAAGACTATTTTATGCAATCTTATTTTTATGTACTATTGGAGTCACATACTTCTTTCTAAGATTTTTGGACTATATGAAATAGATAGACTATTTGCTCATCGCTAATGACTTCTCTCTCCTATTTTTTTATATCCATATCACAATAGCTAACTAATAGATAGTTATTGAGGACACCCTTACGAGCAAGTGGCGCATATAGAAGCGGGACGGCCTACACGCCACCGCGCCATTTGCAACTGTAGTTGGTGTGGTGTAAAAATGGACTCGTGATGCATAATTCAACGGTTTTAGAGACATGTGGTGCACCATTTAATAAGTTTAGAGACCGTGTAGTGTACCATTTATAATAAGTTTAAGGAGCCAAAAATACGGTCCCAAAGTTTGTGGAGCTAAGTGACATCAATTGATAAATTTAAAGACCCTTCATGCATTTAACTCTTTACAATGCAAAGTTTTCTGATAGTCTTTAAAGAAAATGCTAACATGCACAAACATATTTGCTAGCATAGCATTGTAAAAAGAAGAAAAAAACCTTTGAAAACTGATTTTCATATATATTCACTCTTTCATATTCTTTCAGGATGTCTCACTTGCCTTTTGGAGTAGCATCGGAACCCATACTTTTCGGATTCCACTTGCCTTGCCCCGCGAGCAAATTTCCTGTCCGCGTGAGGTCGGCTTGCCTTGCTCGGCGAGGCCAGGCGGCTAGGCTGGCTCAAGCAGCCACGGGCCCTCAGTCAAGAGTCAACAGGTCACGCACGACGCACTCGGGTGGGCCCACGCCCCCTCCCCTCCTTCCCATCCCACAGATCTCTCCCGAAGTCCCAAACCAATTCAAGGTGCGTCCCCCATCCAGCCAGATCGCCGGCGATGATGGACCACCGAGACGTGATGTTGCCCTTGTCCCTCCGAACCCTAGCCACCCGTACCCTTCTCCTGCTCGTCATCGCGTCCGCCGTTTCCTGCTCTTGCTTGCCGCCGGAGGACGGCATCCGGGTCGTCTCTGCAGAGAAAAGGGTATGTATGCTCTCATCTTCTCCTCACCCTGGGTATATCTTTCTTCTCCTCGACGTCTTGTTCTTCTCCCCTTCCTAAATCACATATCGCAGGCCGTCAGGTTGCTGGCTCGTGTCAAGTGGATCACTGCTATTGGACCCTTTTATTAGCTTCCCTTCGGAGATTAGATTACGATGCATATATATATGTTTTTCTTTGAAAGACCCGATTGCTTAGATATACTGCAGTACATCAAAATTCTCGATCCAAATCCTGCGCTGTAATGACCCACTCTGATTCACTTGTATCGGTGGCGGAATCTTCACTTCAGGGTTTAAGAGATAGATTGAGGGCGATCCCTTGCTAAAGTCCCCTTTATCTGTGCCAAATCTCTTCCTCTCAAATCGTTATCATGTATGGCATTTTCTTCATCTACAAATTTCTATTGCCTGCAGATCGACCTCATGGGTCCCATCGTCAAAGTCTTCCTAACATTGAAGGTAATGTCTTACTCGCTCCTTTTGCTCAAATTGGCAGCCAGCACCTGTTACTTTCTCCAGCATAGGCATCTTCCACAACTTTTGAATCCCTTTGTGCCAGGTTGAGAATGCTCCCACTGCCTCTGAAGCATCAGGAGTTCTTCTCGCGTTCACGCCCACAGAGGCTCAACATCTCTCTATTGCCAAAGCCACAAGAGTGGAGGGGAAGCGCAAGAAGAAGGCATTCATACCCCTCTCGATCACAGCTTCTGAGCTCACCACCACCGCTCCTGATGCCCCTCGCCTCTACTCTGTTCTGCTCAGCACTCCTCTGAAACCTGGCGATGCAACCACTCTAGAAGTGTTATACATGCTCACTCACTCTTTGGAGCCCTTTCCCGCTGAGATTAGCCAGTCAGAGTCCCAGCTGGTTTACTACCGTGACAGTGCAGTGCTTCTCTCCCCCTACCATGTCCTGGAGCAGGTTACCTATATCAAAATGCCAAGCAATAGGATTGAATCCTTCACAAGGGTTGATCCTACCACACGGGCTGGTTCTGAAGTGAAATATGGCACATACAATAACCAGATGCCAAACTCCTATTTGCCAATTCTTGTGCATTATGAGAATAACCGTCCATTTGCTGTTGTTGAGGAACTTGTACGCAAGGTGGAGATTTCTCACTGGGGAAACATCCAAATCACCGAGCAGTATAAACTGAAACACGGCGGTGCTCGTCACAAAGGAGTCTTTTCCAGGTTATATTCTTTACACCTCCATCTCTATAGCTTATCTGATCCTAAAGATAGCATTGGATACGAGACAAATGCGACTATGAAATTATCTCCTATGAAGAATTCTGTTGGCTGTCAGACTGACATTTGGACCACCAGGGCCGTACCTACGATTTGGAAGACCTTGATCGGAACTCGTGATGTGGCCCTAAAATTTATAAAAAAATAATATAACAAAAGCAGAATTTTACTTCATTATAAAGTTTCAAATATATGTTGTTCTTACAGTACTTAGAACATATCAAATCTTGATGCTAAAACAATACAAAAGTACTTAAGCAACAAACTGACCTTATGTTCTACTAAAAAGCATCATTCTCCTAGTATTCTTTGAAATCAAGTCTTCAATTATATTTCTACTTGATGATATATGTACTAAATTTGGAGGCCCTAAGAATTTGGAGGACTGGAACAGGTGCACACTTTGCACCTGCTGATATACGGGGCTGGGGCCACAATGCTCCATGTCAGCAAGAACCAGTGGCATTTGTGAGTTGTGGATGCTTTCCCGGACATCATCTAGTCAACTGTTCTCAACTTGTTCACCTTTGATATAGATCTGGTAATGATGAAACGCAATAATATATATGGACTGATACCTTCCAGCACTGCTTTGCCTTTGGATATGTAGCACATGCCATGTTAAATCTACATAGGAATGTTTCTATTTGTTAAGTAAATAATGTGGTATGGAAATGGATATCTGAATCTCTTGATTTGAAGCTGTAGTATGAAGTGAAGTATAAGCAACTCAGTTCAAGTAATGGCCTGTTTGTTTTAGCTTTTTACTGGCTTCTACCAGCTAGAAGCCAGAAGCTGAAACAAACAATCCATCTGTTGAGCTGGCTTTTGAAAAGCTGGCTGAGAAATAAACTAAGGGCCTGTTTGGCAGGGCTTCTCTCCGGCTCCGGCTCTAGCTCCTCTAGAGGAGCCCTGCCAAACGTTTTTTTGGAGAAGCTATTTTTAAGTAAAAAGCAGAGGAGCCGGAGCCGTTTTGCGAAGCCACAAATTATGGTTCTCCAAAATGGCTCTAGCTTCTCTAGAGGAGCCCCTCGTGAGGAGCCCTGCCAAACAGGCCCTAAAAGCTGAAAAGCATGTTTCGAGCAGCTTTTGTAGCTTTTGTTAAATGCTTCATAGTTACTGATTGAGAACTTTCTTGCTAGGCTTGAGTATCAGTCTAGGCCATCTGTCAGTGGAGCTTCGTCCTTTAAGAATCTTCTTGCAAGGCTGCCACCTCGGGTTCATTCAGTTTACTATCGTGATGAGATTGGTAACATCTCCTCATCCCACCTGCGCACCGATTCACACAAGGTACAATATATGATTCCACAACCATTAGATTTTAATGAATTGCTATCTAGTTAGTGGAAGATGCCCTTTTATTTTACTTCAATGTAAAATGGCAAACTAAAGCATGTTCTTTTTTAACTCAGTCTGAGCTAGAAATTGAGCCCAGATATCCATTATTTGGTGGCTGGCATTGCACGTTCACCATTGGCTATGGTCTTCCATTGCAAGATTTTGTGTTCGAGTCAGTTGATGGCCGGCGCTACATCAACCTTACTTTTGGTTGCCCTCTATTGGATACTGTGGTTGATGATCTTACAGTTAAAGTAAGTCTGAACAAGGTTTATATTTTCTGATGGGCATCTTTTGCACTACTGGTAAAAGTAACCTAACTTGAATCAAATAATTGGATATGTAGCAGCTTCTCATTCCTTGCTAGTGTAAACGCGATCTCAGGAGCATCATCCTTTCCCCCCTGTGCTGACTGCCATGTTCCTTGTCTAGTCCAACTTTTTATCTGCTACAAGATTTTGAGAAATATTACCAGGAGTGCTGATGAGATATCAAAAGGAGTTCGTTTTGGTATTCACATATAGCAGAATCTTCTCAAATTGTTTAATGTTGCAGGTTGTGCTTCCTGAAGGATCAAAAAATCCACAGCCTGTAGTTCCTTTTGTGACAGAGAAACATCTTGAGGTAATCACATCTTTCCTTCCTAACATTAACTATGCGCCCCTCGTATGCCCAACTTTCCTTCTGGCGCACGTTACTGTCGATTCACACGAACAACAATGGATAGATAAAAATAAAATATAATCTTAGATGAACCACTGCAAGGCCTTGTTTAGTTCCTGAAAAATTTTGCAAAATTTTTCAGATTCCCCGTCACATCAAATCTTTAGACGTATGTATGGAGTATTAAATATAGATAAAAATTAGAACTAATTGCACAGTTTGATCGGAATTGACGAGACGAATCTTTTGAGCCTAGTTAGTTCATAATTGAATAATATTTGTCAAATACAAACGAAAGTGCTACTATTCCTATTTTGCAAAACTTTTTGGAAGTAAACAAGGCCCAAGTGTACACTATGGAAATAACAATGGATAGATAAAATATAATCTCAGACCCATTGCAAGTGTACACTATGGAATCAGCTAGCATCTGGTAGGGCCTTTGCAGCACTTGCTGTCCTGGTTTAGTTTCTATCATGAGCTGTGCATATTGCTGAGTCCCAGAACTTTGTATTTCGACTTAGTTTGGGGGCTGTCATGGCTTAGTTTCTATGTCAGCCTTGTAGTTTCCTATCTTGGAGGACTTGAAGTCCACCAAAACAAGTCTGAGCATCTGCTCCTTTGCAAATGGAACAGCGCCTTTCTCAAACTTTGCTCTTGTGAGATTATTTTGTGATTATGATGTTCTTTACTGATGCAGACTAGTTATTCATACCTTGACGTTGTTGGAAGGACGACAGTTGTACTGAAGAAGAAAAATGTTGTAGGAGAGCACAACGTTCCTTTCCAGGTACTTGTTCACATTCTGATGAAGCCATGTAGGCCTGTTTGTTTTCAGCACCGGCAACCCGCCTTGGTTTATCTGATGATTCTAATCTGTGGAACATTATGGTAACTTCAGGTGTACTATGAATTCAATCCGATCTTCATGCTGGCAGAACCATTGATGCTGATATCTGCAGTGTTGCTGTTTTTTGTTGCCTTCATTGCCTACCTTCACATGGATCTTTCCATCAGAAAATCATCATAGGCCTGTTGGCATTCCATTCACAGTATTTTGAGGCACATGTTCTGCTAACTGTGATTGATGAAGTAAGACCTTGTTCTGGAGCATTAGTTGTACTGTGCCGTCTGTGCACCCTCAATGGAGAAGGATGGAGTTTTTTGTGGAATATGATTGCTTCATGCTAGGAATAGGAACGAACGAGATGATTTATATAATTGATGAGACTTAAAGAGCCTTTCTCAGCTCCTCAAGCCTCTAGAGCTGCACACATTTAATTTTAAAACCTAAGGCCATCCTCAATGGGGTTTTCATGACCCAATTTCTAATACATCAATATTTTGGAAACAGTGCACAAGAGTTTCATGGGGATGAAACTCTCTCTACTCCCATGAAACTCTTATCATCTCTCTCTTCATTAATATAGTGCCAAATCAGCGTATTTAATGTGCATGAAACTCTAATGAAACACCCATTGAGACTGGCCTAAGATGCGCGTGACTTGGAGCATTGACAAATGCTGTAGGAGGGTATTATTAAAATAAAAAAATAATGAAAAGAAAAGTGATGTATGTTGAGAGTGGGATTTGAACCCTCGAGACCCTTTGACCAACTCGGCAATCTTCCGGAGTTGAACTGAAATTCTATTTAGTACTGTTTGGATGCCCTGTAGTTCACTACTGGAATGGCGCTGTTTGGTTGCCCTGTAGTTTACTAAAAGAATCGCGGATGATAATTTTAGCTCTGGCTTTCAAGCATGGTTTTGACTAGTCTCAATAGAGTTTTATCAGAATTTTATAGATATTAATTATGCTAATGTGTCATCTTATTAATGAAGAGAGATGTTAAGAGTTTTATGAGAGAGAGTTTTATAGGGAAGAAAATTTTCTACACGATTTCTAAAATCTGAATGTGTTGGAAACTGTGACATGTAAACCCCACCGACACTAGCCTTAGCTCTCAGATGGTCTTCTCCAGGGTTTCTGCTAGTTCCGACACATTTCACATGATGTTTATCTAAGGGTGTTTAGTTTAACAGGTATTGTAGTATTTTCATGTTATTTTGACAATTAATGTTCAATTATAGACTTTTAGGTTTAAAAGATTCGTCTCGCAAATTACTCTCTAGCTATGTTTTTAATTTTCTAAATAATTTATATTTAAATTGTATGCATATATCTAAACATTCGATATGACAAAAGTTAAATTTTATCGGAGGAAACCAAATGAGACCTAACCACTAAGCTTTAGGTATTTATTTTTGTCCAGCGTTCCGAGGGCGATTTTCAGGTTTTTTTTTTTGAAAGGAAGATTTTCAGGTTTTTGTCATGTTCATTATAAAGTTTAGATACTTTTGGAATCCTAGAACAGTAGCGCTAGATGTTCTAAAGACACCATCCAAGCAACCAAGATGTTCGCCAGCTGGCAGAATGTTTTTCTTACCATTTTTTGAATTATTTTGTTACCAATTTCGGCTCTCAAATAATGAATTTGTGGTGTTTTTCGAGCTGTCATTTCGCATGCTTCTGATTTTTCCGAAAAGTCCGACATTGCTTTTGCTTTTCCTTGCAATGCTAATTTCGGCGGAACTTTGGGAACATGTTCACATCCACTTGACCACAAACAAACTCTGCCTGGAACGTGTGTGTTCTGGTTTTAGATCTAGCGGTCAGTTACAACCAAAAATTAATCAGAATTACTAGCATTGTGTGAGAGAATGGAACCACGAACTAACTGAACATTGATTGCAGAAAGTCTTTGACAAGATTGAGCATAATGCAATAATCCAGGTAATGAGAGCAAAGGGCTTTGGGGCAAAATAGATTCAGTGGATAATCAACATCTTAGAATCTAGAACCTCCTCTGTGTTGCTAAATGAAGTGCCAGGAAAGACCCTTAGATGTAGGGGAGTTAGGCAGGGCGACCCTCTATCACCACTTTTCTTTGTTATTGCTACTAACTTGCTTCAATCAGTAATCAACAAAGCCAGAGAAAGGGGAATTTTTAACCCTCCAATACCAGTTCAGTACACTGATGATTTTCCAATTATCCAATATGCTGATGACACTCTGATTATCATGAAGGCTTGCTCCAGACAACTGATTGCCTTAAGGGCCCTACTTCATAGCTTTGGGGAGTCAATTGGACTCAAGGTTAATTACCAAAAATCTTTTATGGTATCGATCAACACTACATATGATAGACTACAGATGCTGGCAAGAACTTTTGGCTGTGAACTTGGGACACTGCCATTCACCTACTTAGGACTGCCTCTCAGCCTGAATAAGCCAAGGGCAATTGATTTCTCCCCTCTAGTGAAAAAATGTGAAAGAAGATTGGCTGCCACGTCGATCTTCTTGAATCAGGCAGGTAGGGTGGAAGTAACCAATTCAATCCTCACTGCAATGCCAACCTTCTGCATGAGCACTTTCCTCCTGCAAAAAAAGGTTATTGAGCAGATAGACAAATTTAGAAAACTCTGTCTCTAGAGAGGTGCGGACATTAATGCAAGACAAAGACCAAAGGTGGCCTGGAAAGTGGTGTGCTCTGAAAAGGAGGGGGGGGGTCTTGGAGTTCTGGATTTGAAATCTTAAAATGAGGCTCTTCTTATCAAATATCTACACAAATTCTTCAACAAGGAATGTACCCCTTGGGTTTCTTTGGTGTGGGAAAAATACTATAGTGATGGAAGATTACCACGTACACAAAACAAAGGATCTTTTTGGTGGAAAGGAATTGTATCGGTGCTAGGAAAGTTCAAAGGCATGGCCTGGGCAAACATCGGGAATGGACAATCCTGTTTACTCTGGGACGACCTCTGGGAGGACTGAAATAATGAGCACAAAATTCCCAGAGCTCCTGTCATTTGCTAAAAATAGAAACATCACCTTGTATGCTGCCATACAGGAATCCTAGTTGCATTCCATGTTCTACCTACCTCCGACACATCAAGCCCACAGTCAATTCATAGAATTAAACAATGATTTACAACAGTTAGATACTGAGGACAGGCCAGATAGATTGTCATACATCTAGAATTCCAGCATATTCTCAGTTAAGAAAACTTATAGGAAATTAAAAGGCCACCAGGGAATACACTCGGCTTTTGAATGGATTTGGAGATCTTCTTGCCAGCCAAAACACATGGTCTTCTTTTGGCTGGTGCTCAAGGACAAATTAAGTACAAGAGAATTACTTAAAAGGAAGAGAATACATTTGCCAGATTATACATATGTCCTGTGTAACAGCTCAGTCGAAGAATCTCTGACACACCTGCTATTGGAATGCAACTTTGCTCAACAATGTTGGGCCACAATTACTCTGCAGGTTGATTTGAATGCAGATCCATTCCAGATTCTCCAGCAATTCAAGGATCAGCTAGGGGTGTCCTTTTTCATGGAGATAATCATTTTGATGTCCTGGACAATCTGGATAGCAAGAAATGACTACATCTTGAAGCAAATCAACCCGGGCAGTACATGTTCATTATAAAGTTTAGATACTTTCGGAATCCTAGAACAGTAGCGCTAGATGTTCTAAAGACACCATCCAAAGCAACCAAGATGTTCGCCAGCTGGCAGAATGTTTTTCTTACCATTTTCTTGAATTATTTTGTTACCAATTTCGGCTCTCAAATAATAAATTTGTGGTGTTTTTCGAGCTGTCATTTCGCATGCTTCTGATTTTTCCGAAAAGTCCGACATGCTTTTGCTTTTCCTTGCAAGGCTAATTTTGGCGGAACTTTGGGAACATGTTCACATCCACTTGACCACAAACCAAACTCTGCCTGGAATCGTGTGTGTTCTGGTTTTAGATCTAGCGGTCAGTTACAACCAAAAATTAATCAGAATCTACTACTAGTAGCATGAACGGGGATTCGGGGTACGAAATAATAAAGACAGTGATATACATATGCAGGCTAGATCTATTACAATGAAGTAGAACATGTAGATCTAAAGTGTAAGGTTTCGACCGTCGTTGCCGGCGGGTGCAGATCCAGCGGGGTCCATGGCGAGGGCGTTGACGCAGTTCCTGAGTAGATCCCGTCGTCCTTCAGGCCTCCACCGGCACTGACCGACGACGGCGTGGTAGGAGTAGAACGGAGGCGGCGCGGTGGTGCTTCCCGACGCCACTGCGCACTGCCGATCGGAAGGCCTAGGGTTTTGTCGAGTGGGGTTGTGTGCACGGCGAACTTCGTCAAACGTGCCTGCGGCACCCACTCCTGATTATATAGCGCAGCGCGTCGGGGGCCCACCAACCATGGATCGGTTGGGCGCCCCCGATCAGGGCGCGATCCAGGGGTAAGAGGCCCCAGCCGTTGGGCTGGGCCTGAGATCAACCTAACATTCTCCCCCTTGATCTCAACTGTGCTATCTCGCTTTGTCAACTCACCCCATCACAAATCAGTGTATTGAGCATGCTTCATCTTGACAGTTATCACTGCTAGATTAGACAGCCACAAACACTTTTCTATTTAGAGATGAATTCTCGCCTTGGGCCCCTTACTATCCAGGAATCACAGGCTTTCCCTTAAACCCATGCCGGCTACATGTTCTCTGAACACGTTGGGCGGTAAGCCTTTGGTAAGCGGATCCGCTAGCATCTTTTCTGTGCTTATATGTTCAAGACTTATGACGTGATCCCGGATTTTATCCTTGACAACATAATATTTTATGTCAATGTGCTTGGCTGCATTGCTTGACTTATTGTTGTGAGCATACAACACTGCTGGCTCGTTGTCACAATACAACTTTAGTGGTTTATCGATGCTGTCGACCACCTTTAAACTGGGTATAAATTTCTTAAGCCAATTCACCTGTCCTGATGCCTCATAACAAGCAATAAACTCAGCATACATTGTGGACGATGCAGTGACTATTGTTTGTTTTGAGCTCTTCCATGATATGGCTCCTTGCGCGAGAGTGAATACATACCCTGAGGTAGACTTTCTATCATCTCCCGCGTAATCAGAATCTGAATACCCTACTATTTGTAGGTCATCAGATCTTCTATAGGTTAACATGAGCCCTTTCGTGCCTTGCAAGTACCTTAAGACTTTCTTTACTAGATTCCAGTGTTCCATACCTGGATTACTTTGATATCTACCAAGTAACCCGGTCACAAAAGCCAGGTCTGGGCGTGTGCACACTTGAGCATACTGTAAGCTTCCGACAGCTGAAGCGTATGGAACGGCTTGCATGCGATCGCGCTCGAACTTGCTCTTGGGACATTGATGTTCCCCATACTTGTCACCTTTTACAATAGGAGCAGGTGAAGGTCTACACTTATGCATATTGAATTTCTTCAATATTTTCTCTATATATGCCTCTTGGGACAATCCCAATACCCCTCGACTTCTATCTCGGTGAATCTTTATGCCCAAGACAAAAGAAGCTTCACCTAAATCTTTCATATCGAAATTTGAGGACAAAAATCTCTTGGTTTCCTGCAGTAGAGTGACATCACTACTGGCTAGTAGAATGTCATCTACATACAGTACTAGGAAAATGTATTTCCCATTCTTAAACTTTGCATATACGCAATTGTCCTCAACGTTCTCTGTAAACCCAAACTTTCTGATTGTCTTATCAAACTTTAAATACCACTGCCTGGATGCTTGCTTTAATCCATAAATGGATTTCTTCAGGCGACAGCCCATTCTTTCTTTGCCTGTCACAACAAAACCTTTCGGTTGTGCCATGTATACTCTTTCTTCTAGATCCCCATTGAGGAAAGCTGTCTTCACATCCATTTGATGCAATTCTAGATCAAAATGTGCCACTAGGGCCATTATGATTCTAAAAGAGTCCTTGCTCGAGACGGGAGAGAATGTTTCATTATAATCTATCCCTTCTCGCTGAGTAAAACCTTTGGCTACCAGTCTTGCTTTGTACCTTTCTATGTTCCCTTTGGAGTCACGTTTCACCTTGTAGACCCATTTGCAGCCTACTGTTTTGGCTCCTTCAGGAATGTTCTCTAGGTCCCAAACTTTATTGGTACTCATAGACTTTAATTCATCTTCCATGGCTTCTTGCCACTTAGATGCTTCGGTGCTCCTCATGGCTTCTTCAAATGAAGTGGGTTCATCCTCCATCTGAACTTCTTCGCATTCATAGACTATATAGTCATCTGGAATAGGAGACTTTCTTGCTCTTTGAGGTCTGCCAGAAGTTTCTGCTACTGGCATTTCTTCTTGAGGTTGCTCTTGTTGGGGCTGTTGTTCTTCGACTATGGGTTCATTCGGCTCCTGAGGGACAGGTTCCAAATTGGCCATAGGCGAAAAAGCAGCAGGTGTTGTCACTACTGGTGTAGATCCAACAACAACAGGCAGCGTAAAGTAGGGTTCTTGCACCATGGGAATGGGCACGAACACCCGCTTCTCTTCAAGGTTAATTTCTCGCGCTGCCTTGCTCCCCCTGATCATCTGATCTTCTAGAAAACTAGCGTGTCTCGTTTCCACAAACTTGGTATGTCTACCAGGGCAGTAGAAACGATAACCTTTCGACTTTTCTGGATAGCCAATGAAATGACAACTTACTGTTTTGGGGTCTAGCTTTCCTATGTTTGGGTTAAACACTTTTGCTTCAGCGGGGCTCCCCCAGACACGCAGATGGTTGACTGAGGGTTTCCTGCCGGTCCACAACTCATACGGGGTTTTAAGTACTGACTTGCTTGGAACTCTGTTGAGAATATGAATGGCGGTTTTTAAGGCCTCCATCCACAAACTCAGTGGCAGAGTGGAATAGCTCATCATGCTGCGCACCATGTCCATTAGAGTACGGTTACGCCTTTCTGCTACTCCATTCTGCTGTGGGTCCCCTGGCATTGAATACTGGGCTACTATGCCATTTTCCTGTAAGAACCTTGCAAAAGGTCCAGGAACTTGTCCATAAGGGGTATGTCGACCGTAGTACTCCCCCCCACGGTCAGATCTTACTACTTTGATTTTTCTGTCTAGTTGGTTTTCAACCTCAGCCTTGAATATCTTAAATTTGTCTAAAGCTTCTGAGCGTTCTTTGATTGGATAGATGTATCCAAAACGAGAGTAGTCATCTGTGAATGTGATGAAGGAATCAAAACCATCCACAGATGTCACTGGAAAAGGTCCACAGATGTCTGTGTGGATCAATTCTAGTACTCCCATGCTTCGCTTAGCGCCTTTCTTTATGTTCTTTACTAACTTGCCTTTAATGCAATCAACGCATTGCTCTAACTCTGAGAGTTCTAATGGTGGGAGGATTGATTCTTTGACTAAGCGTTCTATTCTCCCCCTCGAAATATGGCCTAAACGACAGTGCCATAATTTCGATGAGGAATCAATTCTCTTTCTTTTCTTGCTAGCATCTGCGGGTATTGCATTCTCAGCATTATTACATTCAGCATTCACATTCTCAGACAAAGATAATAAATAAAGTTTGTCTTGTCGGAAGGCAAGACCCACACATTTATTATTTAACTGTAGCTTACAATCATTCTTGCTGAAATGGCAATCAAAACCATAGTCTGACAAACATGAAACTGAAATTAAATTTCTAGCTAAAGAGGGAACATAAAGAACATCATGCAACTCAAGGGTGAAGCCACTAGCTAAATCTAGAGATAAATTTCCTATAGCTTGAACTTCAGCTTCAACACCAGTGGCCACCTTAATCTGTCTTTCTCCTCTTTGAAGGGTTCTCCCTCCACTGAATCCCTGCAAAGAGTTTGCAACATGAACAGTTGCACCTGAGTCAATCCACCATGTGGATCTAGCATAACTTAGATATAAGGATTCATCAACAAAAGTTATAATGTCCTCACCTTTCACTAGGCAATGTTTCATGAACTTAGGGCAGTCATGCTTCCAATGCCCTGTCTCATTACACCATCTACAGCGATCCGGATCCTCCTGCCTGTGCTGGTTGTCTTGCTTTGGCTGTGCTTTAGGCTGTGAAGAGCTTCCTCCCTTGTTCTGGGAGGTGGAGGCATCTGGAGCTTTCTTGTTGTAGAATGGCTTCTTGTTCTTTCCTTTCACAAAGTTCACGGAACCACCATTTGCATTCTTGAGCCTTTCTTCCTCTTGCACACACATAGCAATCACCTTCTCTAAATCCCACTCCTCTGGCTGTGTGTTGTAGTTAACAACAAATGTCTCATACTCTTTAGGAAGTGAGTTTAGAGCTAGGTGAATGAGGAAACCATCAGCGAGGGGCATCTTTAGCTTCTCTAACTTGGCTGCCTTGGTGCTCATGCTCAGAATGTGCTCTCTCACACTCCCCCCTGTGAACCTCATGTTAGTGAGTTTCTGGATCAGGGTGGAAGCATGAGCTTTGGTGGAACCAGTGAACTGATTCTTCACTTTCTCAAGATATTCTTTTGCTGTGTCACATTCTGGGATTGCACCTCTTAGGCCCTCTGTGATGGTTTTCTTGATGACAATCTTGCACTTGCGGTTTGACTTTTCCCACTTGTACTTCTCAAGATCATACTTTGCTCTGATGGGAGCAAAGTCTCGCTTCCGATTAGCAAAAGCTTCATCGGTCTCATTCTGAGCCCTTTCGGGCTCCTCTGGCTCAGTGGGCTTTGGCTCCTGAAGAGCCAAATCTATCTCAGCAAGTGCTAGAGCAGCATCAAGTTCCTCGCGCCACAGAACATAGTTCTGTCCCGTCAGCTTTGGAATTGCACTAATGAAGTGCATCGCATTCAGCGCTTGGTCGTCGTTGCCGGCGGGTGCAGATCCAGCGGGGTCCATGGCGAGGGCGTTGACGCGGTTCCTGAGTAGATCTCGTCGTCCTTCAGGCCTCCACCGGCACTGACCGACGACGGCGTGGTAGGAGTAGAACGGAGGCGGCGCGGTGGTGCTTCCCGACGCCACTGCGCACTGCCGATCGGAAGGCCTAGGGTTTTGTCGAGTGGGGTTGTGTGCACGGCGAACTTCGTCAAACGTGCCTGCGGCCCCCACTCCTGATTATATAGCGCAGCGCGTCGGGGGCCCACCAACCATGGATCGGTTGGGCGCCCCCGATCAGGGCGCGATCCAGGGGTAAGAGGCCCCAGCCGTTGGGCTGGGCCTGAGATCAACCTAACACAGTAGCGCTAGATGTTCTAAAGACACCATCCAAAGCAACCAAGATGTTCGCCAGCTGGCAGAATGTTTTTCTTACCATTTTCTTGAATTATTTTGTTACCAATTTCGGCTCTCAAATAATAAATTTGTGGTGTTTTTCGAGCTGTCATTTCGCATGCTTCTGATTTTTCCGAAAAGTCCGACATGCTTTTGCTTTTCCTTGCAAGGCTAATTTTGGCGGAACTTTGGGAACATGTTCACATCCACTTGACCACAAACCAAACTCTGCCTGGAATCGTGTGTGTTCTGGTTTTAGATCTAGCGGTCAGTTACAACCAAAAATTAATCAGAATTACTAGCTAGCATTGTGTGAGAGAATGGAACCACGAACTAACTGAACATTGATTGCGAAGATATGTATCCATCCATTCATTAACTGTAATGTAATCCATAAAAACATCTACAGGTCACGCATGATGCATGCCACCGTGCGCAGTACGTATTTGTTAACGTGGTATTGTACAAAAGAATTCGCGCGCGTACATGATCGGCGATCTCGCTCACCAAAAATCGTATGACCAAACGAAGGAACCACCGTACTAGCTGATCCGGTAGCACTCACGGCTTCCATGACGACGGCGGCGGCGGCGCGGCAGGGAACATTGGCGGCACGGCGGAGAACATGGTGTTCTTGTCGACGGCGGTAATGCCGACTCCCCTGCCGCTGTTGGTGAGAGCCACCAGGGCCGCCACGAGGCCGGCGTTGCCTACAAGCGTCGGCTCGTTCTGCCCGAAGGTGTTGCGCGAGTCCTTGAAGCCGTCGTTCCTGTCTGGCCCGCCGACCATGGCGCCCGTCAGCAGGTTGGGGTCTGCCTTCTTGGAGTCTCGCCACTTGTAGCCGCCGGTGCACGAATACTTGACGCCGTTGTGAGGCGTGGACGCGCCACGGTGGTGCAGGTGCCGCGGGTACTTTTTGCCGAAACCAACCACGTAGCTCATCTTCTTGGGGTTGTCACCAAGAATGTAGTTGATCTGCATATATATATATATATATATATATATATATATATATATATATATATATATATAGCGCGCATACAGATTTTAGAGAGACAGAGAAATGAATTACTCCTACATACATACATACAGTACGTACTGGACCCGGCCGCGCCGCCGTACTCACCTGAGACTTTGCGAACTCCCGGAGGTCGTTGGTTGTCATGAAGTTTGGCCCGCAGTACCATCCGGGGACGTTGACTGCCTCCATGTAGTCGGCGTAGAGCGCGGCGATGAAGGAGTTGGCGACGACGTACTGCAGCGGCTGCCCCTTGCCGTGGTTGAAGAGCGCCATCCCTCCCTTGGTGAAGTTGAAGGAGCCGAAGCGCGGGAAGTACATGCACATGTTGAGGCTGGTGGCGTTGTGGTAGCCGATGAGCGACTCCTCGTACGGGTAGCCCGGGTTGAGGAACATGCGCAGCCGCGACAGCAGCAGCTGCGCGCCCGGGAGCTTGTTGTCCCAGCTGAACACCGAGAAGTCGAGGATGTTGAAGAAGGCCTTGGCGTTCTTGGGCAGCCGCGGGTCGGTGGCGAAGCTGATGTAGCTGCTGTTGCCCGTCGCGTAGTACATCCACGCCGCGCTCCACATGTACTCGTCCCAGTAGCTGGTGGAGTTGTAGTAGTACTCGATATCCGGCTGCCGGAGCGAGTAGGGGGTGCGCCGCCCCGACTGCCGCGCGAACTTGTACACCGTCGCCGCGCCCTGGCTCAGCTTCTTGGAGTAGGCGGCGGTGTCGCGGAACACGATGGAGGCGGCCGCCAGGGCTGCGGCCACCTCGCCACCCAGATCCGGGGCGGAGCCCACCGACACGGAAGGCCGAGGGTACGCCATGTCCTCAGGCCGGTTCCAGCAGTAATGGTCGTCCGGCCGGCTGCCGTTGATCTTTGCACTACCCACCTGGAATTAATGCAGGACGGACGACGATGGAGCGATCATGTTATATATTAATTAAATTATTATCATGAATCCACAAAATGCAACTTGTGGCAAGCAAGCTGTGATGGAAGGAAGCTAGTTCTCCGTATGGTGGCGAAATTGTCTTGCGCTACAAACAAATATTCATAAGCATTTCATCTGGGTACTTTCTCACTGTTATCATGCATATGGTCATTATTAGTACCGAGTCATGTTCTAGATCGCAGCAAAATCGGAAGAGAAAAAATGGTCCCGATCACACCAGCAGACAAAGCAACTAGTTTTGCTTTGTATACACAGGAGGAACATGGCTGGCATGGCCCGTCAAGCACATGTGGGTGGGTGGATGCTGAACCTTATTTTACTATCAAGCCATGTGGCAAGTCAAAAAGGTTCTTGGGTGTGCCGGCCCATTAATAAACTGCAGAACTAAATTGCCACTTGATGAGGTCACTCTCTGTGTAGTATTTTCTGTAAACTCTGTAAAACTCAATATCAAGGAAAAGGATTGGGACAAATTGCTCACTATATATAGTGGTGGGCAGAAGGAGAAACAATGTCACAAGACACTGCATGTTTCAGCGTTAATTGTTAGACCTTTCATTCATGTCTCTCGATTTATATACATTATTCTAGAAGATGAGGATTCATAATGTAGTTTACCTGAGCGTATAACTTGTCGATGGTGGAAGCAGAGGAGTTGAAGGTGAGTAGCAGATAGTCGGTGCCCCACTTGATGAGCTCCCTGACATGGTCATACTCCCCCATGGCCTTGTACTTGGCGCTGTACTCGATCACCGACCAGCTCAGCAGCGTCATGGAGAAGGCCATCGGGAAGTGAAACTTGATGTTGTCGCCAGCGTCATAGTAGCCGCCGACGAGGCCGCCCTTGACGTCCTTGGCATCGGAGCCGTCTGACAGCCCAGAGTTCCCGCGCCACTTGACGCCATTGTTCTTGGGAAGGTGGCCGGCTGTCAAAATTTTATTTGTTCTTATCATCTTGTGTATGAGAAGAGATCGGATCGGAGAGACGACCATTACAATTTGATGAGCAAACAGACACTCCTGTAGATCACGTACAGAGAATACAGTAGGCAAGATCTACAGGCACACTGTGTACTCCGTGCAAGATCTACAGGTCCACAGAGAATTCAGCCAGAACAGAGAATCAGAGAGTACAGGCGATTCGGGAAGGTGAAGTAAAGTACATATATGCTACAAGAACGGATAATTAATTCAATTCAGCAAGATCTACCTACACGCAATTAACTTGATTCAGATCCTAAAGCTGAACTTTTTTTGTGCTGTGTTACTTAAAGAATGGATCAACTTGGTGGCCTACATTGTTGTCAAAAAAAAAAAACTTGGTGGCCTACATCTACATACATGTGAGCGAACGTGCCAAGATTCCTCCTATCCTACCGATTCGAAGGCGATTGGGATTTGGGCGATTTCTCCATCCCCACATTATCAGATTCAGACCGTCAAAAACTTTCTGCAAATTAAATTAAAGGTGTACAGTAGTGACAGGAAAACCGGACAGAACGAACATTCCGCTAGTGGGGTTGCATGAAGCTGTGCACAGCTGTACCGAGGTGCAAGAACTAAGATAATGAATGGTCAAAAATGGCAATTCGATCAATTTTCTCATCATATGTGACTGCTATATATCGAATTTTGCTCTGCAAGTTGCAATAAAAATGGCAGGCAGATCCACAACAAATACTCCTATACTATCGTGGTATGTATGCACACATGGTCAGTAGCAAGGGTTTCCAAAAATTCTCGACAAAAAATAGATCAAACTCACATTTCTGGGCGTTGAAGAAGAGGAGCGCCTTGTGCAGCGCCTCTGTGTACTGATCGGGCGGCGGCGGGCCAGGCTTCTTGTGTGGGATGGACTTGGCGATGATGATGGGGAGGCCGATGAGGACGAAAGCGGCGACGACGCACCACAAGGCCCACCACAGGACCTTGCGCTTGACGACGATGCATCCGAGGTCCACGTACTTGTCCTTCTTCTTGGCCTCCGGCGGGCCTAGCAGCCAGCTCTGCTGCGTCTCGTCCAGCTCGTGGTGCTGCCGCGCCGACAGCGCGCCGCGGTCCAGGTCCATGTTGCGGCTGTGGTCGTCCTCCGCCGCCCCATCGGCGATCTCGAACGAGCCGCCCCAGTGGTTGGCCGAATACATGGCTACCTGCCGGCCGGCCGGCTCCTGCGCTGAGAGCTGCCTTCCCTCGCGAGCCTTCCTGGTCCTGGAGATGGGTTACGGACTGAGCAAGGTGACCGACTGGGGTGGGGAGTTTTGAAGAGGGAGGGGTGGTTGACCCGTGGATTCCCTTCCCTTCCTTGTTCCTTCCCCCCTGCACTGCTCTGCTACTGCTGAGACGTACCTACCAGCTCATGGCAGTTGGCACTGTCGGTGGCGAATTTAAAAAATGCTCTCTCCTCTCCATGATTTTTTTAAAAAAACTCTCCACTCCATGCATCAATCAAATGCATATGATTGGCCTTGTTTAGATCCAAAAATTTTTTGAATTTTGATACTGTAACATTTTTATTTTTATTTGACAAATATTGTTCAATTATAAAGTAATTAGACTTAAAAGATTTGTCTCGCGATTTACAGGCAAACTGTGTAATTAGTTTTTATTTTCATCTATATTTAATGCTCCATGCATGTGCTGCAAGATTTGATGTGACGGAAAATCTTGAAAAATTTTTGGTTTTTGAGATTAACTAAACAAGGCCTAAGTCGTCCAGGACAGCGACACAATCTCCAAAACACAACTTTAGTATCTTATTGTTAAAAAAATATTTAGGAAAACTAATATATATATATATATATAAAAGTATTTTTTTAAGACAATTCTATTCATATAATTTTTATATTTTTAAACTCAACAATTTAAAAATTATTGATGATTTATATTTTTAATATTTTACTCAAATCTTATTCAAAACGACTTCTAAATTTTATATAGAGTGAATATATGCTTGCTGATCTGTCGGTTTGCCAATTTTGTATTGCTCCTAGCTTACAAACAACACACATAGTAGTTGTTTTAATTGTCCCGTGGCCAGCTGCCTAGCTCCACTGTAACCGACCGACGCAACTCAATTAGGACCGAATTATTGCCGCGCCAGGGCTTAACTTACATTTTCTTTTTTTAAAATCTGATTTAATAGCAGGGTGCATCAGATACTAAATAATATTTTCTTAAAAATCATTGAATCAGGGGGCACAAACGTCAGTCACCCCACAGGCCACTAGGCCAATATGAGCCCTCAGTTCATTTCCTCTAGCTTGTGCACTGCTTGCAATTGGTTTTTGACCTAAGGCCTTATTTAGATGTACCAAAAATTCCAAAAATTTACAAGATTTCTTATTATATCGAATTTTTAGACACATGCATGGAGCATTAAATATATATAAAAAAATAATTAATTGTATAGTTTATCTGTAAATCACGAGACGTATCTTTTAACCCTAGTTAGTCTATGGTTAAAAATGTTTGTCAAATACAAATGAAAATGCTACGGTGTCAAATTTCAAAATATTTTTACATCTAAACAAGACAAGTATCTTTTCCGGTGAAACGTTGATGTACTGTACAGCGGTCGCTAGACGCTAGCTTGCCAGTTGCAATACGAAACTGTACAGCGATTGCTCCCGAGATGGAGATGCGTACTCCGTACATATCTGGTGCCAGGCTAGCTCACGAAGCTGAACACGCATGTGCCGGGAAAGATAAACAAATAAAGAAATGACAGGAGTGGAAGGAGCCACTCCTACCTCGCATTCCATGTGTTTGTTCTTTTTGACTAGAGAGATTAGAGAGTGGGCGACCGACACAACCCGGCCCGCACATGGTTGTTGAGCTAATGAGCTTGCAATTTTTGGCTTTTGATCGTGGCTCCCGCTGGATATCCCTAGCTAGTTCTTGTGTGGAACACAGCTATTTTACGAACACTTCTACAGATGGGGTGTGTTAACACTTCTAACGTTGATACTAAAAATAGAAATAAATCCTATCCTCGGCAACAACGCTAAAAATACTTGTTGGTATTTTTTAAATAAGATTTAAGTAAGATTATCCGCAAACGCACAGATATCGTACAAATGTCACATTTTACCCGGAGGTTTTAAATATCGTATGCATAGAAAACAAATATGTTTATGACTAAGTATATAGACTTAACCCTACAACTTGGCTAGATCATATCGAGAAAAAGGAAATAGCTAATGCACTCTCGTTCTAACTCCGGTAAACTTTGTATAATATCGTCTTATCGGGCAAGTAACCCGAATAGGAGAAGAAACAGAGTAATCTCCTACCAGGCACCTATAAGCCTATCAGTCCTATCAATGGAAAGTGGACTACAGAGGAATCAATGTAGCTAAAAAGTCACCTACGTGAGCTACCATTGTCCGATGATAAGGAGACATCCACAAGTAAACCTAGCCTAGGCATCATGCCTACACTACGAAATACTACTTGAACCAAGTAATTACCAAGATCAAAGCACTCACTATGAGTTGTGAACCAAAGAACAAATAAGAACAAGTTGCTTACTTAAATCGGAATGATAAGTACAAAAGTGCCTCAGAACGCAGCTCTAGCGAGAGAACTGGATCCAGACGAATACAGCCACGAAGAAGCACCGACAGGCTGGAACTCCTCTAGAATCTCTACTCCTCTACTCAATCTCTCAAATCTCTAAAGAAAACTAGATCTAGAAGAACTAGTCTCTCCTAATTACTACATCTAAATAAACTAGAACTAGATGAACTAGAACTAGATAAACCAAATGGACCCTAACCCTAATTATGTAGAGAATATGAAGCACCGGGGTGTAGAATGCCTCTTGGGGGAGCCTTGAGCGTCATTATATAGGTCGAGTGGAGTAGGAGGTAAGGAAATGCCACGTCAATGATCCGCATTTTCACCATGTGTGCACCATCGGATCAAACCGACTTAAAATCGACAGAGGGATACTTTGCTTGGCTTCCAAGGAGACGTAGGAGGAAGACTCTAGAAGGCAGCGGCCATTGGGCGAAATAGGGCGCCGACCGGCCCCAGGGTGGGGCCGGCTGGCACCACCTTGTTTCCTCTGCGGGTCTCGTTCCTTCGGATGTCTTCTAGACCCTTCCTAAGTCTTCTCGTGATGTTTTCTGTCACGGATGAGTTTTGTGGTAAATATGCACTAGAATCCCTGTTTTCAGCTTTTCTGAAATTCACCCTAGAAAATATAGAATATGGAGAAGTCGTAGAAATTGTCAGATAAAACCCTAGACTAGTGTGTTTTCCTGTGTTCTCTTGTGTCTAAAGTTCTAATAAATATTGATGTTATGGACCATCATCAATACCCCCAAGCTTACCTTTTCCCAGTCCCTTGGCAAACAACCCAAGCCTAATTATTAATATATTTGGATCAGAAGTTGCTACAATACTTTTATTTCTTTTAAGTACACTTGCTTTTATACATAAATTGTCCTCTGGTCTAACCTTCAAACTTACCTATTTTACCTTTAACTATGGAGCTTTACAACTTTTACATAAGTCTTGAGTAATCGAAAGATAGAACAATCAAGTCAAGCACTATGTCTCTAATTCTTCACAGTACCAATATTTCGGAGTTTTGCAAGTTTTTGAAATAAAACTCAGAGCTTAATTGTATGACACCCTCAAGTCTCTTATTATATAGTATTTATGGATCTCACTAAGGCATTAATGAGGTTATGCCTTCCTACAACTAATGATATATAGTGGAGCTTATAGGAGTGGCAATAACAAGGATGAGCATTCTTGCAATTCATATATTGTAAAGTCAAACAATGGATCCACAGAGAATCGAGGCATACAATCAAATCAAGATGTGTATGTGTATGGAATATGGTGGATAGGTGTATATATAGTATTTAGTGGCTAATCCTAATTCTACTTTTGCTCTTTAAAAATAACTCCTTCCTTTAAAACTTAGAACTTCTCACGGGAAATCATGGGCTATCTTTGTTCTTTCTTTTATTCTTTCTTTTTTAGGGTTTTAGGGTTTAGGGTTTAGGGTTAAGGGTTTTAGGGTTTAGGGTTTAGGTTTAGGT